>NC_092416.1:95162013-95480963 GCF_040894005.1 Engystomops pustulosus
ATTATTTCATATGCTGCCCCCACCATTATTTCATATGCTGCCCCACCACCATTAATTATTTCATATGCTGCCCCTCCACCATTAATTATTTTATGGTACCCCCACCATTAATTATTTCCTATGTTGGACCTCATAATTAATTATTTCCTATGCTGCCCCACCATTAATTATTTCCTATGCTGCTCCTCACATTAATTATTTCCTATGCTGCTCCCCACAATTAATTATTTCCTATGCTGCTCCCCACCATTAAGTATTTCCTATGCCGACCCCATAATTAATTATTTCATGTATTAGAGTCCCCAGCTGCCACAATCTTTTTATTGCACTTAAAAAAAAAATCCTATACTCACCTCTGGCAGTGGCTCCCGCGTCTTCTTTCTTCTGGCTGCTGCCGGACAGGAAGGGGTGCGCATCCAGGTTCAAAGAGTTATGTGTGCCGGGGTTTTCTTCCAGCCACATCACTCTACCTGTGGTAATAGTGCTTGAGTGGCTGTTTCTGGTGGCATCGAGCACTATACAGTGAAGTGCAGGAGCTTCTTGTCCGGACAGACGGCGGCCCCTGTCCGACAAGCGCTGGATGTAATGGATTGGACAAGGATTGGCGTCCTCGTGGAGTTACTTGTGATATGCGCATTTTTTATCTACATATGTGAGTAGAATTGGAAATAAAAGTTTTAAAAGTTTGAAACTGTCTACACTATATCTGGATATATCTCTTATATGCAGTGAGTGGAGGAGACTAAAACAGGAGTGAAAATATTGACGGTTTCTGGTCTGAATGGTGACTTATCCCTGAAAGTGATCCCTTGTGTTTGGTGCACAAATAAGGAGGAAACGTGCATGGATCGTCATTTTTGTTTTTGTTTTTGAGCTCCGGTCACAAAAAGAGTTTTTATTCTACTGGATGTAATGGAGCCCGGATAAAAACTGCGGCCGCATAAGTGGGCCGTAGTTTGGGGACCCCTGGCTTAAGGTGTTAAATGGCCATGATTGTAGTAAACAACATTTAAGGACATTGCAGCAGTATATGCAAGGTTCCTGTCCAATTGTAGAAGTTCTTTCTCTCAGCCTGTGCAATCACCACAGTGGTACAGTACACCATGTTGCATTAAAGCTGTCCTAAGTGTACTATACCATCAGCTGCGGCAATTGTTTTAAGGGGTTTTCCCATTAAAGAAAATCTCAAATTTCAATCGCTTATTGATGTTTACATAATACAGATGATTTTTAACCCCTTACTTTACAATTTTTTTGCTGTTTTGGCTCCTATCACTTCCAAGGCTGGTTGTGTAAGATTCCAGAGTGTGGGCGGGAACTCTCTAAGCAGACACATTATAATCCCTCTAGTCTTTTTAGATGCTGTGTGCTGACAATGTGCTTAAATTATCAGGGTCCAGTTTTATATACACTTTCATTTAGCTTCTACTTCTTCATTCTACTAGTATCTGGCACAGAAAAAGAGAGATGAGACAGATCAGAGATAAGATTATGAGATACATGAGATGTACACTCACCTGCCACTTTATTAGGTACACCATGCTAGTAACGAGTTGGACCCCTTTTTGCTTTCAGAACTGCCTCAATTCTTCATGGCATAGATTCAACAAGGTACTGGAAGAATTCCTCAGAGATTTTGGTCCATATTGACATGATGGCATCACACTGTTGCCGCAGATTTGTCGGCTGCACATCCATGATGCGAATCTCCCGTTCCACCACATCCCAAAGATGCTCTATTGGATTGAGATCTGGTGACTGTGGAGGCCATTTGAGTACAGTGAACTCATTGTCATGTTCAAGAAACCAGTCTGAGATGATTCCAGCTTTATGACATGGCGCATTATCCTGCTGAAAGTAGCCATCAGATGTTGGGTACATTGTGGTCATAAAGGGATGGACATGGTCAGCAACAATACTCAGGTAGGCTGTGGCGTTGCAACGATGCTCAATTGGTACCAAGTGGCCCATAGAGTGCCAAGAAAATATTTCCCACACCATGACACTACTACCACCAGCCTGAATCATTGATACAAGGCAGGATGGATCCATGCTTTCATGTTGTTGACGCCAAATTCTGACCCTACCATCCGAATGTCGCAGCAGAAATCGAGACTCATCAGACCAGGCAACGTTTTTCCAATCTTCTACTGTCCAATGTTGACTAGCTTGTGCAAATTGTAGCCTCAGTTTCCTGTTCTTAGCTGAAAGGAGTGGCACCCGGTGTGGTCTTCTGCTGCTGTAGCCCATCTGCCTCAAAGTTCGACATACTGTGCGTTCAGAGATGCTCTTCTGCCTACCTTGGTTGTTTCCGCCCATAGAACTGCCGCTCACAGGATGTTTTTTCTTTTTTGGACCATTCTCTGTAAACCCTATAGATGGTTGTGCGTGAAAATCCCAGTAGATCAGCAGTTTCTGAAATACTCAGACCAGCCCTTCTGGCACCAACAACCATGCCACGTTCAAAGGCACTCAAATCACCTTTCTTCCCCATACTGATGCTCGGTTTGAACTGCAGGAGATTGTCTTGACCATGTCTACATGCCTAAATGCACTGAGTTGCCACCATGTGATTAGCTGATTAGAAATTAAGTGTTAACGAGCAGTTGGACAGGTGTACCTAATAAAGTGGCCGGTGAGTGTACATGACATTCTCAGCTACAAACACTCACTGTCAGATTTGATTTGCCTCTCCCCCCTCCCCTGCATAAAGACCTTATCTGTCTGTAGTTTGTCTGTAGTTTGTAGCTTTACTCTCCTAATGATACTTCTGTTGTTTGCCTTGTTTGCTGGCAGGAAGCGAGTGTGTGTCTGTCTGAGTGGAACTGGAATGCAAGGGTGGGGGCTTGTGGCAGAGAGCAGCTCAGCGTAGCATCAGACAGTAGAACAGAAGATACAAGGTCGTGTCCAGGAGCAACCAAAATTAAGTACACCAAGACTGATAAAGACAGGTTTGACTTAAATCTGTGAAAATTATGTATTTATGTTAATGACATTGAATTAGACAATGGGGCAGGTTTATCAAGCTGTCTAAATATTCAGTCATAATATTTCTAGTTGCCCATGGCAACCAATCACACCTCCCCTTTGAAATATTCATGAGCACTGGTAAAATTAAAGCTGTGATTGGTTGCTATGGGCAACTAGAAATATTCTGACCTTCAGACAGCTTGATAAATCTGCCCTAATGTGTTATTTTGTTTTCCTGAGTACATTTTAGAATCTTGTCTTTGTGGGAATACCCCTTTTTTGCAGTTCAAACTCTACTGCGGATGGAGACCTTACTTTAGTGATTCATTGCTCCAATGAGCAAGATGGAATTCACAGATATTTCTGAGTAAAAGGCAGTTTAGGAAGGAAGGAGGTAGACGTAAAAGAGCCAAAGTAAGGCTTAGTTCAAACAAGTGTTCTTCAGGTTCTGTTGAATCTTCTGTTGTTAAGATCCTAGAAAATAGTGCAGTCACCAGCATTTTTTATGCAAGTGCAATACAAGATAATCTTCAGTATATTGAAGTTAATGGGGGAACTGAATTTTGCTCCAATAAGATATATTACAAATTTTCTTGTAGTTACTTGTACTATTGATTTAGGCAATGTGTTCTATGAAAAGTAAGCGACTATGGAAGGATGCAGATTTTGGGACATATCTCTATATTTCAAAAGACATAACTTTTCATTTTTTTTAATCAACATAGCCCTGTTTATACTCTTTTTTTTGTATGTGCTTTTTTCAATGCCGCCATGTCGGCATACACAGAATGTTTTGTTAATTTTAAAAAAAAATATGCAGTACAAATAACGTAATCATCTTTTTTTTTTCTACCAACAATTCTGTGCAAGCTTGTTTTTTGCAAGGTGATCTGTTGTTTTCATTTATGCAATACTTTATAATTGTTAATGGCTTTTTAAGCAGAAAAAATACAGATTGTGTATATATTTTTTGTTTTTATCACCAATGGGAAACTGTTTTTAAATTGCAAATTTATAACTTTATTCTGACTCATTTCAGCATTGATAATGGAAGTGTGTAGAGACTTAAAGGCCAAGCATGCTTGTGTTTGCAGGATTGGATAAGGAAAACTTTGCCTCTTTGCTACCTTGTAAGTTAGCACCATTAAAATCAAGGATGACTATCAAGCAGCCTTAAGACATGATGGGGTAGTAAAGCCAAATCAGTAACTACAAGGTAGTACAATAGCTACAAGGATATTGAGAAGTGCTGTCTACAGCTGGGTACTTTTTAGTTCCTGAATAGAGAACTGGTTTGGCTTTAATCCTGTATCATCTCATTAGGCTTCTCGAAAGGACTGCTGGATGTTTAAGGAGCTGCCTTACAAGCTAGCAAAATAGGCATTTTTTTTCTTTTTCCCATCCTGGAAAAACTAGTTGCATTGTAAGTGAATTTATCTTCTCTAGCTATGAGCAGCACATTCAAATTGAAAGTAACATTGGGGATATTTATTATGCCTTATTATGCCAAAAAACTGCTAGAGAAGGCATGTAAAAATTCCAGAGCGTCTTAGTAGATCCAGCTGCCGTGCACCACCAGGAGCAAGGGGGATTTTAAGACTGTTGTGCAAGACAACGGCCTTAACAAATCCTCCCATTGTACTCTTGAAGCAGTTTCAGAATGCCTTTAAAAGTGATCTTTCAAGCATTTGTGTTTTTTAATTTCTTGCAGTCTATGGAAAACTCCACAAATGATCAAAAACACCCACAACAAATTAAAAAAATCTGGTGCTGGTGTTGTTTTCTTCAAAAACATTAAACAAGGGTGAAATCCTTATCATTCTCTTCCTCCTTCCTCCCTCTACCTTCCCTTATAAAGCCGTGTCTGACCCATTTGCTCCAAGCAAATGTCTGCCAGTTCATGTTTTCAGGGGTGAGGCAGGAGTAAGAACTAGTAGAGCAGAGAGGATCCAGGTATATTTTTAACACCTTTTAAAAGTGTATAAGAACATTCATGTCAGCATAGTGGTCTATGAGAACCTGCCATTAGGTATAAAATGTGTGATGCTGATGACAGGTTCCCTTTGAGACATTCAGCTAGATAAAATTTTGCTCTATTGATCCTTAACATTTCTTTAATAATATATTAAATTAGAGTGCCTTGTGCTTAAAGGGGTATTCCGGGAATATAAACGTCTGATACAAAAACCCATAATGCTATAAATAAATGAATGTAACAAAACTTAATGTCATTAGTCACAAAATGTAGCTTAAATAGTTTGATGTTATGATTCACAAAATTTTATGGCCTCTCTAAAGTTATCACCAAGATGGCTGCCACTGGAAACTACAAGTCCCAAGATCCTTTAGTTCTCAGTAACTCCTCCTACCTCTTATGCTCTGCTCCCAGTGATAATCTAACATGTTTTCTTGCTCTGTTACCATAGTAATGATGTGTAACTGCCATCACCACAACACTGGCCATACTGGATGCACTGCAACCAATTTACTACAGCCAAACATAGTGGTGATCACATGACCTTCCCAAGCAGGTGTAGGACATGTGATATGGACATGTGACCAGTGGCCATCTTCTGCCCTGTGTATGCTCTGCAACGTACCGCGCAGAGGAAATAAATGGACTGAGTAAAGGGTCGGTAGCATTTTAATTCTTCATTACAGTCTATGTCCACAACATTTTTCTGCTAACCGGAGAAAAAATTTAAATAACAACTAAATACATATAAGCTTATATTTTAAGGACCCATTTGTATATAAATTATGCTGATTCCTGGAATACCCCTTTAATGTAACTTGGGATAAAATGGCTTTATTTTGCATAAACCTTACCCTTTTCTTTTCCATGAAGTGAACTGTCCAGCTTGTGTCTTCCATGGTCTTCATGTGTTGGGTCATGTTCATGGTCCTTTTCACTGTGATCTGATGTGTTACTTTTTTCATGGAGCTGATGTTCCAAAATGCTGATCTTCTTTTGAAGGGTATCTCTTAAAGATGTTGAAAATAGGGTGGAGTTTCTGTTTCTCTGGTAAAGAGATAAAGGAGAGAATACTTTTCTTATATATTACCTATTCTTCACAGTGTACATATGATTCAGTATGACTGGTGATTTTTATAGGACCTATCATTTTAGGGAACATTATTTCCAAGTTTAGCTCTGATTTCTTGGTTGAATTTCTTCTAATCACCATACCTGTAGACTGATTTCTGTATATATAAGTTGTCCACATTCGATGGGCATGATACCAAAATCCATAATACGTGTTAGACCGAAGCTGGTAGGTGTTAGTCAAGTATATCTGCTATACACATTTATTTAATTCTTAAATTTTTATTTTACTTTTATGTAGTACAATTGCAAAGACAAAGCTTGGAACATAAATCAGTAACAGAGCAATGACAAATGTTATTCCAAATAATAAAGTAACAAATAAACTTATCATAGCTAATGCAAGCAGTGAAAAGGTTCTATATTGAAGAAACTGGAGCAATTTTCACAAATACCAAAGTGCATTAGAAACATTTTACCAGATAGGGATTGTAACATCTATGTCAGATACGTCCTCAACCCGTGTGTGGCACCGCATTGTTCCATGCGCCTAATGCTGTCTATGGGGGACGTATGTAGAGCCGCAAGCTTGTGGCCATATATATGTCCCCCATATGCCCATGTGAATGAACTCTTAGGAGAAGCTGATTTTGTTCAAAACTCAGTTTAAAACTTATGGTTTCCCATAAGTCTTCTGTTCACATTCTCTTCACTACCAGTTATAGTTTACCTTGACCTGCTCCTTACATTGTGAGAGAATCTGTTTGTTATATACTGCCATTTCAAACATGATTTTTGGTACTGCTTTACTAGCTCTGTTGTGACCTGGCTTGTTTTGCCATTCTTCTGTGTTGGGTTATCTGCCTTGTTTCATGTTGCATTTTGGCATACAGAGGAAAACTTTTCTAGTAGTCTACCCTCTAGTTAAGGAGGGCCGGACAGTATGAAGGGAAAGCTGGAAAGTTTGCTTAGCATTAGGGCCCACTGTCACCTGTTAGTTCCCAGAACCTGCATTACAGGGAAGCTACAAAAAAGCTTTGGTTTTGGGGATAAGCAATATGTTTAGTTTCCTAATGGGTTGGAATCCTCCAGACAGGATCTGTGTTGAAGCCAGGGCTGCCAAACCATGTTGTGCGCAAATTTTACTGAGCAGTTCCTTGAGTCTAAAGATGTCATTGACTTTGGCCACACAATGTGAGTGAAACAATTTTATTCAGAGGATCTCCATAATTGGGGTATGAGGTCTTTTGCAGTTGCAAAAAGTTGTACTAAGTTGAATTTGGATGGTCTGCAGGAAGTTTTAAATATAGCCAAGATAACCATATCTGGTGTTAAAAAAGTGGAGAAGAGGATACATAATATTTTTAGCAATCTTCTCTAAGTGGAGATTACATGGCATGCCCACCATGCCGGATATCTACATTTAAGATCTGCATCAGTCACATTGTGAGCATGCAAGAACTCTGGGGTTTTATACCATCAGGTTAGCAGTTTGTAGTCATTTTCTTGGTGACATACAGAGGTAATAAAACCTATGTAAGTGTGAAGGATGTTTTCACTTCTTGCTTTTTCTTGTGATGAAGATACGATAAAAGACTGATAAAGGGTGAAAATATTTCTTGGGAAGTCTAATGCTGGATCAATAAGTTTCTTAAAAACAGCGTGTTCTCTAGAGGTCATCATCATTACAGATAGGAAGTGCAGATGTGTTAAAAGTGCTTAAATAAAGGGGAGTCAGAGAAAGCTTTGTATGGCGTGTTTAGCGAAGACTTCTTGAGCAGATACTCTGTCCACCAAGTTATTTGAGGTTGAAGTATCACCCAGGGCATCCCAAAAGAACTGAGATACAAGATGAAGAAAAGAAGAACCTTGAATGGTAAAAGTGGGGATAAAGAGGCCATGTCCTCCAGATCTCCTGGGCTCCCCTTATTAGACGATCTGGGGTGAATCAAAAATCCTAAGAAAAATGTGGCCCATACACAACTGCCTCCAAGGCAACTATCACATGATTTTTCTGGGGATTAACAAGGGAGAGTCTTCGGTTGAGCTTAATAGCCTTATAATAATCTGAATGATCTGGTCCTCTCATCGTCTTCTTTCCGACCAGAAGGGTATGAGCTAATCTAGATCTTTTCTGTTTCCAAAGAGAGCTGGATGTTAGGCTTTTTATTTGCTGAACAATGAGGGCAGATTGGCAATAGACATCATCTGCATGGTCTACAGTAACTTGGGGAGTATATAAATCTTCAAGTTTTCAGTCCCAATCCAAGAGATCAGTTGGAGATCATAGGATTTAAGCAGTTTGTATTGTAAATATAAGATGCATCTCTTGTAATCTATATACCTAGATGTTTCAATGACCTGCTTCCAACTGCTAATTTTTTAATGTGTCATCTTAGCTAATAACCTGCTCTATCATTCGTTGATTTGGGCCACAAAGGCAGAAAAGGCAAAAATCTACACTGTGCCATATATATATATATATATATATATATATATATATATATATATATATATATATATGGCATTTGATTGTAGACATTAATTTAAATTACCTTCACTGCTATAATCCCCTCCTTCATCTTAGTCCCCATTAAAATACCCCACTTTCTTTAATACCCTAGTGATGTCCACTTTTCTTTAGTCTCCCCACTCATAATACTTTCTTCTCCTTTGGTCTCATATATATATAATATTCCCCTTTTCATTTATACCATCCCCCAACTTATAATGCTCTCCCTTTTTGTAACAATATGGCCTTCATATAATGTGTCTTTAGCAAATCCTCACATTAAACTCTGCAGTGTTCCCCCTTATATTGTGGCCCCCTCTCTTTTTTATTATCTTGTTGCTGTTTCCCTACATCAACCCTCGACTTCTTGTATTCTGTTGTCTCAGCCATTGCGGTGTACTGCTCTGTCTGCTCTGAAAGTTTGGGAAATATGTAGTTGTACTCCTCCCCTGTCTAATTTTGTTGTACTAAAACTGTTTTAACCCATCAATAAATATGGTGTGAGGCATTTAAGAATATGGCCTCAAAAGGTCCACATTAGAGTTTAGCTGTGGGTTTCAATCTAACATTAGGGATATCTTGCGGTATACAGCGGGGTAACTTGAAGGGATATAGCTGAACGTCAGGAGTGGTGGAAATTGAGAGGAGAAGTCCCTTCTTAAATAACAGTTTTTCTAGGTCGGTTTGCAGTTAATATCAAATCAATACCTGTTTGTCTCCACATAATGGCCAGATGGTAGGCGAGAGGGCATTGTACCTGGCTACATGGACATGTGGTACAAAAGGATAGAAACATTCTCATTGTCTATTTTCTACGGGCTGCAACAGGCTATCCTACAAACATTTAAATTTCAGATTTTTCTTCACCCCTGACAGTTACAGAGTATGTTAATAGGTGTGCTGTCTATAAACCACTGTATAGGCTGCACTCCTTTTGCAGTTACATCTAAGAGGCCTATTGCTCTTAGAGCACAACAGATGAAATATGATTTATGTCTATTTCATACATAAAAATCTGATCTGAGCTGTAAAGGTTGAGAAGTGTTAGTGTTTACTCATTGCAGTTTTGTGGGTAGAAATATATGCAACTGTTATCAGAACAGCATTTTCAGAAATCCAAGAACATGCTACAAAGCACCCCGGTCCAGATGCCTGGAACAAATCTTCAGCGCTTCATATCTTCATATGTCTGAGTATGAGCTGAGATAAATAGTTACATGCCAGGGACCCAAGTTATCCTGAGCTCATAAACAATACTTCCTTTTGGTTCTTTATGTTTGGAAAGAACAAATCAGATTTAGGATAGTTTAAAAACCAGAGGTGCATCCAGTGTAAAGAAGGTAGACACCCATCCGGCATATTATATATTCCTCACAGCTAGAATCTATTTTGCAGTGAAAGTCATTAATTATCTTTCCTTTCAAATTATCCTGACTTTGATGCTGAATGTGTTATTTACATATATTTTAGGCATTATGACTCTTCCCATCATAAAAGTGGTATTTTTTTGTTGTGGTTTGAAATAAAATCCAGATATAACTGCCATAATAATTATCTTATAATCCTATAATACCTGTACTATGGCTCCTTACACACAATATTTGTCACAGAACAAATTTAAACCATTTAAAGTAGCATTTTTTCTCTATAACATTTGTAACATGTCTTTTTTACAGTGCTTTTCCAATACTATAAAAATGCCATCCCCCTAAACAAATATACAGCATGTTAATGAATAACTAAGGAATTTTTATAGTCCCTCACATAGGCTATTGTTCATGCGTGGGGTAGGAAAGATAATACATGGGACTGTACATACAAGGATGTTGGCTGTGTAAATTCTCTACTTTACACAGGGAGATATCCTTCAAACATTTTTATGCCTGCTCCAATACTTCTTGTTCATCACATTTGCTGGTTTGTCGGCTGACTGGAGAGTTTACATGGTGAAACTCTGGTTACCTATCCTTCAAATCATACAATATACAGTTTTAGAAATTGAAAAATCTAAGATTTTAAAAAAATAAATAATTTTTTTTAAATATACATATATATATATATATATATATATATATATATATATATATGAAAAATCTAAGATTTTAAAAAAATAAATAATTTTTTTTAAATATACATATATATATATATATATATATATATATCTCAAACTCTAAATACGGATACCTGTAAATGTTCCAGTCTGTCCTTCAGTGATTCCAACATTCTTTCCATTTGAGGAGCAGTAGGTGAAGTCACTTCAGGGTGGTCTTCCATTGTGTTTGGTGGTGTACTTGGTTTGCGATAATGTGAGTCATGTGCTGGCTGTTCCCGGTATTCCCGGTGGGTTAGATGATGGTATTCATGATCTCTTGCATGTCCATGTATGTCGTCATAACCATGAGGATACTCTCTGTCATGGCCATGTTCTCTTTCATGCCTCTCTTCCCATTCATGTCCATGTTCTCTTTTATGTCCTTGTTCTCTCTCATGGCCATGTTCCCATTCATGACCATGTTCTCTTTCATGCCCCTCTTCCCACTCGTAACCATGTTCCCTTTTATGACCATGTTCTCTTTCATGCCCATGTCCACTTTCATGGCCATGTGCACTTTCATGGCCATGTGCACTTTCATGTCCATGTGCACTTTCATGTCCGTGTGCACTTTCATGACCGTGTGCACTTTCATGGCCGTGTGCACTCTCATGTCCATGTGCACTCTCATGTCCAAAAGCTTCCTCATGCCCATGTTCTCTTTCTTTTCCATGCTCTGGAGAATGACCATAACCTTCTTCATGTCCCCTATTATGAGGGTAGCCTTCACAACGGCTAAGTTTCACAGTTAGCTCTCTGATGGTCTCCCTTTGGTCTAGGATTGTTTCCTTCTGGTGAACAACAGTCTCACGGAGATGTAAAATGGTTTCTTTTGCTTCTTCTTGCATGCCTAACCAGTGCCCTCCACCACCTGCACTATGACGCTGCATGTTTGGCTGGCAGTCCATATCTAAAGGCATTGGGGTGCAAACAAATTTTGGAAGAGAATATTCCCCCAAGCAAATGGTATCCAGGAAAGTATACAATAGCACAAAAAGTGAAAAAAGCTTCATTTTTTCTGAGAAATATATCAATTGGAAGGAAGTTGAAATGTAGTCCCTTTTCACTGCCTCTCTGTCTTCCTATGCTTCAGTCGTCCTTCTTAGTTGACAAATGACATTCAAAGGATTTTAAAATCTGATTGGCTGCATTTCTAATGTCACCTCCCTATGTTATGATAAATCCTCTTCTGTTGTTATTCCATTCCGCTCTTGTTCCAGCAACCTGGTCTGCAAATGGCATTAGGAAGCAGGCTAATATCTTTAAATCCTTGCAAGGCCCCACCTCCAATCTAGGTGCCCTACATGCAACCAGAGCAGATGAAAGACTTACTTTAAACATAGTTATTAACTCAGGAGGACTTTAAGGAGATGATGGCCTGATAAACTATTTCTGCCCTGGAACCACTTCCAGACAGTATTAATCCCATATATTTGATGATACAACATATTTCTCTTTGTACCCATTGTTCTCTAATTAGTAACAAAATTCTACTACCATAATGCCTAATGCCAAAGGTAAAAAAGCAGAACGATAACATTTCAATTATATATAGCGATAACTTCTTGAATCACATCCCTTAGAGAGTGAACATGATATGTAATTTTTTGTACAAACATTAGTTCTTTAGTGAACACTTGGGTGGCACCCACTTGAAAATCATAGACTAGATAAACTCTGTCTCTTCAGCTTATTCTGTCTCATAAGGCTGGGGAAGGTATTTGGTGGCACTTTTCTTTTTAGAATCACTATGACTGAAAGCTTGTTATTGACCACATCTTTGTACCTAGGGGAGCTTTTTTAGTTGCAAAATTATTGGTTTCTGACTGTAATAGGCAGTGCTGACCTATTCTAATTGGAATTTTACACTGACCACTGCTGAGTGATAGGAGCCAAAACAGCAATAAAACTTGAAAATCTGTATAGTAAGGGGTTAAAAATGATCTTTATTCTGTAAAAATCACTAGGGGGTTATAATTAACCCCTTAAGGACGCAGCCATTTTGTAGCTTAAGGCTCAGCCCGATTTTTTGGATTCTGACTTGCGTCTCTTTATACGGTTATAACTTTTGAACACTGTTACTTATCAAAGCGATTCTGAGATTGTTTTTTCCCCACATGTTGTACTTCATTTTAGTGGTAAATTTTGGCAGATAAGTTTTGCGTTTATTTACAAAAAAAAAGAAAATATGATAAATTTTTGGAAAAATTTGCCATTTTCGAAATTCAAAATCATTGCGTTTTCAGGCAGATCGATTTACCACCTAAGTAAGTTGCTGAATAACATTTCCCATTTGTCTACTTTACATTTTCATAATTTCTGAAATGTCTGGATAATTTATTTTGATGTCACGCGGCTTGCAAATAGAATATCGCTTTTCCGGATTTTCAGAATTGACTATTTTGGGGATAAATACAGTTTGGAATGAAATTTTACATATTTAGCATCAAAACCCCCTATATAACCAACCCATTTTCAAATCTGCACCCCTCAAGCTATCAGAAACAGCTTTTACGAAGATTGTTAACCCCTTGAGATCTTCATAGTAATTGAATCAAAATGGAGGTGAAATTTAGAATGGTCATATTGTTCCCTTATACGTTCATTTAGCCCTAAAATTTACACATTTCCAAAAGATAAAAAGAGAAAACCCACCATACAATTTGTTCTGCAATTTCTCCTGATTACAAAGACCCCCCACATGTGGCTGTGACTTGTGTTATGGGGGCACAGCGAGGTGCAGAAGGGAAGGAGGGCGCTGCAGCTGCCAGGATTTTAGTTTCCTCATTGGCCCCTTTTGAAGGCTATAAAATTTTCGCTTTTTCGTTATTGGGGCCATGTGATGCCATTTTTTTTGCGGGATGAGATGCTTTTTCCAATGTTACCATTTTGGGGTTTGTATCACCTATTGTTGAAAATTTAGGAACTTTTTTTGAGGACAGGAATAGAAAAGCATCAATTCTGTACTGGATTTTTTACTTCTTTATTTTTTTGTGTTCACCGTATAGACTAATAATCATGTTATCTTTATTCTATGGGTTGATACGATTACGGGGATACCAGACATGAATATATTTTCTTACGTTTTACTAAATTTGTCAAACAAAACCCTAATGTGGGGAAAAATCTATCATTTATGTATTGCCGTCTTCCAAGTGGCATAACTTTGTTACTTTTTTGGCTACGGAGCTGGTTGATGGCTTGTTTTTTGCGGGACATGTTGTACTTTGCACCAGTATCATGTCGCAGTACATGTGGTTTTTTGATCACATTTTATAGCATTTTTTGTCGGATTGAAAAGGTAAAAATCATAATTTTTGGAGGGTTTATAACAGTTTTTTTTTACGGCGTTTATCGTGCGGGTTCAATAATGATTTACTTTTATTCTATGTTACGGACGCGGTGATACTATATATGTGGGGTTTGTCTTATGATTTAGACTTTTTTTTGAGTTATATGTCTCTTTATATGTTTTGGGGGTTTGGGGCATTTTTAGTGATTTATGACTTTATTTTTTTATTGAATAACTTTTTTTTTTACTTTTTCACTTTTATACCATGGGACATGAAGAAGCAATCATCTGATTGCTTCTTCATGATAATATTCTGCAATACTCATGTATTGCAGAGTATTATCAGTGTCAGCCTATACACTTGCATAGGCTGGCACTGTGCCAGTAAGATGACGTCACAGACGCCATCTTACTGGCAATTCTTGCAGGTAACTCTGGGGTCCAGATCGGACCCCAGAGTTACTATAGCAACGATCGGCGCACCCCGAAAACGGTTCGGGGGGGCCGATCGTGGGGGAAAGATCCCCCAGATACATGTTAGATGCCGCGGTCGCGCTGACCGCGGCATTTAACGGGTTAAGCACCCGCGATCGGAGACAACTCCAATCGCGGGTGTTACACTGGGGTGCCGGCTATCAGTCACAGCCGGCACCCCGTCTTTCCCGATGCCGGTTCGGCTCAGATCTTGAGCTGAACCGGCATCAGCTCAGCGTCCGATATATCGGACGCTGAGCGCTAAGTCACTGCGCTCAGCGTCCGATATATCGGACGCTGAGCGTTAAGAGGTTAAATAGCTTTGTTTCATGGGTAAAGCTCTATAAGGGATTCAATGATATACTGCACTATATTACAGCTGTGAATTAAATCCACAAGCTTGGGACTCTCCTCAATGTACTTGTGGGTTCATTTGCAGAGGCAATGAAAGTTTGTTTTCTCTGCAGCGCCCTATGTTGTATTTCAAAAGCAAATGTCTTTCCCCTAAGAAAACAGCACCTAAAACCACCTCAAAACTGATTTTGAAACAGTTTTAACGGAAATGTGTGCCTGCACCCTGAGTCTTCTTTAACGCCATAAGGAAAAAGTCAGTTTTGGCCTTTAGCTGTAGTGCTGTTGTCCAAATCTGACTGGTCTATTTCTTTTGGTTATAACTTTTGAACATTTCCACTTTCTGAAGCGATTTTGAGATTGTTTTTTGTGGCACATTCACACATTCATTTTTGTGACACAAGTACTTCATGTTAGTGGAAAATTTTCTTCCGAAGGGCAGGTCGAACATAAGTCTTGCCGGGTGGGAGTTGCCAGAAGTCCACTGGAGCGGCCACAACCAGCCGTTCAGGAGGGATGATGTGCCAAGGAGCCGTTTCCGGAAAACGAGCTCCCTCCAGGAGGTAACGCGACTCGATCTCCTATGGAATAATTTCTCTCTGCGGTAGAGAAAGTCTCAGAGAAAAATCTGCAGGTGAGGGTTTGGCTTTTGGGACCCTTCTGCGTGAGCACCGGGCCCCTACTGAGGAGGCATACACTTCTAGATGGAAAGGCTACTCTGTGTCGGGATGTACAAGAAGTGGAGCTAAAGCAAACGCAGACTTTAAGTTTGTGAAGGCTTCCTCAGCTGCCGAAGACCAGAGTTGGGGGTTGGCCCCCTTCCTATTGAGTGCCACAGTAGGAGACACCAGAGAGGAGAAGTGCGGGATGAACTGCTGGTAGTAATTTGCGAAGCCCAGAAACTGCAGTATAGGGCGTAGTCCTACAGGACGAGGCCACTGAAGAACCGCAGACAGCTTTGCAGGATCCATCAGGAGACCTCTGTCGGATATAATATAGCCGAAGAAAGGAAGACTTCGCTGGTGAAACTGGCACTTTTCAAGTTTGGCATAAAGGTGATTAGTTCTTAGTCGACTGAGGACTTTCCGTACGTGAGACTAGTGGGACTATACAGAGAAAACACTAGAATGTTGTCAAGATAGACCACTACACACGTATATAGTAGGTCCCTGAAGATGTCGTTGACTTATTCCTGGAAAATGGCAGGGACATTGCAAAGTTCGAATGGCATCACCAAATTCTCAAAGTGTCCATCACGAGTGTTAAGGCCGGTCTTCCACTCATCACCCTTGTGAATGTGCATAAGGTTGTAGGCCCCACGAAGGTCCAGTTTGGAGAAGATCTTGGCTCCGAGCAGGCGGTCAAACAGCTCCGTGATCAAAGGCAGCGGATAACGATTCTTAAGGGTGACTTTGTTAAGACCATGGTAGTCGATGCACAAATGGAGTGACCCATCCTTTTTGGCAACGAAGAAGAAGCCTGGACCAGCCGGGGAAGAGGATTTACTAATGAACCCCCTCTGCAGGTTTTCCTTAATGTAGCCTGACATAGCAACAATTTCAGGTACAGAGAGAGGGTACACGTGGCCCCGTGGAGGAGACACACCCGGTAGCAGACCAAAATGGCAGTCATAGGGGCGGTGAGGCGGCACACCTAGAGATGTTTCTCCCAAGAACCCTAGGTGCTGGCGTTTCCCCAATGTTGGGGACGGACAGGACACGACCCAATGAAGTGCTCCAGACTGGCGCAATATAGGCAGAGGTTCCCCTGACGTCTTCTGGAATCCTCCTGGTAGGAGAGTCTGGCCCTGTCCACCTCCATAGGCTCCTCTGCAGATGGTACGGCTGGAGTGGCCTTTGGAAAGCAGTAACCAGGCGATATGGATGTGGTGGACGGACTTGGGGTTGCTCGTGACGTAATTCCTCGGTACACTCCGTAAGCCACATGTCAATCCGAGTGGCTAAGGTGATGAGACCAGTCAGGGTAGACGGTAGGTCACGAACGGCCAATGTGTCCTTAACTTGAGAAGAGAGACCTTTCCTGAAGGTTGCAGACAGGGCTGCATCGTTCCAGGAGAGTTGAGGCCAGGGTACGGAACTGGACAGCATATTCTCTCCCGGAAGAGTTCCCCTGGTGCAGATTCAGCAGCGCAGTCTCAGCAGAGGAGGCCCGAGCAGGTTCTTCAAATACGGACCAGAATTCAGCCATGAATGCCCTGTGATAAGCCGTGGCCATCTCTGTCCCAAAGCGGGGTATCTCAGGCCGCCTTCCTGGAGAGGTGACTGATGCTAAATGCCACCTTAGATCGCTCTGTGACAAATTGAGACATTGTTTTGCCCTTATATAAATCCCTGGTCAGACCACACATGGAAAATTGTGTACAGTTTTGGGCACCAGTGTATAAAAAGCATATAGTAGAGCTGGAACGGGTGCAGTGGAGAGCAACCAAGATTATTAGGGGAATGGGGGGATTAGAATACAATGACAGATTACAAAATTTGGGATTATTCAGTTTAGAAAAAAGACGACTGAGGGGAGACCTCATTACAATGTACAAATACCTGAACGGACAGTACAAGAATCTCTCCAAAAA
This sequence comes from Engystomops pustulosus, assembly GCF_040894005.1. Taxonomy (NCBI): domain Eukaryota; kingdom Metazoa; phylum Chordata; class Amphibia; order Anura; family Leptodactylidae; genus Engystomops; species Engystomops pustulosus. The sequence continues at coordinate 95,179,344 of NC_092416.1, forward strand.
TCTTTTTATACCTAGGCGTGTGACCAGGACAAGGGGGCATCCTCTACGCCTAGAGAGAGGCGATTCTTCCATCAACATAGACATAGGTTCTTTACAGTAAGAGCAGTGAGACTATGGAACTCTCTGCCATAGGAGGTTGTTATGGCGGACTCTATGTATATGTTCAAGAGAGGCCTGGATGCCTTTCTGGAGAGCAAAAATATCACGGATATGGGGAAAAAATATTTATTTAATTTTTAAAGGTTGGACTTGATGGACTTTTATGGTCTTTTCCGGCCTTATATACTATGGTACTTACCAGTCTTCACCAGAACCTGCCGCAAAGCAGAATGGTCTTGCTGCTGTGTGGTACCACCAGGTCATTCCACAGGCGTGACTCTGCATGTCTCTATGTCATTCACTTTCCCTGCTTGTCTCTTTGTCACTCACTCTTCCTGTCTGTCTCTCACTCACTCTCCCTGCCTGTTTCTCTGTCACTCACTCTCCCTGTCTCTCTGTAACTCACTGGCTCACTCTTCTTGCCTTTCTCTCTCTCACTCGCTCAACCAATCACAGCTCAGCTTCTGTCACAGAATCAGACAATGGTTCCTGTATATGGTGGTTAGTAAGTGTATTTTGTAAAGCGCAGGGTTAAAGAATCTCAATTTAAATCTACTCTTTGACCTTTCCTAAGTCACAGAGAGCGACTATGCAAAATTTGGTTATTGTGGTTATTGTAAACGAAACAGTGCAGATTCCTTTAGCAGACATATATAAACACACTCAGCTTTCTAAATTAGATTAGATTCTTTCATTTTATTACTGCATTTGACAGTTTTCAAGTCCAACAGCAATTTTTCTGATTTTTAGAACCATTTATTTGTGGACCATTTAATTTTGAATGAGTGTATGTAATATATATATATATATAATATACACAGAAGGAAAATATTCAACAGCACAAATGTAAGCAAAAGGAAAAAATAGCAGCACTCCAAGGATGTAAAGTGATCACATGAATTTATTCCATGTTAGCAGCAATGTTTCGGCTCAAGTGTTGAGAATTTCTCCAGGTAAATTACAGTGGTCACACACACATATATATATATGTACCAAAATGGAGGGCAATTTAGGGATCCACCCACAGGAAGACATCACATGATAAAGGGCTCCACCCAATGAAAGACATCACATGATTTGTCGCTTCGCCCACATAGTTCAAAGTTCAAAGAAAGTGCAAATAAAGTGAACAAGTGACAGCTGGAAAACGGAAGACCAGAAATGCGTGCTTCGCATACGCCTCCCATGCAAGTCTATGCACATGGAGCGTATGATAGAAAATAGACACGATCTGCCATTAAGACTGTAGAAAAAAGATGAGAATCACATCGCTGGATAAAGGAAGGTAAGTATTAAATTGCTATATCAGTCAGAGCCAACATTACTTGGGGATTATATATATATATGCAACATCCCCCACCGGGGCCTAGCCTTTTCTCGGGGCCTGGAGTCAGCCGGGGCCCGCAGTACCTGAGTGGCTGGCGGTTTCGGCCTAGGCACGCTAGTGTCACGGTGCTTGGTATGGGGAACCGGAGGGCTGTCCTACAGCCTGGCAGGTCTCCAGCAGGGTGGTGTTGGCAAGAAATGATGAGGGAGAGGCTGCTATAGCGGATCTCCCTGGGGCAACCCTTTAGTGTCTAGAGTATGAGTCTCTGTATGGTGGACAGGGTGCCGGTGATGATGGCAGCTGTAGTAGCAGGGACCAGACGGAGGCAGAGGTTGAACAAAAACAACTTACAGTTCTTTATTGGAACCGACAGGAACTTCAGCAACGTGCCTTTAACAGAGTGATGGAGTACTGAGATGCTTTTGGAGGAAGACACAGGAGGTAGATCACCAGCCTGGATGCAGAGGGCAGGCTGGGAGGTAGCTGTGTCCTAATAGGAAGCTTCAGCTCGTCCTGGAGTGCTTCAGGTATCACCCTTAAAGGTAGGATGATACCCCTTTCCTCACTATACTAGCTAATCTATTAGCTCCACTCTTCAGAGGCAGGGGCTAGGTTCTTCCTGCTCTTATATGGTATGCTGGCTGAATAGATTCTGGACTGGAGTTCCCAGTCTGCTTCCCTTCTCATCTAAGCTAGGCTAAACTAATCTCTAGCTGATGTCCTGCAGACCCTCAGGTCTGACCAGGACTGGTCTCTTCTCCCTCCTGGGAGAGACTGATCTCCTCTCTCTCCTGAGAGAGACTTCTCTCCTCTCTCTCCTCAGAGAGACTCCTCTCTAGAACATTCCTGGCCAGGGGTTTTGTAACTCCTCTGGTCAGGTGGTGGCTGCTCCTCCAATCACATCTCAGCTTACAGAGGACAGGATGTAACACAGATCATTGGATAATAGAATCTTACATCATACACAGATTAACTTCTGCCTTGCCAGGCAGGATTCTACCACTGCAATGTCCCCTGTGTGATGTGATGACATGCTGTGGGGCTTATTCGCAAGCACTCCTTCGCCATTGCATCGGCGAGGGTGTTGCATACCCCCGGGGCAATTGAAAGAGCCGCCCTCGGCTCGACTACAGATGGTTGGGGGTGCAGAGGTGGATACGGGCACTTCTGGGAAGTGCAGGCTATGTGAGGTGTAGGGACAAACCGCCCATGGTCCTGGAGACAGGCACCTGGGTTGGTGTCGGACTAAGACAAAAACATGTAAATGCTTGACAGTTGGTCGCTGATGCCATTAAACCGAACTGTACAGTAGGAAAGGTGTGGTGTCATGTCCTGTAATCCACTCCTTGCACCAAGGCCTGTATATTTGTTATGTAAACAATTCATCCCTGGCGGCAATTATATAATGTGTATATCTGCATTGCGTTTGCATATGCGACACGAGTACCTCCTGACTGACATCCTTACCCATAGTATGAGCGGCATCCAGGTGCTATCTCGGTAACACCCCCGGTCCCCTAAAGACCCGCAGTTTACGGACTACCCCCACGTGCAAACCTCGGTTTGAGGGATAAGGTAGCGGTCAGTGTTTTACAAAAAGACGGTCCGACACAGCCACACTACAACCTGTAAAGCCTATGAAAGGGTTAATGCAGACTACTGGCATATATTTTGACAGTGTGCAAATATTTGGTAAATTCACATTGGCTTAGGAGCCCAATGGGTACACATCTTATAACATTACAACGTTACAGATAGATAGGCTACTCAGGGTAGCGAGATAGCAAATGTCTCTTTTCCTGCAAAGGAAAGGCATGGAAGTGCAAACATAATGTCCGTACCTAAAAGGAAAGGCATTAAGTGCAAAATAATAATAAATTACATGGCAACTTTTCCTTGAAGTTGGCAAAAGTCTCACAGAAGGTCTTTAATGGCAAAGTCCATCTTCTGGGTACAGCCCTTGAGGTGGGGAAAAGTGCACTGAGATGCAAAGGGTCTCCTCTATATGTAGAGGGACAGAGTCCTTTGGAAAGAATCTCTGCTGTGGCAGAGGAAGGGTGCTGTCATAGCACATGACTGTGGAAAATCTCTTGACTGAGATAAATAAGGGTAAGAGTATCAGGACAGTTTCTGGCTCTTTAGGGAAAAGAGGAATAGATACACATATATACACATTGTACAGTACCTGAAGTGGGCTACAGCCCTTCAGGGGTTACTCTGCATCGCTGGGTTCAGCAGAGACAGGATCCAGCTCCAGCAGGGAATCCTGTGCATCCTCAGCGGGAGTAGGTGCCGGCTGGGGACACCCGGTGGCAGTAGCGGGTACTGCGGGTGCAGCAACATCCTCCGGACCTTCAGGGGGAGGAGCACTGTCGCCCGGGATGTCGGCTGTTCCAGCCGGGGGCTCAACTGAGCCAGGGACCACGGAGGGGTCCAGAAAGAAATAGATAGGAACCTGCGGCAGCGCCGCGGCTCCTTCCAGCTCCGGTTCTTCCGGGGCCGGGTCATCACCCCATTGGTAACCGGCAAGCGGAGAAGTGGGCCTCGTCAGAACCTCCGGACAAGGTTCACTAGCCGGGATGTCATCTCCCACAGAAGAGCCGCGGGACCTGGAAATACTCCCGGCAGGGGAGACGGTGGGGGTGGCGCCCTGGATCATGCCCGGCCCATGGATGGCAATGGGGCCCGTACTCACGATCACCGTGGATGGAGCATTCACGTGGGTCACCGCCCGGGGACTCGCAGCCGAGGAAGAAGAGGTGTTCGGGGATTCCGGCCACTCGTCGTCCTCATACAGCTCGTCGTACGATGGGTAGCGGTCCTCATCGGAGTCCGGGATCCGGATCACACCAGCCGCCCATGGTCCTCGGGGCCCCTCCTGCAGGGAGAACTCGATGCACTCGCCTGGCTTCAGATTGTGCAGGCTCTCTGGCAAGTCAGGCCTCTTGACAGACCGGCGGGGAATAATTACCTCCCATCCGGTGTAGTCTTGGGTGGCGAAGCCATAGCCACATTGCTTGTCGAAGAACCGGACCATGCCGGTGGTGCGGTTCTTTTCCACCCAGGCTCCAGCTGCAGACCGGCCGGCCATGTAACGTTGGGCCTCCTTCTCGCGGCGTCGCTGCTCCGAGACAGCGTCTCGGTGTCTCTGGCGGACGGCCTCACCTCGGCCTCGAGGCTGCGGAGGTGCCGGTGCTGGGGCTCGTGGCTCCGGTGCAGGCTCGGATCTCCGTGGTGGTCGGGCAGGTGCCGAAACAGGAGCAGGAGCAGCCGGAGGATCAGGAACCGTCACAGCAGGGCTAGCAGGCCGAACACCAGGGACAGTAGGCCTCCGAGCAGGTGGCACGGCAGCAGTAGGCCCAGGCGCTGGCTCAACAGGAGTCGGAGCCTCCCCACGTGGCGCCTCCACGTGGGCCCGCGGTACCGGCATGGTAACCGGGATAGGCACGAGGAACCGCCCGGGTGGTACTTGGTACTCCGTCACCGTCTGGACATACCTCCTGGTGACGAAGGCTCGGGTCAGTCCTCGATGAAGCCGGTGCCCAGCAAAGGGCCTCCGGACCGGCTGCGCAGAGACCACAACCATGGTCTCCAACACTTCGAAGAACTCGGGACGCTCCACGGAAGGGAATGGCGGAGGACCCCACATGATGCTGACCTCACTGTCCAAGATCCGCACGAGTTCTGGCGTTTCGTTGAGGCGGGGCAGGAAGTCCGCTTCGCGCCAGAGGGAGGAGTCCAAGTCCTTCCCGCCAAGAGTTGTGGCGGGCTCTAATTTTTCCTGCGCCACAGGAGGCGGGGTTCGCGCCCTTCGCGCGTGGGTGGAGCTTGGTGCGTTGTCTGGGTTTCCCGCCAGTGAAGGTTTTGGCGGGCTGGAATTACTTGCTGCGCCACAGTTTAGTGAGGTAAAATGCTTCAGACGCGGCAGCGCCGGATGTAGCAGAGCTGGTACAGTTTTTGCAGGGATTAACCTCTTGAGTGCTGGAGCGGCGCTCGACAGCACATGGCAGCATTAACACAGTTCAATCCAGAAACACACAATCACTTGGGCCTAAACCCGGATGGCAGCAGGGTTAGGCAGCACAGTCTTTTCAATAAAGGATAGTCTTTAATGCCGGAATAAGGCACAGAAGTATCAATCCTGTTCGTGACGCCACTTGCAACATCCCCCACCGGGGCCTAGCCTTTTCTCGGGGCCTGGAGTCAGCCGGGGCCCGCAGTACCTGAGTGGCTGGCGGTTGCGGCCTAGGCACGCTAGTGTCACGGTGCTTGGTATGGGGAACCGGAGGGCTGTCCTACAGCCTGGCAGGTCTCCAGCAGGGTGGTGTTGGCAAGAAATGATGAGGGAGAGGCTGCTATAGCGGATCTCCCTGGGGCAACCCTTTAGTGTCTAGAGTATGAGTCTCTGTATGGTGGACAGGGTGCCGGTGATGATGGCAGCTGTAGTAGCAGGGACCAGACGGAGGCAGAGGTTGAACAAAAACAACTTACAGTTCTTTATTGGAACCGACAGGAACTTCAGCAACGTGCCTTTAACAGAGTGATGGAGTACTGAGATGCTTTTGGAGGAAGACACAGGAGGTAGATCACCAGCCTGGATGCAGAGGGCAGGCTGGGAGGTAGCTGTGTCCTAATAGGAAGCTTCAGCTCGTCCTGGAGTGCTTCAGGTATCACCCTTAAAGGTAGGATGATACCCCTTTCCTCACTATACTAGCTAAGTTATTAGCTCCACTCTTCAGAGGCAGGGGCTAGGCTCTTCCTGCTCTTATCTGGTATGCTGGCTGAATAGATTCTGGACTGGAGTTCCCAGTCTGCTTCCCTTCTCATCTAAGCTAGGCTAAACTAATCTCTAGCTGATGTCCTGCAGACCCTCAGGTCTGACCAGGACTGGTCTCTTCTCCCTCCTGGGAGAGACTGATCTCCTCTCTCTCCTGAGAGAGACTTCTCTCCTCTCTCTCCTCAGAGAGACTCCTCTCTAGAACATTCCTGGCCAGGGGTTTTGTAACTCCTCTGGTCAGGTGGTGGCTGCTCCTCCAATCACATCTCAGCTTACAGAGGACAGGATGTAACACAGATCATTGGATAATAGAATCTTACATCATACACAGATTAACTTCTGCCTTGCCAGGCAGGATTCTACCACTGCAATGTCCCCTGTGTGATGTGATGACATGCTGTGGGGCTTATTCGCAAGCACTCCTTCGCCATTGCATCGGCGAGGGTATTGCATATATTTAAAAAGAAATGCCAAAGTACCTATTGTAACGGCTCACAGACTATTGTAGTGTGGAAAAGGGCAAATACGTGACTAACAAAAGGAATCAAACAGAGATTAAAGTATACCCCCACTTAAAGGGGACTGATTTCAGGAGGACATGAGGCAAACCACCACCATGTCTTCTTATGGCAAATGGTCCTCAATGTCACCTAGCCTGTTAGTGGTCACCAAAAGTGGTCTGGTCACCTTGGATCCTTGGAGTGCATCTTTTTTTTCCTTTCTCTTACATTTGTCACCTGGCCTTGAATAGCGTGCACCTACTATTTTCTTGCCTCTATTTGTGCTGTTGGCGTCTTTTCAGCGTGCACTACTTAGTTATCTTCTTCAAACGGATATAACTACTACCATGGATTTAACCAACACCTACACAGCTGAAGATAGTGAACGTATTCTTCAGGATTTGGAGGTGGATCCCACATTTATAACCACAGCATTTCTAACTACTAAAGCACAGAAGATCCTTAGAGGTATAAAATCTCTGATCTCTCCTAACCTATTTTCTGAAGATTCTGATTTATGTGCTATATTTGCTCAAATCTCCAATAAGTACTCATTGGACCTTATGTTGTTGAACACTGAATTTCTGAAGAAAGAAATTTCTTTTGTCAAAACATAGATTTTGGAACTTGAAACAAGATTAATTAGTGCAATAACTAATGAAGACTTTTCTAAGTTTTCATATATAATTAAGACTTGTATACAAATTGTAAAATCTGAGCAAATGAGCAGGAAATCATCAAAAGGGAAAAATGGATGAGAGACATGGAAGATTACAGATTGGGCCAAGTTTATTTCTGGCAAGGATCACAAGGTTCTAGCAGCCTTTCCCCCTCCACCAAAAATGCATGATGTAAACCAAAAAAGGAAGTACTCTCAAAGCAACTAAGATAACAACAATGCCAATAACACTTCTTTTTTAGAAACACGGATAACACCCCTTCCAGATCTAAACTACGATGAGGCAGTAGGAAATACCACTGGAGCAAAAAGTCCAAGGACGAAAGATCCAAGACGGTAGCACCCAAATTGGCAAAAAGGATTTAATTATCAACATTGATTATGTGTTCCCCCTCTGGGCTGGTGATGATTCATCACTTATGGTCTTTCACACTTTACTCAACACTATTAATGGCGCTCTCAAATTCACTATGGAAAAGTCTCCCTCTAGTCTGCAATTTTTTGATTTACTAGTTACCCTCCAAGACAAAGTTTTGTCTACTAACATATTTGTTAAAGATACAGATCACAATAACCTTGTAAGGTTTGAAAGTGAGCATGCTAAAGCTATGCGTAGATCTTTACCTTATTGCCAGTTTTTACGGGTCAAAAAAACATTTCTGGATGGAGGTTACCCAAAAAAATTGTCGATAGGAACAGGAGTAAGGCTCTAACTCACACATGGGAAGAATTATTGAACCCAAAACAGAGAAAAAAGTAAAATGTATACCCTTCCACTTACAATGATATAAGTGATTCTATTGCAGGAATAATCAGAAAACTAAGCAAAATCCTGGTGGAGCCACAAATCATGTGATGTCTTCCATTGGGTGGAACCCTAAATCATAACGATAAGGACGCGTTCACACGTTGCATGTTGGCCTGCGTTTTCATTGCGTTTGAAATGCATTACAAAACCTGAGGAGAGGTGATTTGCCTAATTACATTACTGTTAACATTTGCATTTACAAATGTAAACAGTAATGTAATTAGGCAAATCACCTCTCCTAAGCTGTTGTAATGCGTTTCAAACACAATGAAAATGCAGGACAAAACACATTTTTTCACACCCATCCCCCACACAAAGCATACGCCAGCTCCCGTTCCCCCACAGACAGCACGTGCCCCCCCTCCCCCACAGACAGCACGCGCCAGCCCCCCTCCCACACACACAGCAGGCACCAGCCCCCCCCTCCCACACACACACACACACAGCAGGCATCAGCTTCCCATCTCACACACACATAGCAGGCACCAGCCCTGCAGGCACCAGCCCTCCCTCCCCACACACACACAGCAGGCACCAGCCCCCAGACACACAGCATGCACCAGCCCCCATCTCCCACGCACACAGCTTTAATGGAAACCTCCGATAATGCTAACAAACACCGTTTGTACACTGTACACTGGAAATACTTTGAGAGCAGTCCGGCGTATTCATGAGGGGGCGGGGTTATTGCATGAAGCGTGGCAGCAACCGTCAGCCTATGGAGAGGGCAGGGTGGTCCAGAGAATTTCCGGGGGTGGTCATGAATTTCCAGTGTACAGCATAGCAGTGTTTGTTAGCATTATCTGAGGTTTCCAATAACGCTATCATTGTAACACTGCTGTGTTTGTTTAGTAAGCAGCTCCTAGTGGCGTTTTTCTTTAAGGCTACATTCATACGGCCGCATGAGGGAAGGATATATGGCCAACATTTATACAGCGTATATACTTCCCCATAGATGGCAATGAGTGCACGGCGCCGGAAGGGAGCCGTAGCGTCACGTAGCTTGAAGAAAGATAACCAGAAAAATGAAACACGGCAGCACTCCAATGTTGTGAACAAACAAATAAAGTGTTTATTCCACCTCCAGGATATGTCCCTAATATTTGACTAATTTGCATTTTATTCCTGTACCTGCCTATTGCTCGGTACAGGAGGCCACCACACAGGATTACAACTTTTTCGTCATCATGCAGGTCTTCATCAGCAGGGTTAGGCTAAATTCACACACACATGTTCCTGCTGTATGATAGCACGGCACATGGCATAGAGATATATGGCACATGGCGCCGCAATGTGCCTGCCGTGCTATAGTACAGCGGGAACACGTGTATGTGAATTTAGCCCAACCCTGCTGATGAAGACCTGCATGATGACGAAAAAGTTGTAAACCTGTGTGGTGGCCTCCTGTACCGAACAATAGGCATGTACAGGAATAAAATGCAAATTAGTCAAATAAGTAATTTTACATCTGAGAACTACAACTCCCAGAAGTTGAAAGAACTGCTGAGAGTTGTATTTCTTCAGCCCACTTTATAACTTTACTTTAACTCCCTCTTTCACATGTGCCACCCTTCTCTGCAGATTGTCTAAATGCATATTTTCCTTCATTTCAACAAATATTTGAATAAAAAGCAATTAAAATGATGTACATTACACAAATTGATATGAATGCAAGTGCCACCTTGTCCTGAAAAACTTATCTTACCTCACTGAAGTATAAAAAAACAGGTGTAAGAAAATGGTGATATAAAATACTTTTTTATTGTTTAGAAAGGTATTCAAACATAAAAAAGTATAACATTTTTAAATCACCACGATCTTACTGACCAATAGAACAAAGGGGAAGTGTCTTACCGAGGGCACAGCGAAAGCCATAAAAAATGGCGCTACCGTGTTTCATTTTTTTACATTCTACCATATATAAATTTTTTCCTGCTTCTCAGTAAATGACACAGAATAGAATACATGGACAGAAGTGCAGGATCACTTACACTAAATGCACGTTTTCTGCCGTCTTTGTCATCAGTGCGTAGTCAGTTTCTGAGACATAAGTAGTTTGTGTGTGACCTGTGTCACATACTTTTTGCACATCCACAAAAATGTAACAGACTTCTATGGGAATGCAAGTGTCCATTTAAAGGAAATCTACTCTCAAAATGCATCATGATAAACCAGGGACACTTAGGCTACATTCACACGAACGTGTGCCCACCTGGCTACGTCCAGGTGAGCACACGTCGGGTGTGCTGAAGAGAGAACAGAGCATAGAGAATAGAGCTGCGCGGCCGTTCTTAAAGCCAGTTAGGGCATGTTCTATATTTTTTGTCGCCACGACTCAAAACGGTGAGCAAACAGGCACCATAGAGGACCACGGGGGATGTATATACAGCCAAAATTTGTGAGCATATATAAGTCACCCATACATTCGTGTGAATGTAGCCTGGAGTGCTCCTGGGGTGTTATCCAAGCCCTTCTCTGCTGCAGCTTCACAGGCTGTTACACTGCTCCAACCTCCCTCTCTGCTCAAGCACTTTTTTCTCCCTCTGGCTGATGTAATCTTATGGCATTTCACTTTCAACACAGAGCAGGAGGAAAAGTGATCCTTCACAATGTAACAGCCTTTGAATCAGAGAGGCTCTGGTAACACCCTCAGGAGTCTTTCTGGTTCATTAGCAATTTAAAAGTGGATTTTAGAAGGAAAGAGGCCATGGATAAGAAATTTAAGAAGATTACCACAGTCACTGGGGGTCATTTACTAAGGGCCCGATTCGCGTTTTCCCGACGTGTTACCCGAATATTTCCGATTTGCGCTGCTTGTACATGAATTGCCCCGGGTTTTTGGCGCACGCGATCGGATTGTGGCGCATCAGGGCCGGCATGCGCGCGACAGAAATGGGGGGGGGCGTGGCCGAACGAAAACCCGACGTATTCGGAAAAACCGCCGCATTTAAAAACCGAAAATGTGTCGCTTGGGGAGCGCTCACCTTCACCTTCTATGGGATGGTGCATTCCGGGGCGTTAAGATTATTTTCGGCGCTGCAGCGCCACCTGGTGGACGGCGGAGGAACTACCATCTTAAATCCCAGCCGGACCCGAATCCTGTGCAGAGAACGCACCGCTGGATCGCGAATGGGCCGGGTAAGTAAATGTGCCCCACTGTGTCTGGATCTATGAGTAATGTTAATGTATCATGATGGATTTTATAATCTTTATTTGTATAATTTGTATAGTGGCATCCTATTCCGTAGCATTTTACAAATAATACAGGACATATACAAATAAAATATTACATTACAGAAGACAAACAGTTATATGGAACAATAGGAATAAGGCTCCTGATTACAAGAGCTTACATGCTATGAGGAAGAAGGGAGAACAAAAGAGCCTACAGTCTATGAGGATGAGGGGGGCACAAGAGCCTACAGTCTATGCGGATGAGGGGGTGACACAAGAGCTTACAGTCTATGAGGATGAGGGGGTGACACAAGATCTTACAATCTATGAGGAAGAGGGGGGACACAAGAGCCTACAGTCTATGAGGATGAGGGGGGCACAAGAGCCTACAGTCTATGCGGATGGGGGGTGACACAAGAGCTTACAGTCTATGAGGATGAGGGGGGCACAAGAGCCTACAGTCTATGAGGATGAGGGGGGCACAAGAGCCTACAGTCTATGCGGATGGGGGGTGACACAAGAGCTTACAGTCTATGAGGATGAGGGGGGCACAAGAGCCTACAGTCTATGAGGATGAGGGTTTGACACAAGAGCTTACAGTCTATGAGGATGAGGGGGGCACAAGAGCCTACAGTCTATGAGGATGAGGGGGTGACACAAGAAGGTACAAGGAATCTCGGCACTCACAAGAAGTCACCAGGTTTAGTTTAAATAAATTTCTTCCTCTGTATTCATATCTCCGGAACAACATGCAGTTACAGCTTAAAAGATTGACGCGTTTCGACGCTTGTGCGTCTTAGTCATGATCAGTTTCCATATTACTGTTCACGAAGCATTAAAGCACCTGGAATCATGGCGTCATCCAAGGAGCGCCCATAGAGGGGTGGGTACTCCCCAATCAATCTCCAGCGTCATGACAACAGGTGAGTCAAATGGACTTTAACCCTTAGTGAACTAAACTTTACATAAACTTTACATTAAACTTTATGTAAACAAAATGTTTAAGTTAAAAACAGGAATTCTAAAAACATTTGTACGATGGGATAATCAACTTGTACATGTAGTATTCATGTGAGATTCCATAGACATTGCTATATACGATTCAACATGTAATACATGGAACATGAAAATGCTGTAAACCTAGACATCAGAATGTTAACACTTGATTAACTGTACATCAGAGAATTCATTACAAATTGTTAAACAAAAAGAAGCAGTATAAATCATACAATATCCCCAATACCTGATTACATGATATTCTTTTTATTTTCACCAGGAATTTAATAATAATATCATATATCCTTCAAGAGTGTGTGATATTCTCTACTCATTAATCTCACTTATATTTATCTCCCACTAATTACCTGGATGTTATTCTCCCCATCAATTATAGGGTATCAATATGTGTGAATCATATCCGTTCTTTTGTTGAGTCCATACGGGATCCTGCTACCCAAAGCAAAGATCCAATATGATTCACAATTCAATCATTTTCTTTTGATACTGCCGCCTCTCACTGGAGAGAAAACCTTTTCAATCGCCATCCACCTAAAGCCCTCAGTTTTTGTTGTTGTGGTGTTCACGGAAGTGTCTGGACGCTGCAGAAACATTGACCGCTTCATTGTCAATATCGGACAAATGCCTTCTTATTCGTATTTTCAGTGGTCCTGTCGCATATCCTACATAATGTTTCTGGCAGTGTGTACATTCTATAGCATATATATAGTTATAGGAATTGCAATTCATAAACGTTTTAATTGGGAAACTGTTGTTATTTGAATAGGAGGTAAAAGTATTGCCTGTTTTAATAAAGGTGCACGCTTTACATTGTTTGTGCCCATATTTGTGGGTTCTTGGCACATTCAGCCAAGTATATTCCCTACTCACATTATCTTTACTTTTAAAAAGGCTGGGCGATACACTAGAGCCTATAGTCCGGGCTCTTTTGCCTACACATTTGATACCCTGATCAACTATTGATGTGAGAGACACATCATGCAATAATACCGGAAAATACTTCTTGACTATGTTCCTAATTTCTGAGAACTGATTACTATACATAGTTGAAAAAACTAATGGTTACTCCTTGTTACTGCCACATACAGCTACTTTTTTGTTACGCAATATATCTAGTTGTGACACAACCAAAATGTTCTTTTCCGCTTTGAGGACATAACTCTTGTTATATTTACGTTTGTACAATCGTTTTTTCACTGGTATGGTATTCATGGTGTTCTGATTCAGATATTCAACCATTTTGATGAAGGTGTCCTCTGTTCCCCTCCAAATCCACACCAAGTCATCTATGTACCGGCCTAGCCATACTATAGACTCCCGGTGCGGATTGGAGGAGCAGAAGACATACTGTTCTTCCCATTGCGACATGTAGATGTTAGCTAGAGATGGAGAGAACTTGGCCATAGGGGCCCCCTCCACGTGTAGGTAACATCTACCGATGAAAAATTCAGTGGCCTATTCCCCTAGTGATCTGAAATATTAACTTATACAGTAAATATTGGCAAGCTCTTGTTCATGAATACCGTATATTCCGGCGTATAAGACGACCTGGTGTATAAGACGACCCCCCTACTTTCCTGTTTAAAATATAGAGTTTAAGATATATTCGCTGTATAAGACTACCCCTTTTCCAACACATACAAAACACCGGTAAAAATTAAAAAAAAAACATTTGAATTTAACATGGTCCTTTTTTTTATGTAAATTCTTATGACATGCAGGTATATAGCAGGAAAACTGTCGCTCATAAACATAAGGCATACAACAACAACATTACCATTACAGCACAGCCCCCAGTAGTATACAGCACAGCCCCCAGTAGTATACAGCACAGCCCCCAGTAGTATACAGCACTGCCCCCAGTAGTATACAGCACTGCCCCCAGTAGTATACAGCCCGCCCAGCATTAATAGAAAATAATAAACTTATATACTCACCCTCCGGTGGCCCCGACCTGCAGCGCTGCTCCCCCGATGTCCACGTGGTTCCTCTTCTGTCTTCGGCGCCCGTCTTCTGTCTTCACTAACTTCGTGCCGGCCGCCGCCATTGTTCGCCCCTGGAAAAGCATGGCGGCGCCCAGCAGAAGAAAGAAGACTGCGCAGAAGACGATTCGCGCGGACATCGGGGCCAACGGAGGGTGAGTATGCACCCCGATGTCTTTTTGAGGCTGCCGGCAGCCATCGCTGTGCAAACACCCGCGATCGTTGCTATCACCGATCGCGGGTGCTACCGGTAAGCCTTTGCTGCAATATGCAGCAAAGACTTACCGGCTATGGAGAGGGCTCAGCCCGTGAGCCCTCTCCATGCACTGGGACCCGGCGTATAAGACGATTACCGGCGTATAAGACGACCCCAGAGAAGACAGAAGATTTTTCTGTCTTCAAAAGTCGTCTTATTCGCCGGTATATACGGTATTCTTAAACAGGGTGCCTGTTAGTTGAGAAACATGGCTTCCTTCTTACAAAAATAGCACCATATTTGATCATTGTTTTTAAGGGTATTGCAGCTCAGACATTTAGGGGCACATTTACTTACCTGTCCCTGCGCGATCACCGAGGTGCGTTGTCCGACGATTCTGCACAGCTGCCGCGATTCACAAAGATTGTGAGTCCGATTTCCTGCATGTGTCGCTTCCCCGCTCAGGTCCACCGGAGTTCACCTTCTTCTTCCCGGTGCATGTAAGTGTTTGGTATTGCGACTCAATTTAAATAATAAATCCTGTGATTTGTCTGAATCAGTCAGATCGCAGATTTATGTTGTGTGAAAGCAAGAGCGATTGCGACACAATCCCGTTGCGATCCCCGAAAAGTCGGAAAACCCGAGGAAAATCCATCCAGAGGAGCCCTTAGTAAATAAGCCCCATAGAAATGAATGGAGCTTGGTTGCAATACCAAGTGCAACCTATGGTCAGGTTTGGCACTGTTTTCAGCCTCTGGACAACCCATCTATCCACCAAATAAATTGTTTGGTGCTAAATAATAGAAAAGCTCACTTTGCAATACTGCGGTGGCCAAGACAGTTGTATTTGTAAGATGCCCTATAATTCACACGTCCATGTAGCTCCTAGAATCAATTTTAATGGTGGGCCCTAGGCCACCCAGTCCGGCCCATGGCCGGTATGTGTCACCAAGGTGACTGGCCTTGGCGATGTAAAAAACCTAGTAGATGTACGCCAGTGATGCTAAGTTACTGAGCATGTTTTCCTGTTACTCAAAGTTTCTGGGTGTGCTACACTGCTGTTACACTGCCCCGGTGAGATTGTTCCTGTTGAATTTTGTTATATCTGAAGAAAGGACTGTTTACATTTACATTTGTAAGCTGAAGAAAGCGTATTTATTTTGCTTGCAGTTTAATCCCTCTCCGCCGGAGCTCTTTTTCATTTTTGCGTTTTCATTTTTCACTCCCCACCTCCAAAAATCTATAACTTTTTAATGTTTCCATGTACAGAGCTGTGTTATGGCTTATTTTATTATTTAATATTCCATGCCGTGTACTGGGAAGCAGGAAAAAAATTCCAAATGCAGTGAAATTGGTAAAAAAAACGCATTTGTGCCATATTCTTGTGGGCTTGGATTTTAAGGATTTCACTGTACGCCCCAAATGACAAGTCTAGTTTATTCTTTGTGTTGGTACGATTACGAGCATACCAAATTTGTATAGGTTTTATAATGTTTTCATACATTTACAAAAATTAAAACCTCCTGTACAAAAATTATTGGGGGGGATTTTGCCATCTTCTGGCGCTAATAACTCTTTTATACTTTGGTATAAAGAGCTTTTGGAGGTGTCTTTTTTTTTGTGTCTTTTGATGACGTTTACAATGTTATCATTTTTAGGACTGTACAACCTTTTGATCACTTTTTATCCAATTTAAATATTTCTTTTTAAATGGCAAAAAAGTGTTTTCTGTTACAGGGTTAAACGCAGTGAAAAACCATTAATATATTTTGATAGATCAGGCCTTTTTGGACGCGTTGATACCTAATGTGTTTATGATTTTTACTGTTAATTTATATTTATATCAGTTCTAGGGAAATGGGGGTGATTTGAGTTTTTAGGTTATTTTATTATAATTTTTTTTAAAACTTTTTTTATTTTGATTTTTACTATTTCTCAGACTCCCTAGAGTACTTTAACCCGAGGTTGTCTCTACAATATGGCAGTATATGGGGATTTTCCTCCTCATTCATTACAATGTGCTGAGCGGTCAGCGGGAACACACCCGAGATCGGTGCTGTTACCGGTAAGCCTTTGCTGCAATATGCAACAAAGACTTACCAGCTATGGAGAGGGCTCAGCCCGTGAGCCCTCTCCATGCACCCGCACCCGGCATGTGACGTGTTAACCCCTTAACACCGAAGCCACTTTTCACCTTCCTGACACGGCCCATTTTTTCAAATGTGCCCTGTGTCACTATAAGTGGTTATAACTTCGGAAATGCTTTAACATATCCAAGTGATTTTGAAATTGTTTTCTCGTGACACTTTGTACTTCATGTTAGTTTAAAAATTTTGGTTGTATGTGTTGTGTTTATTTATGAAAAAAAACAGACAAAAGTCTACATTTTTTAAATTTAAAAAGTTCTATTTTTTCCATACATAGTCATAACAGCAAAAAAAATTGATAACTAACATTAACCGAATGTCTGATTTATATATCCATATATCCATGGTTTTTTATGCATTCTCTAATTTTTGTAAGATGTTATGGGGCGTTGAACTTTAGCTACGATTTCTAAAATTTTCAAAAAAAACCAAAATCACGCTTTTGCAGGACCTGCTCAGATTTCAAGTCACTTTAAGAGAGGCCTAAATAAAATGAAAACCCCATAAATTACCCCAGTATAAAAACTACACCCCTTAATGTATGTAAAACAACTTTCATGAAGTTTGTAAACCCTTTAATTATTTTACAGGGGATAAAACAAAATCGGATGCAATTTTGAAATTTACATTTTTTTTTGTGGCTAAATGAATGTGTTTTTCAAATTCTCGGGGGTGTGGCTTGGCCGCTGTATTACATGGCTGCGTGAAGCGAGAGCTCCAGTCCAGTCTTCTCCATATAGCAACGTACGCCAGCTCCGACAGGACAAAATGCCCAGCAAAGCACCCGGTCCGACCCCCAGTGCCCCCGGGAGGAAAAGTCCCATTGTCAGGTTCGCTAGGTAGATTGCTGGGACTTCTGGTTCTTCTGGTGGTACCAGCGGCGTTCTCCGAACCCTAGGGCGTATCCGCGCAAACTCCACCTCTCGTCCTGGGCAGCGGCTGCTAAGATCTCGCGCTGTCTAGGAGTGGCTGGGACTTTGAACCTCTGCTTGGTGCCTGGTTGTTCTGCACCATGAGGGGTTAATTCCCAGATGCTGTCCAGCTCCTATCAGGTTCTGGAGGTGGAGTTCTGACTGCATAAATTGCAGCTTCACTAGTCACCTGTGCCAGTGTTTGAAAATCCCTTTCTCCACTCGCTGCTACTAGGTTGTATTGCTCAGTATCTGTATCTGTATTGTTGTTACCTCGGCTAGTTTTTGACATTGACTCTTTGCCTACTGATTTTGCTATTGACGTACCCTCTCGTTGTGACTCCGGCTTGTTTACGATTCTTTTGTGTTTTATGTTTGTCAGTCTGTTTGTGTTTCCCTTCCCTCACTTATCCAGTGTATCTCGAGTCTTCAAGTAGTCGCCCCACGGTTTAGCGTGGGGGGGCTATAGGAAGGGACAGAGGTTGGGGCAAGCTCAGGGCACACTATCCCCTATCTTTTGTGTACCAATCTTAACACCCATTTTTTGGATTCTGACCTGCGTCTCTTTATATGGTTATAACTTTTGAACACTTTTACTTATCAAAGCGATTCTGAGATTGTTTTTTCCCCACATGTTGTACTTCATTTTAGTGGTAAATTTTGGCTGATAAGTTTTGCGTTTATTTACAAAAAAAAGGAAAAAAATGATGAATTTTTAGAAAAATTTGCCATTTTTGAAATTCAAAATCACCGCGTTTTCAGGCAGATCGATTTACCACCTAAATAACTTGCCGAATAACATTTCCCATTTGTCTACTTTACATTTTCATAATTTTTGAAATGTTTGGATAATTTATTTTGACGTCACGCGGCTTACAAATCGAATAGCGATTTTCCGTATTTTCAGAATTGACTATTTTGGGGATAAATACTGTTTGAAATTAAATTTTACATATTTAGCATCAAAAACCCCCTATATAACCAACCCATTTTCAAATCTGCAACCCACAAACTATCAGAAACAGCATTTACAAAGATTGTTAATCCCTTGAGATCTTCATAGTAATTGAATCAAAATGGCAGTGAAATTTAGAATGGTCAAATTTTGTCGGTTATACGTTCATTTAGCCCTAAAATTTACACATTTCCAAAAGATAAAAGAAAAAAACCCACCATAAAATTTGTTCTACAATTGCAGTGCAGCTACCCCCACATGTGACCGTTACTTGTGTTATGGGGGCACAGCGAGGCGCAGAAGGGAAGGAGCACCCTGCAGCTGCCAGGAATTTAGTTTTCTCGTTGCCCCCTTTTGAAGGCTATCAAATTTTCGCTTTTCCGTTATTTGGGCCATGTGATGGCATTTTTTTTGTGCGATGAGATGCTTTTTCCAGTGTTACCATTTTGGGGTTGGTATCACCTATTGTTGAAAATTTAGGAACTTTTTTTGAGGTCATGAGTAGAAAAGCATCAATTCTGTACTGAATTTTTTACTTTTTTTTTTTTTCGTGTTCACCGTATATCCTAATAATCCTGTTATTTTTATTCTATGGGTCGATACGATTACGGGGATACCAGACATGAATATTTTTTATTATGTTTTACTAAATTTGCCAAATAAAACCCTAATGTGGGGAAAAAATCTATCATTTTTGCATCGTCGTCTTCCAAGTGGCATAACATTGTTACGTTTTTGGCTACAGAGCTGGTTGATGGCTTGTTTTTTGTGGGACATGTTGTTCTTTGCAACAGTATCATTGCTGGAGTACATATGTTTTGTTGATCACTTTTTATTGCATTTTTAGTGGGATATAATAGGTAAAAATCATAATTTTGGGCGGGTTTTTAACGTTTTTTTTATGGCGTTCATCATATGGGTTCAATAGTTATTTAGTTTTATTCTATGGATTGTTACGGACATGGTGATACTATATATGTGGGGTTTGTGTTATGATTTAGACTTTTTTGAGCGTTATATGTCTCTTTATATAGTTTTTAGAAATCAGTGGGGTGACAATAATCAAAGATAAGAGGGTTTCATCACACATCTCGTGATGAAACCCTCTCGTGAAAGAGAGAAACGAGATGTGTATAGATGACACAATATAAACTTTATTGATGCAACATTTAAAACATACTTAAAAACCCAAAACAAGAGGATTGGGTACATATCACATAAGCTCCCCAGAGCAACCTCATATCGGAACGGTATACAAACCGTAATAGACAAAATATAGGCAAGAGATTGCAAATAATGCACACAGATGTTGTTCAGGACCAAGGAAAATAATTAATGGTATCACAAATGTGGTCAGTGTACAACAAGGTCCAACAAAAGCAAATAAATATATTTAGTGCAAAACTACATTACCAATTACAAAGGTGCGGTCTGGGGAGAGAGGGATGCCCCACGCGTATCGCCCGGCTCGGCAGGCTTTGCCAGGGGATGTCGGCACTGAACGAGTGATATGTTTATGTACCCTGAGCACTCCGCCGCGGCACAGCCCACTTCCGCCGCATCGTGACGTCACATCCGGTGACACGTCTCTAGTGTTGCGCCTCCCAGACCAAAAAGATGGCCATGCGTTCCAAAAGGCCGGAAATGGCCAGTGTGGCAAGTGGGACCTGCGTTCCACCATCTCAAACGGCGGAGAAATAACGCAAAGGTCTCAAAAAATCACAATCAAATTAGAGTGTGACACCTATGTTAGCTAGTAAACTTTGGTATCCGAAAATGAAGAAAAGCAAAGAATAACAAAGCGGCGATAATCATGGACTGGTCGATGACGAAATATATAGGAATTGACCAAAAAGTATGTACATCAAAAATTGTAGGTAAATGGGAACTAATGTGGCTATGCTGAAGGTATCACATGTCAAAAATAATCCCAGGTGATATTACATAAAAGATGCAGAGTTTGCGCAATTACACAATAATACAGCCAAGAAGAGTGAACCAAGCGCCAACCGACGAAGAGCATTATTAAATCAATAAGTGAAAAAAGTGTGTCTAACATCATAAAGCAGAAATACAAAAGAAAAAGTGTTTTTGTGATGCACACTATCCCCTATAGGAGCTGCCAAACAGTCACAGATGGATCCCACATCTAGCAATTAGTAAAAATAAAACAGTCTGACCAGAGCTCCTTGTGTGTCCTTTTATATATCCTTTGATAAATCGATGATTTCACTCCTTTCCCAACTATGTTCCAAATTCTTCAGTACACTTCCACACAAACGGTATTTGGATGGGAATAGATCGCTATTCAGACAGTTTTAAGCTGCGTTTTCTTGCATCCTGTAGCCAAATAGTGTACAGCTACTATAGAAGAGATTAAGCAGCAGATAGGGTAGTATGTTCAAATATATGGAATTTATTTTATTAAAACATACTCACAAAATAGAATAAAATCATGCGCATATAAAATCCACCAGGTGGACGCCAGACTCGCTAGTTGACCCGACCCAGGGTTTCGCTACCACGGCTTCTTCCGGGGCGTTGAAGAAGCCTTTATTTGATCTACGTACTTCTTATACTTGGGAAACCATTGGATATGTTCATATGTTTCGCCGTGGATTGTTTGTAAATTCCACTGTATTTTTCACTGATACTCACCATGACTGTGGTCCTGCAGTCATACTTTCTCTTTTTCGCCGATACCTGTGATATTTTTATTAGTGGCATTTTTTATTCAGGCATTTCTGCTTTATGATGTTAGACACACTTTTTTCACTTATTGATTTAATAATGCTCTTCGTCGGTTGGCGCTTGGTTCACTCTTCTTGGCTGTATTATTGTGTAATTGCGCAAACTCTGCATCTTTTATGTAATATCACCTGGGATTATTTTTGACATGTGATACCTTCAGCATAGCCACATTAGTTCCCATTTACCTACAATTTTTGATGTACATACTTTTTGGTCAATTCCTATATATTTCGCCATCGACCAGTCCATGATTATCGCCGCTTTGTTATTCTTTGATTTTCTTCATTTTCGGATACCAAAGTTTACTAGCTAACATAGGTGTCACACTCTAATTTGATTGTGATTTTTTGAGACCTTTGCGTTATTTCTCCGCCGTTTGAGATGGTGGAACGCAGGTCCCACTTACCACACTGGCCATTTCCGGCCTTTTGGAATGCATGGCCATCTTTACGGTCTGGGAGGCGCAACACTAGAGACGCGTCACCGGACGTGACGTCACGATGGGGCGGAAGTGGGCTGTGCTGCGGCGGAGTGCTCAGGGTACATAAACATATCACTCGTTCAGTGCTGACATCCCCTGACGAAGCCAGCCGAGCCGGGCGATACGCGTGGGGCATCCCTCTCTCCCCAGACCGCACCTTTGTAATTGGTAATGTAGTTTTGCACTAAATATATTTATTTGCTTTTGTTGGACCTTGTTGTACACTGACCACATTTGTGATACCATTAATTATTTTCCTTGGTCCTGAACAACATCTGTGTGCATTATTTGCAATCTCTTGCCTATATTTTGTCTATTACGGTTTGTATACTGTTCCTATATGAGGTTGCTCTGGGGAGCTTATGTGATATGTACCCAATCCTCTTGTTTTGGGTTTTTAAGTATGTTTTAAATGTTGCATCAATAAAGTTTATATTGTGTCATCTATACACATCTCGATTCTCTCTTTCACGATTCTATGTCTCTTTATATGTTATGGGGCTTATGGGCATTTTTAGTGATTTATAAAGTTATTTTTTATTGAAAAACATTTTTTTTTTACATTTTTTACTTGATCCACCATGGGATATGAACAAGCAATCATCTGAACAGCAGGGGCAGCATGCATGGATGCCTCTGAGGCTGCCTAATCTTGGGATGGAGCTGGCGGTCCACTGCCAGGCGAGATTTCGCCTGTCCAAGCCCCTGTCTCTCGGCTCCTCCCCACCCAAAATGGGCCTGGGGGCCAGAAGCGTTTACTTTGAAAAAATTATAATTTTCAAAGCAGGCCGGGTCGTTTGAATATTTCACCTAGGAATAATGGAATAGCGTAGTGGTTCTATTTTTAATTGTTTTTACAGAAATGGTTCCATGATTAAGAGCGACAGTATGGGGCATCCATATTGCGCTGCTATGATTGCAACTTCAGGTCTCCAGCATGGCGGCGACAGATGGGCCGCGTTCCACTATGTATCTGGTGAAACACCTGAAAATTCTGCCTGACACAGCTCGTTTGATAAGGGGACGATGTATGGAGGCAGTGAACTAGTAGTAGATTAAAGGTGCTGCAGTTAAAACTATGTTAGTTGGATCTTGAGATGGAGCTGGCGCTCCGCTGCCAGGCGAGCTTTCGCCAATCCAAGCCCCTGTCTCTAGGCTACTCCCCAAACAGCACTTCTAAGAACTTTTTGTATAAGATCAAGTGTAGTAGCGTTCTTATAAGTTTAGGATATGGCGGGTGAGGGGAATGTAAACAGATGCGCAAGAAGTGCTGAAATAATATTGGTAAATGATAAAAGTTTGCCAGTATATTTTGTGGATTACACAGCAGGGTGGCGACAAAGTTAACAAGTTTGATGTGGAAGCCATGAAAACAACCCAAAATTCTGCCCGACACAGCTCGTTTGATAAGGGGCGATGTATGGAGGCAGTGAACTAGTAGTAGATTAAAGGTGCTGCAGTTAAAACTATGTTAGTCGGATCTTGAGATGGAACTGGCGCTCCGCAGCCAGGCGAGCTTTCGCCAATCCAAGCCCCTGTCTCTAGGCTACTCCCCAAACAGCACTTCTAAGAACCTTTTGTATAAGATCAAGTGTAGTAGCGTTCTTATAAGTTTAGGATATGGCGGGTGAGTGGAATGTAAACAGATGCGCAAGAAGCGCCGAAATAATATTGGTAAATGTAAAAGTTTGCCAGTATATTTTGTGGATTACACAGCAGGGTGGCGACAAAGTTAACAAGTTTGATGTGGAATCCATGAAAACAACCCAAAATTCTGCCTGACACAGTTCGTTTGATAAGGAGACCATGTATGGAGGCAGCTATATGGACGACTTTTGGAGGCAGCTATGGCGATGACGTGTGGAGGTAGCAATGGAGACAACGTGTGGAGCCAGCTAAAAAGACGACATGTGGAGGCTGCTATGGAGACAATTTAATTTGGATAGTGCCTGTATGTGGCAGTCCAAAAAAGTTTTCAAACCAGAGGAGCAGGTAGGTGGTCCTCCAGAAAAATTAAATAAATTGAGTGCCTGTATGTGGCAGTCCAAAAAAGTTTTCAAACCCGAGGAGCAGGTAGGTGGTCCTCCAGAAAAATTAAATAGATTTAGTGCCTGTATGTGGCACTCCCTAAAATTGCTTAAAACAGAGGACCGGGTAGGTGGCCCTCCACAAAAATTAAATACATAGAGTACTATAGCTAGAGCCATTTGGCCCTGGCAAAAAATAGCCAGTTTCCTATGCTATAGTGTACAAAGAGGAGGAGAAGGAGGACAATGAGGAGGAGGAGTGCATACATTATTCAGGTTGAGCTTCTTTCACCTGTTGGAGAATGAAAATCCGGAGAAATCCAGGCTTTATTCATCTTGATAAGCGTCAGCCTGTCAGCGCTGTCAGTCGACAGGCGTGATGATGCCACCAGCTGCACTGAAAACCCGCTCGGACAACACGCTAGCGGCAGGGCAGGCAAGAACCTCCAAGGCGTACAGCGCCAGTTCGTGCCACATGTCCAGCTTTGAAACCCAGTAGTTGTAGGGAGCTGTGTGATCATTTAGGACGATGGTATGGTCAGCTACGTACTCCCTCACCATCTTTCTGTAAAGATCAGCCCTACTCTGTCGAGACTGGGGACAGGTGACAGTGTCTTGCTGGGGTGACATAAAACTGGCAAAGGCCTTGTAAAGCGTACCCCTGCCAGTGCTGGACAAGCTGCCTGCTCGCCTACTCTTCCTCGCTACTTGTCCCGCAGAAGTACGCCCTCTGCCGCTAGCGCTGTCAGAAGGGAAATACTTTTTCAGCTTGTGCACCAGGGCCTGCTGGTATTCATGCATTCTCACACTCCTTTCCTCTCCAGGGATGAGAGTGGAAAGATTTTGCTTGTACCGTTGGTCCAGGAGAGTGAATACCCAGTAATCGGTGCTGGAATAAATTCTTTGAACGCGAGGGTCACGGGCTAGGCAGCCTAGCATGAAATCTGCCATATGCGCCAGAGTCCCAACGCGCAAAAATTCACTCCCCTCACTGGCCTGACTGCCCATTTCCTCCTCCAACTCCTCTTCTTCTGCCCATACACGCTGAACAGTGAAGGACTGAACAATGGTCCCCTCTTCTGTCTCGCCAACATTTTCCTTCTCTTCCTCCTCATCCTCCTCCACCTCCTCCGATATGCGTTGAGAAACAGACCTAAGGGTGCTTTGGCTATCAACAAGGGAATCTTCTTCCCCCGTCTCTTGTGACGAGCGCAAAGCTTCCGACTTCATGCTGACCAGAGAGTTTTTCAACAGGCCAAGCAGCGGGATGGTGAGGCTGATGATGGCGGCATCGCCAGTGACCATCTGTGTTGACTCCTCAAAGTTACTCAGCACCTGACAGATATCAGACATCCACGTCCACTCCTCATTGTAGACTTGAGGAAGCTGACTGACCTGACTACCAGTTCTGGTGGAAGTTGACATCTGGCAGTCTACAATCGCTCTGCGCTGCTGGTAAACTCTGGATAACATGGTTTATGTTGAATTCCACCTCGTGGGCATGTCGCACAACAGTCGGTGAGCGGGCAGTTGGAGGCGGCGCTTCGCTGCCCTGAGAGTGGCAGCATCTGTGCTGGACTTCCTGAAATGCGCACAGATGCGGCGCACCTTTGTGAGCAAATCAGACAGATTGGGGTATGTCTTGAGGAAACGCTGAACTATGAGATTTAACACATGGGCCAGGCATGGTTCATGTGTCAGTCTGCCGAGTTGCAGAGCCGCCACCAGGTTACGGCCGTTGACACACAACCATGCCTGGTTTCAGGTTCAGCGGTGCCAGCCACAGATCAGTCTGCGCCGTGATGCCCTGTAATAGCTCTAGGGCGGTGTGCCTTTTATCGCCTAGGCTCAGCAGTTTGAGCACCGCCTGCTGTCGCTTAGCAATGGTACTGCTGCTGTGCCTAGAGCACGGATGGTAATTCGGAGGTGGAGGAGGGGTGGGAGGAGGAGGAGGCATAGTAGGCCTTTGAGACCTGGACTGAGGTAGGCCCCGCAATCCTCGGCGTTGGCAGTATATGAGCAGCCCCAGGGTCAGACTCGGTCCCGGCCTCCACCAAGTTAACCCAATGTGCCGTCAGCGATATATAGTGGCCCTGCCCGGCAGCACTCGTCCACGTGTCCGTGGTCAGGTGGACCTTGTCAGAAACGGCGTTGGTCAGGGCACGGATGATGTTCTCTGACACGTGCTTGTGCAGGGCTGGGACGGCACATCGGGAAAAGTAGTGGCGGCTGGGGACCGAATACCGAGGGGCGGCCGCCGCCAAGAGGTTTCTAAAGGCCTCGGTCTCTACCAGCCTATAGGGCAGCATCTCCAGGCTAAGCAACTTGGAGATGTGGACGTTGAGGGCTTGGGCGTGTGGGTGGGTTGCGCTATACTTCCTTTTGCGCTCCAGCGTCTGGGGTATGGAGAGCTGAACGCTGGTGGATGCTGTGGAGGATCGTGGAGGCGAAGATGGGGTTTTCGCACGGGAGGTGTTTGGGCCGTGGTCCTGGGCAGGGGGCTGACTAGCAGATGACACAGGGGAAGGAGCAGTGGTGTGCCCGGCCGGAGGTGAACAGGCTTGGTGCCATTGAGTGGGGTGTTTAGCATTCATATGCCTGCGCATACTGGTGGTAGTTAAGCTAGTAGTGGTGGAACCCCTGCTGATCCTGGTTTGGCAAAGGTTGCACACCACAGTCCGTCGGTCATCCGGTGTTTCTTTAAAGAACCTCCAGACTTCTGAAAATCTAGCCCTCGCCACGGGAGCTTGACTACGGGCAACATTTGGCGCTGATGCACCAGCTCTGGCCCTGCCTCTCCGTCTGGCCGCACCACTGCCTCTTCCAACCTGTTCTGCTATAGGACTCGCCTCCGTCTCAGAAGCACTGTGTTCACCCGGCCTATCAACCCAGCTTGGGTCTGTCACCTCATCATCCTCCGATCCCTCAGTCTGCTCCCCCCTCGGACTTCCTGCCCTGACAACAACTTCACCACTGTCTGACAACCGTGTCTCCTCATCGTCTGACACCTCTTTACACACTTCTTCCACTACGTCAATAATGTCATCATCACCCACAGACTGCGACTGGTGGAAAACCTGGGCATCGGAAAATTGCTCAGCAGCAACCGGACAAGTGGTTTGTGACTGTGGGAAGGGTCCAGAAAACAGTTCCTCAGAGTATGCCGCTTCAAATGCCAAATTTTCCTGGGAGGGGGCAGACTGGGGGGAAGGAGGCTGAGGTGGAGGAGCCGGAGGAGTGCTGATTTCGGTGACATGGGTGGACTGCGTGGAAGACTGACTGGTGGACAAATGGCTAGAAGCATTGTCCGCAATCCACAACATCATCTCTTCGCACTGTTCTGTCCTCAACAGTGCTCTACCACGAGTCCCAGTAACTTGAGACATGATGAACCTAGGGAGTGTAGCTCTGCGGCGTTCCCCTGCTCCCTCATCAGCAGGTGGTGTCTCACCCCGCCCAGGACCACGACCTCTGACCCCTGCAGTAGTTGGACGCCCACGTCCACGCCCTCGTCCTCTACCCCTAGCCCTCGGGTTAAACATTTTCCAAATTAAAGTGTAAACTTTTAATTTATTTTTTTTTGTGTTTATTTTTTTTTATTTATTTATTTTTTTTAACAAAAATATGCTTTCCTATTGCTATGGCTAGTTTCTAACCTACACTGACAGCACACAACTGGATTTTGTGCTGTGCCTGATGAGTTTGAGCTATAAAATGAAATAAAGGTAAATAAAAAAAAATAAATCAGCAGACTCTGCCTAATTCTAATCAAACCCCTAATAAATTGTCCCACTACGGTGTTTGAGGTGGATATGCGTGTCACTAAGAGCTAAACACAACGGTCGCAGGTCTCCCAGCAAATTCCTCACAATATGGTACTAGCTGCACTACTAATGCCAGCAAGCCCAGCCACAAGCAAACAAAAAAAGGAAAAAATAACGCTATTGTAGGCCTAAGTAAGCCGTTGGGGTTCTCCTATGGCTATTTTGTAGCCGACACTGAAAGCACACTGCTTTGCAAGATGAGTTTGAGCTATAAAATGAAATAAAGGTAAAAAAAATAAATCAGCAGACTCTGCCTAATTCTAATCAAACCCCTAATAAATTGTCCCACTACGGTGTTTGAGGTGGATATGCGTGTCACTAAGAGCTAAACACAACGGTCGCAGGTCTCCCAGCAAATTCCTCACAATATGGTACTAGCTGCACTACTAATGCCAGCAAGCCCAGCCACAAGCAAACAAAAAAAAGGAAAATATAACGCTATTGTAGGCCTAAGTAAGCCGTTGGGGTTCTCCTATGGCTATTTTGTAGCCGACACTGAAAGCACACTGCTTTGCAAGATGAGTTTGAGCTATAAAATGAAATAAAGGTAAAAAAAATAAATCAGCAGACTCTGCCTAATTCTAATCAAACCCCTAATAAATTGTCCCACTTCGGTGTTTGAGGTGGATATGTGTGTCACTAAGAGCTAAACACAACGGTAGCAAGTCCCCCTGCAAATTCCTCCCAATATGGTACTAGCTGCACTACTAGTGCCAGCAAGCCCAGCCACAAGCAAATAAAAAAAAAAATGAATAATGTTATTGTAGCCCTAAGAAGGGCTGTTGGGTTCTTGTAGAATCACTCCTGCCTAACACTATTCTAATAGAACAGCCTAACACTTTCCCTGACCAGCATCAGCTCTCTCCCTAGCGGCATCCAGACACAGAATGATCCGAGCAGCGCGGGCAGGGGCTAGTCTATTCCAGGGTCACCTGATCTGGCCAGCCAACCACTGCTATCGACGTGTAAGGGTACCACGTCATGCTGGGTGGAGTGCAGAGTCTCCTGGCTTGTGATTGGCTCTGTTTCTGGCCGCCAAAAAGCAAAATGGCGGGAGATGCCATTTTCTTGAGCGGGCGAAGTATTCGTCCGAGCAACGAGCAGTTTCGAGTACGCTAATGCTCGAACAAGCATCAAGCTCGGACGAGTATGTTCGCTCATCTCTAGTAAAGACCCCCGGAAGGCATGTTAAATTCCGCGGCCACTCCGACCGCGGGTGTTAGCCGGGGATGTCAACGGTAGATTACCATTGAAATCCCGCGGCTAACGATGCCGGTTCGGCTGCTATGCAGCGCTGAATCGGCATCGTCTCTGCGCAGTAGCTGTACTGCGCTGAGCGCTATTCGCGGGACTCAGCGCAGTACAGCTACGGCGCAGAGCGCTAAGGGGTTAAACGAAGACATCAAGATATATGCCCGAATCTTAGCAAACAGAATAAAAAATATACTCCCCACACTTATTACCTATGACCAAGCAGGATTTACCCCCGGCAGACAGGCCTCAGACAACACTAGAAAATGAATCGATCTTCTGCAAATATGTGAACTCGAATCGACCCCGGCGGCGTTCCTAACAATAGACGCTGAAAAGGCATTCGACAGGGTGAACTGGGACTACCTTTTTGCCACACTAAGCAAATTTGGATTTACAGGTCCCATATTGAATGCCATTAAAGCTTTGTACTCTAATCCTTCGCCAACAGTATTTGTTAATGGCAGACTGTCTCAAAAGTTCACCCTGTCGAATGGCACAAGACAGGGTTGTCCCCTATCACCCATTATCTTCGTTCTCTCCATAGAACCCCTAGCGGAATCTATCAGGAGTAACCAATTGATTTCAGGCATAAAAGTCGGAAGGCAAGAGTATAAAATCTCGCTCTTCGCTGACGACATAATTTTATCGTTAACAAACCCGAAATCGTCTATACAACACGCATTAAACACTTTACAAGAATTTGGGAAAATCTCATATTACAAGGTTAATGACTCTAAATCCCAAGCCCTCCTAGTTAATGTAAACTCTGAGACACCCCAAGAACTTAAACAGGATTTCACACTGGACTGGCAGCCAGAGCATATAACATACCTTTGGATCGAATTAGCCTTTCCAACTAGAAACCTATATAAATTCAATTATATCCCTCTACTAACTAAAACGGACAAAGAATTATTGGAATATGCTAAACTACCTTTATCATGGTCCTATAAAATGACGACCCTACCAAAATACTTATACATTTTTAGAACCATCCCCATCCCAATCCCAGATGCATTCTTTAGGCTGGAAAGAACCCAATTAAGAAAGTTTCTCTGGCAGGGAACAGCCCAAGAATAGCAATGCACACACTTTGTAAACCCAAATCACAATTAAAAGATTATTACAAAGCCAAATCAGTTTCTGGTGGAATAATGACCCAAACAATAGATGGTGTAATATAGAAAAATATTACAATAACAACTCCCCCCTACAAACCAGACTTATAAACCCACTATGGAATGCTTGAGGAAGATTCATTTGGAATCGAAACGTTGCTATTTGATGCCTGATGATGCAATAATAAAGACGACTTGGAACTGAACCGTACTGAGTGCTGTGGCTTTCTCCACTCTCCCACTATGGAACATACACACCCCAACTCCTAAACTAAACACCATGATAGCTACTGACCAAGCCTGGGAAGAACTAATTTCCTCCAATAACCAAGACCTAACCCAAATACAACTCAATAACATACCTATTTCTATATTTGAACTTAATATCCAAAACATTAACCTTCATTTCTGGCGTTCAAACAATATCACAACTTTAGCAGATATATTGTCCAATAAAAAAATTGACTCTTTCTCAAGCTTGACAAGCAAATACAATCTCTCCTCAGGAGAAATCTTCAACTATCTGAAAATTCGCAAATTCATGTTGAACCTTAATCCAGACACACTCTTTTTTCTACCTAATTTTAAATATTAAAACGCTAATGTCCAAACTACCATACATGAACGCCTGGGACAAAGACTTAGGTCTGACTTTCAACAATAACCAATGGAAGAAAGCCTTGTCACTAGCTCACTCTACATTTCACAGTGTTTCTCATCTTGAAGCAATAATAAAGACGCATATGCGGTGGTATTTTACTCCTGCACGTCTTCACAAAATATTTAGTTCTTCACCTCCGGGGTGTTGGAGATTATGCGGCCAAAAGGGTACTCTAAGGCCCCTTCCACACTTGCGTTGCAGATGTGCTCTATCTTTTCTATGGCAATTGATGCGTGAAAAACTCATTTCACTTGCATTGCACTTGCAAGTGTCTCAGAGTGCAATGCGTTTTTGATGCATCTCCATAGACTTGCATGGTGCATTTTTCACGCGCGGGACTTGCAAAAGTAGAGCATGTCGAGATTTAAACACGCGTTAAAAAAAACGCGCATGTGTGCGTGAAAAAAAATGCAAGTCTGAAAAGACCCATTGGTTACAATGGGTCAGAGTGCAATGCAAGTTCTGCGCGTCAAAAGCACGCGCAGAAAAGGCGCGTGAAAAACGCAAGTGTGAAAGGGGCCTAAGGCTCGTTTAAATCTCGACATGCTCACGCATGTGAAAGTCACGCACGTGAAAAACGCACCATACAAGTCTATGGAGATGCATCAAAAACGCATTGCACTCTGAGACACTTGCAAGTGCAATGCGAGTGCAATGAGTTTTTCACGCATCAATTGCCATAGAAAAGATAGAGCTCAGTCCTGAGTCCATTTCACGCGCATTTTCTGCGCGTGAAAAACGCATTGAAATTGCATCAAAATTGCATTGAAAACGCATTGAAAAACTGAGACACTGAACAAACTCTGACTGAAAACTGATTGCACTCTGATGCAAAATGTGCGTTTTTCACTGACCAAACCCTGATCGCACCCTGATCAAACTCTGACGTTATCTGCAACGCAAGTGTGGAAGGGGCCTTATACACATCTTGTGGTCATGTCCTAAAATCAAGCCCTTATGGCAAGAAGCATATAACCTGATCAATAGTTTGGGTATCTCTGCCACTCCATTCTCCCCGTGTACAGCACTACTATTAATGAACATGGAAGTAATCCCATTCAAAGCCCGTACTATAGTAGCACACATTCTTATGTCCACAAAGTTGGCAATAACAAGATATTGGAAAGACACAAAAATGCACAATTTTGGTGAGTTTTTCGGGTTTAGTTTTTATGGCGCTCACCAAGCGGGTCCAATAATGGTACTGAGTTATTATACAGATTGTTATGGACGCGGCAATACCAAATATGTGGTTTTTTTCTGGTGATTTTGTATTTTTTTACTTTATGAATAGGGATTGTTTGTGTTTAGGGGACTTTACCTTTAATTAATTCTTTTTATTAATAAATGTTTATGTTAAGTATTTTTAACATTTTTTTTTACTTTTGCAGGCTCAGTAAGTGCCACGGTGGTCCGATTTGGCACACGGGACCCTCACACAAGGGGTTAATTCCCACGATCAGAGGAAACTCTGATCGCGGGCACTAGAGACGGGTGCCAGCTGTAACATGCAGCTGGCACCCCATGCTTCTGGTACCGGCTCCGTTCCGGAGCCAGTGTCATAAGCATGACGTAATAACACTGCAAAATGTGGGAACGCACCTCCCGCCATGCAGTATTATTACGTCAAATGTCGGGAAGGGGTTAATTTGCTGAGGTAATCTGGAGAAATTTCACCCCATGCTTCCAGAAGCCTCACCCACAAGTTGGATTGGCTTGATGAGCACATTTGCGTACCATACGCTCAAGCTGCTCAACAGCTCAATGGGGGTTAAGATCTGGTGACTGGGCTGGCCATTCCATTACAGATAGAATACTAGCTTCCTGGTCTTCCCTAAATAGTTCATACATAATTTGGAGGTGAGCTTTGAGTCATTGTCCTGTAAGATCAAATTGGCTTGTACCTTGTACAAATATGCGACTTTACCAGCACCAAACCAACCCCAGACCATCACATTTCCTCCACCATGTTTGGCAGATGGTGTCAGGCTTCAGTTGGTCAGCATCTCACAAATGTTCTTCTGTGTGATCCAAATAGCTCAAACAGATTCATCTGTCCATTATACTTTTTTCCAATTTTCCTCTGTCCAATGTCTGAAATTCTCAGTTATGGTTTTTTCTTTGACACTCTTCCCTGAAGGCCAGCATCCTGGAGTTTCCTTTTTACATTAGAGGTTGACACTGGCATTTGGGATGTACTATTTAATTCCTCTCGGACCGGACCAGAATCTGTAGCGACGTCTTTAGACGGTGTTGCAGTTCTCTACCGCTCCCGTGCCAGCGGGACCAGCTTCTCCTGCTGAAGGAGTGCTAAGCATGGCAGGGCAGAGTTGGCGCTGCCGCTGGCACCATAGATTCGGCGGTCACGTGAATTAGACCCAGTACATCTCTGATCAGCACCACCAATCATAGATAGTGGTTTGGTCCTGTAACTAGGGCTCTTAGGCCCCTTTCACACTTGCGTTTTTCACGCACGTTTTCTGAGCGTGCTTTTGACACGTTGGTCACTGCTGCTTGTATCCTACCAGCGGTGCCGAGTTGGATCAGCCCACACCCAACTCCCCCTGATAGGTGGCCAGTCCTGCGCATCATCCAGTGTCCAATCCCGCTCTGGCCGGGGGGCGGAGTCATGCTGAATATAACGCCAGCTGATCCGCCATGCCAGCGGCTACGACTACTACACGCCGGCGCCCACCATCAGGACGCCGGCGTTCTATGTTTTGTATTGTCTCTGTCTGTATGTGCTTGATTAGACACGTCAGCGCTTTGCATCCCAGCTCTATGGCTCCTGATGAGTCCATCTATCTTGGGCGAAACGCATAGAGCTTGAGCTTATGGGATTACGAGACTAAAGCTATCCGTAGCTATTTAGAGCTGATGTGTGGGCAATAGGGCTATAGGTAATACGACCTCATTGTACCGAGGTGTTCTATGGCAGCTTAACACAAACTGCCTCTACATTAACCCTGATCATTTTTCCCACACTAGAAGTGAACTACCACAATTTGTCTGCGGCATTCCACTATATCCGCAGCCATATGTAGCTCACTTCTTGCTCTGTAGAGTGTCATTTAACACATCGGACACTCTGGATCCATTATATGTTGACTGGGGTCTTTTTTTTAAATAGTTTTCTAATAAAAGTTATTTTTTATCTAGCTGTATGACTACTCCAGTCAGCTTTCTTTAATTTTGTAGTCAAAGGTGTCTCACCAATATAGCTCATCAGTGAATTTTTTCTCTGAAGTGAGTAGTAGACACCATTGTAGCAATTCTTCAGTTTCTTGGTAATTTGTTGCATGGAATGCCCTTAATTTCTAAGAACAGGAATAGACTGTCAAGTTTCACATGAAAGTTCTTTTTTCCGGTTCTCGTTGCTCCATGAGAGTAATGGAGCAGATTGCCGCGCATGACCATTGTGCTCCATTCATCTCTATGGAGCTGACGGAGATCGCCGAGCACGGGGCTTTGCAATTTCCATTGGCTCCACTGAGATGAATGGAGCAGAATGGTCATGTGCATCTGTCTGCTCCATTATTCTCATGGAGAGACAAGGGCTCCGACTGAGGTATGTGGGTACCCTCGTTTTCGTGATCTGTGGTATAAGAGTGTCATGATGAGTGTATTTATTATTCATTAAATGTGCTTTTATTTAACCCTTTAACGCTCTGCGCCGTAGCTCTATGGCGCAGAGGTATAAGGAGTGTATGAAGAGGGCTCACGAGTCCTCTTCATACAAAGGTTAGGGTTTTTGCATTTTGCAGAAAACCCCCACCGCTAATAACCGTGGTCGCCGCTTGCACCGATCGCGGCTATTAACACTGTCATTGCCGCCGGCAAAGTCGCCGGCGGCGTTTAAAAGACGACAGCGGCGGCAATTGGTTGCCATGGTAGCCTCGGGTCTTCTTTTGACACAAGGCTACATGGCTTCTGGAGATTCGTTACAATGAGCGACCTGCAAAATGCCATATATTGCAATACAGAGGTATTGCAGTATATGGTAGGAGCGATCTGACCATCTAGGGTTAATGTACCCTAGATGGTCTAAGAAATAGTGGAAAAGAAAAGAAAAAAAAAAGTTTAAAAAATAAAAAAAATTAATAAAATATTAAAAATTCAAATAATCCCCCTTTCCCTAGAACTGATATAAAACATAATAAACAGTAAAAATCACAAACATATTAGGTGTTGCCGTGTCCAAAAATGCCCGATCTATCAAAATATAAAAACGGTTACAGCCGGTGGTGACCTCCGAGGCGGGAAATGGCGCCCAAATGGCCGAAATGCAACTTTTACACCTTTTTACATCACATAAAAAATAAAATAAAAAATGATCATAATGTCGCACAGACCTCAAAATGGTAGCAATGAAAACGTCGCCTCATTTCACAAAAAATGACACCTCACACATCTCCGTGCACCAAAGTAAGAAAAAGTTATTAGCATCAGAAGATGGCAAAAATTTTTTTTATTTTTTGTACACATTCGTTTAATTTTTGAAAATGTATTAAAACACAATAAAACCTATATAAATTTGGTATCACCGCGATCGCACCAAACCAAAGAATAAAGCTGAGGTGTTACTTTGAGTGCACAGTCAAAGTCGAAAAAACTGAGCCCACAAGAACATGACCACATGCGTTTTTTTCTCAATTTTTCCACATTTGGAATTTTTTTTCAGCTTCGCAGTACACGGCATGTTAAAATAAATAAAATTACGGGAAAGTAAAATTTGTTACGCACAAAATAAGCCCTCACACAGGTCTGTACACGTAAAAATGAAAAAGTTATGGATTTTTGAAGTTGCAGAGCGAGAGATGAGCGGAAAAACCCTGCGTCCTTAAGGGGTTAAAAATAAGGAAAGTAACCCATGTCACCATGTTATCTATTGAAGACTACTTTATCAACTTTATCAACTATATCTTTGCGCCTGGCTTATAATTAAAGAAACACCCTCATGGTGACTTTCTGCACTTTTATTTAGAAAGGAAACATGCATAGGGTTACATTCCAGAAATGCTGGCTAAATGCTAGGGCAGCTTCTTTAACCTTCCAAATATCCAAGGCTATAATCTGGCAACCTTATTTCTCCACATTGAAGACTCGTTACATGACACCTCCTACTATACTAACTGTAGATTGCCAGAGGATTTTGTACCCTCATGTGGAATTTTATAATTTCAATTTTATATTCAGCTAATGCCACATTTGAAATATTGGCCAATTTTGAATACAGCTAATGTGGAACTTGACACTCCCTATTTCAAAACCAGCAAATGTGGAATATGAGAATTTCAGTTTTAAATCCAATGGTTGTGGAATTTTAAAATTGAAATCTTGAATCCAGCAAATGCACAATTTGACAATTTCAATTTTGAATCCAGAAGTTATGTGTTTTAACATTATGTGTTGTTAATATTGTAAGTGGATGTGACACTTTAATTTCCCTCTGGGACAAATAAAGTTTTTTATTATTATATACAAAGTTGAAAGATGTGACAATTCTATACTGATTCTTCCTGCATTTTATCTCCCTCTAGTGGCAAGTATGCAGATTGCTTGCTGCCATGATTCTGCATTCTGACTCCGTCTAGGGGCAAATATGTGGATTACTTGCTGAGCTCCCTCTGGTGGCTGGTGCTCAGCATTGCAGCCATGTCCTGGAACATCCCCTTGTGGTCATGTGATCTGCTCTGTGGGATGGGCTATAAATCAGCTTCCTGAATCATTAGTCTTTTCTAGAGTATTAGGTTTCCATTGTGAGCTCCAGCCCCCTGCTTGCACTGTTTGATATGTATCCATGACCCCAGTGTTTGTGATCTTCTCAGCAACTGCCCCAAACTCTACTCCATTATCTGCTGGTCCTGTCTTAGGTCTTGCTACAGTCACTACCTCTCGAAGCTTTTTGACAGTAAAATCCATCCTGCCTTGCGGCGGCTCTGGTGAAGATTGGGGGGCTTGCAGGCTTTGCACGCCGGTACTTATAAGTATAGTAAGTTTGCCTTCCTATTACTACTATTGTGCAGCGCATCTCGGTCCTCATGAATGTGGCGCACGCTGCAAGCACCCAAAGTGGATGAATTGTATGCACTAGATTTTTTTCTGGTGCACTCAGTTCATGGAGCGCGCGCCATATTTCTTTTGAACATGCAGACATAAATGTGGCGGCTGGTGCGAGTACACACATGGGATTGTGTCACGGCGTGCACCACGCAGTCGCAATACAATACTAGTGCAGACACTTCATACCACTTCCAGCAGTTAGCAAATGTATTTATGTGCAGTCTACGCCAGAATTCTGGCACAGACTGCATAATAAAGTTGCCCTGTATGTGTGTGTTTTTTTGTGCATCTCTCGATGGTTCTTTTCATGTGTTTAGCTTGTAATATAGCATTTAATAGAGAAGTGTCATTCCTTTCCTGTCACATAAGGTACTGTACCATAACACTGTATGATGCAAATAGTACAAAGATTGGTACTGTAACGTAACACTATGATTCAAATAGGACGAAGATTGTTACTGTAATGTAGAACTGTATGATGCTAATAGTACTTAGAAAAACCCCTTGTGATGTTTACACAATAAAGATACTTTTTAACCCCCTTACTTTACAATTTTACTCAGTTTTATTGATGTTTTAGTTCCTATCACTCACTGATGGTCAGTGTAAAATTCCAGATTGTGGGCAGGTACTCTAAGCAGACAAATTATGATCCCTCTAGTGCTGTGTGCTGACAATGTGCTTAGATTATCAGCTTACAGGTTGATATACACTTTGATTTAGCTTCTGAACATTTACTAGTATCTGACACATGGAAAGAGAGTTTAGACAGATCAGAGATGAAAGATGATGAGGTCCATGAGATGCATATCACACATGACATTCTCAGATCTGCTACAATCAGCTCTGCTATATCTGTGCCCCCCCCCCCCCCCCCGGATAAAGACCTTATCTGCCTGTATCTTGTCAATTTACTCTCCTAAAAATGTGTTTCTCACTGGCAGGAAGACTCTGTGTGAGCTTGTCTTTGAATGTAAGGGTCAGACAGGATAGCAATATGTCTTCCACAACCCTAAAGTCGGAACCAGAGGCAACAGAAATTGTGTACCAGGATTATAGGACAGTTTGGAATTATATCTGTGAAATGCTGTATTTTTGTTAATAACAGTGAATTAGAGAATGTGTTATTGTTAGAGATGGGCAAATTTGTTAAAATTCGCTTTGACCCGATTCGCCGAATTTTTAGAAAAAATTTGATTTGACCCGAATCGAATCAAAACGAATCACGTTAAAAAACAGGCATTTCCTGGCTGCAGAGAGCCTGAAGGGTGTTTTAGAACGTTGTGCCATGCTTAAATATGCATAGGGAGCGTGGTTTGGTCTTCAAACAATGCTGTTTTTTAGTATGACACGCACATGACAGCCGCGGCTCTTAGAATCGCTTCACTTACATGTGCACTTACATAGGCCAACTTCCCCAAATAAGCGAAGCGGGAACGCAGCCTGACAAGGTAACGTCTGCCGCAAAAACGGCAGAGTGGCACAATGATATAGTGTGTTGGTGGCAACAAAAGCAGCAGCAGCAGCAGGAGCCCGCAGAGTGGCATAATGATATAGTGTGAAGGTGGCAACAGTAGCAGCAGGAGCCCGCAGAGTGGCACAATGATATAGCGTGAAGGTGGCATCAGAAGAAGCAGGAGCATGCAGAGTGGCACAATGATATAGTGTGAAGGTGGCATCAGAAGCAGCAGCAGCAGTAGGAGCCCACAGAGTGGCACAATGATATAGTGTGTTGGTGGCATCAGAAGCAGCAGGAGCCTGCAGAGTGGCACAATGATATAGTGTGAAGGTGGCATCAGTAGCAGCAGGAGCCCGCAGAGTGGCACAATGATATAGTGTGAAGGTGGCATCAGAAGCAGCAGGAGCCTGCAGAGTGGCACAATGATATAGTGTGAAGGTGGCATCAGAAGCAGCAAGAGCCCGCAGAGTGGCACAATGATATAGTGTGAAGGTGGCATCAAAAGCAGCAGCAGGAGCTCGCAGAGTGGCACAATGATATAGTGTGAAGGTGGCATCAGTAGAAGCAGGAGCGCGCAGAGTGGCACAGTGATATAGTGTGAAGGTGGCATCAGTAGCAGCAGGAGCCCACAGAGTGGCACAATGATATAGTGCGAATGTGGCATCAGAAGCAGCAGGAGCCCGCAGAGTGGCACAATGATATAGTGTGAAGGTGGCATGAGAAGCAGCAGGAGCCCGCAGAGTGGCACAATGATATAGTGCGTTGGTGGCATCAGAAGCAGCAGGAGCCCGCAGAGTGGCACAATGATATAGTGTGAAGGTGGCATCAGAAGCAGCAGGAGCCCGCAGAGTGGCACAATGATATAGTATGTTGGCGGGATCAAAATCAGCAGCAGCAGGAGCCCGCAGAGTGGCACAATGATATCATATGAAGGTGGCATCAGTAGCAGCAGGAGCCCGCAGAGTGGCACAATGATATAGTGTGAATGTGGCATCAGAAGCAGCAGGAGCCCGCAGAGTGGCACAATGATATAGCATGAAGGTGGCATCAGAAGCAGCAGGAGCCTGCAGAGTGGCACAATGATATAGTGCGTTGGTGGCATCAGAAGCAGTAGGAGCCCGCAGAGTGGCACAATGATATAGTGTGAAGGTGGCATCAGTAGCAGCAGCAGGAGGAGCCCACAGAGTGGCACAATGATATAGTGTGAATGTGGCATCAGAAGCAGCAGGAGCCCGCAGAGTGGCACAATGATATAACATGAAGGTGGCATCAGAAGCAGCAGGAGCCTGCAGAGTGGCACAATGATATAGTGCGTTGGTGGCATCAGAAGCAGTAGGAGCCCGCAGAGTGGCACAATGATAAAGTGTGAATGTGGCATCAGTAGCAGCAGCAGGAGGAGCCCACAGAGTGGCACAATGATATAGTGTGTTGGTGGCATCAGAAGCAGCAGGAGCCCGCAGAGTGGCATAATGATATAGTGTGAAGGTGGCATCAGAAGCAGCAGGAGCCCGCAGAGTGGCACAATGATATAGTGTGAAGGTGGCATCAGAAGCAACAGGAGCCTGCAGAGTGGCACATTGATATAGTGCGTTGGTGGCATCAGTAGCAGCAGCAGCAGGAGCCCGCAGAGTGGCACAATGATATAGTGTGAAGGTGGCATCAGAAGCAGCAAGAGCGGCAGAGTGGCACAATGATACAGTGTGTTGGTGGCATCAAAAGCAGCAGCAGCAGGAGCCCGCAGAGTGGCACAATGATATAGTGTGAAGGTGGCATCAGTAGCAGCAGAAGCCCGCGGAGTGGCACAATGATATAGTGTGAAGGCGGCATCAGTAGCAGCAGGAGCCCGCAGAGTGGCACAATGATATAGTGTGTTGGTGGCATCAGAAGCAGCAGGAGCCCGCAGAGTGGCACAATGATATAGTGTGAAGGTGGCATCAGAAGCAGCAGGAGCCCGCAGAGTGGCACAATGATATAGTGTGAAGGTGGCATCAGAAGCAGCAGGAGACTGCAGAGTGGCACAATGATATAGTGCGTTGGTGGCATCAGTAGCAGCAGCAGCAGGAGCCCGCAGAGTGGCACAATGATATAGTGTGAAGGTGGCATCAGTAGCAGCAGAAGCCCGCAGAGTGGCACAATGATATAGAGTGAAGGTGGCATCAGTAGCAGCAGAAGCCCGCAGAGTGGCACAATGATATAGTGTGAATGTGGCATCAGAAGCAGCAGGAGCCTGCAGAGTGGCACAATGATATAGTGTGAAGGTTGCATCAGTAGCAGCAGGAGCCCTCAGAGTGGCACAATGGTATAGTGTGAAGGTGGCATCAGAAGCAGCAGCAGGAGCCCGCAGAGTGGCACAATGATATAGTGCGAAGGTGGCATCAGAAGAAGCAGGAGCCTGCAGAGTGGCACAATGATAAAGTGTAAAGGTGGCATAGAAGCAGCAAGAGCGGCAGAGTTGCACAATGATATAGTGTGTTGGTGGCATCAAAAGCAGCAGCAGCAGGAGCCCGCAGAGTGGCATAATGATATAGTGTGAAGGTGGCATCAGTAGTAGCAGGAGCCCGCAGAGTGGCACAATGATATAGTGTGAAGGTGGCATCTGTAGCAGCAGGAGCCCGCAGAGTGGCACAATAATATAGTGTGTTGGTGGCATCAGAAACAGCAGGAGCCCGCAGAGTGGCACAATGATATAGTGTGAAGGTGGCATCAGTCGCAGCAGGAGCCCGCAGAGTGGAACAATGATATAGCATGAAGGTGGCATCAGAAGCAGCAGGAGCCTGCAGAGTGGCACAATGATATAGTGCGTTGGTGGCATCAGAAGCAGCAGGAGCCCGCAGTGTGGCACAATAATATAGTGTGAAGGTGGCATCAGAAGCAGCAGCAGGAGGAGCCCACAGAGTGGCACAATGATATAGTGTGTTGGTGGCATCAGAAGCAGCAGGAGCCTGCAGAGTGGCACAATGATATAATGTTAAGGTGGCATCAGAAGCAGTAGGAGCCCGCAGAGTGGCACAATGATATAGTGTGAAGGTGGCATCAGAAGCAGCAGGAGCCTGCAGAGTGGCACAATGATATAGTGTGAAGGTGGCATCAGAAGCAGCAAGAGCGGCAGAGTGGCACAATGATACAGTGTGTTGGTGGCATCAAAAGCAGCAGCAGCAGGAGCCCTCAGAGTGGCACAATGATATAGTGTGAAGGTGGCATCAGAAGCAGCAGCAGGAGCCCGCAGAGTGGCACAATGATATAGTGTGAAGGTGGCATCAGAAGCAGCAGGAGCCTGCAGAGTGGCACCATGATATAGTGTGGACGTGGCAGACAATTCCAGTCCCTGGTAAAGATGGTAGGAGGCAGATGGTGCAACTAGCAGCAGATGTGTGGCATCAGGAGGGTGGCAGCATCAGAATAGTATCTGAGGCAGGTAGTTAGAACCCCGACTCATTTCTCAACGTTTGGAGGAGGCGTCATGGCTGATCTAATCTGATGCATTAGGCATTGGTGAGTTGAAATCCTGGCCGATCCAAGCCTGATTCATCTTGACAAAGGTCAGTCTCTCCACATTACGGGTGGACAAGCGGGTTCTCCTGGGGGTAACAATGGCCCCCGCCACACTACTGGCCGGGAAGGACAGCTTCTCTACTGCAAACTCCGCAAGTTGCGGCCACGCATCAAGTTTGGCTGCCCAGTAGTCCATGGGATCCTCTACCTCAGGTGGTAAAGTGCTGTCCAAGTAGGCCACCACCTGCTGGTGCAGGGTCTGCTTCATGTCCTGCTGCTGCTGCCGGTGGCGGCTACCCTCCTCACTAGGCGGGTAAAGGAAATTACTCATTAAGGAATCCAGACTTAAGCGACTGTTGATGGAACTGCTACTGCTCCTACCCCCCCAGCTCCCCCCAACATCCGTGGTAGTAGTACGTGAGCAATGACTGCCATGAATCTCTCGGTCAGACCTAACAGAGGATGGACAATTGCGCACATAGGCAGCGGCCAACTGTGTGCTCAGTATTTCTCTATAGTATGCCAGTTGTCCTTCCTCTCAGCAGCAGGAAAAAAATCACCCATTTTGGACTGGTAGCGAGGGTCCAAGAGGGTGGAGAGCCAAAAGTCATCCC
Source organism: Engystomops pustulosus (assembly GCF_040894005.1). Lineage (NCBI taxonomy): Eukaryota > Metazoa > Chordata > Amphibia > Anura > Leptodactylidae > Engystomops > Engystomops pustulosus. Next base: position 95,221,660 of record NC_092416.1, read on the forward strand.
TATGCCGGATGTTGACTATTCGGCTGTCACTAGTTAGGCAAAGCAGCATGCTTCGGGCCATCTGCGCAAGTGACTCTGAGGGACTCCCGGTCTCCATATCCACAGTATACTGCCACGGTGCTTCCAGGTCATCTGCCTCGTGTTCTACCTCCTCCGGGTGCTCCTGCTCCTCTTCTCCTTTCACCTGAGTAGAAAAACCACAAATTGAACCAGACTCTGCTTGTGCTCCAATGTCCTCCTCCTCCTCCAGTTCAGCCCCCACCGGACTCATGCGGCCATGAGATGTAGTCTCCACTTCTCCAGTGCCCTGACCAGACAGATTTTGCAGCATGAGTTCCAGGACATGAGGCAGTGGAATGACGTTATTCATCCCGCAGTCCTGGCGACTGACAAATAACGTGGCCTCCTCAAAAGGCCTCAGCAAACGGCAGGTGTCACGCATGAGCTGCCAGTGGCTGACATCAAAGTTACACAGGGGAGTACTACGGTCCGCTTGCATCATCAAAAAATCATTAATGGCTTTTCTCTGTTCATATAGGCGGTCTAACATATGGAGGCTGGAATTCCAATGGGTGGAAACATCGCATATCAGACTATGTTGGGGTAGGCCGTTCTGGCGCTGCAACTCGAGGAGGGTGTGCTTGGCTTTGTAAGAATGGCTGAAGTGCGTGAACAGTGTCCTGGCCATTTTTAGAATGTCTTCCAGATTGAACACGTGCCTCCTCGGTGCAGCGTGGACACTATGTTCCTCCCATTGTCTGTCACCATGGTTCCGATTTTTAGTTGTCGTGGCGAAAGCCACACATTGATTTTTTTTGCATGACAGAGCAGTTCCTCCCCTGTGTGACTTTGTTCGCCCAGGCAAACCAGGTGTAGAACTGCGTGACACCCTGTGCCCTGCACATGTGGTATGATGGAGCAGCACTTGTGGAGGCTGAGGTGTTGGTGGAGAAGGAGGAGGCGGACACTGACACAGGAGCAGCAGTTTGACAATGTGGAAGAGAAAGCGCCGTCTCTTGTTGAAGTTGTTGGTGTGGCTGGGCGGGAAGCACATTCACCCATTGGGCCTTAAAGGACATATACTGGCCCTGACCATAATTACAGCTCCACACGTCCGCGCTGCCGTGCACCTTGGAAGAAACTGATAAGCTCAAGGACTGGCCCACCTTCTGTTGTACATATTGGTGAAGGGCTGGCACAGCCTTTTTGGAAAAAAAATTGCGGCTTGGAACTCTCCACCTCGGTTCTCTAGTTCTCTGAAGGGTGCAGAGTCCACGACTTGGAAAGGGAGAGACTGCAGTACCAACAACTTCGACAAGAGCACGGTCAGCTTCTGCACCTTAGCATGGCTGGACGCATAGAGTTGTCTTTTTGTAATCGCCTCACTCAACGAATGCTGGCGCCATGTGTAGCGAGGAGCAGGAGCATCTGGACCGGGAGATGATGTCAAAGACAAACAGCTCCCTTCGGCAGAGGTGCTGGAGCCTTGACTTGCTGAAAAAGCATGTGTGCCACTAGGTGCTGCTGCTGTTGCTGCGCCTGCAGGATGGACCGCATCTGACACCCGTTTCTCCCAGGCCATTGGATGGTGACGCTGCATGTGTTGGCGCAGGGCCATGGTGCCAAGGTTAGCTCCCTGGCCACGCCCTGGTTCACTTTCTGCCCGCAGATACGACATATACCCGCATTCGGCTCCTCTGGTGTCTTTACAAAAAGACACACCGCTGAGGTGGTAATTTTACCGCCAACATTCTGCACTGAGCGACTACTACCGCCGCTGCCTCGCAGAGCCGGACGTTTGGCTCCCGTCCTCGCACTGCTGCCACCCTGCTGACTCACAGCCACAGTAGCGACTTGCTGCCTGCTCCGCAAGCTGACACTCTCTTCACCCGACGATGATGAATCCCCTGCTACATCCGGCTCCCAAGTGCGATCGGCTACATCATCGTCAATTTGCGTTTCACGGTCACTGCTACTATCCTCACCAATGTCAGTATGCACAGCCTGCCTACTGCAGGAAGCAGCGGAAGTCTGCCCCACCTCTTCACTGAAAAGCAGCTGCTGACTGTCCTCAAACACTTGGTCCTCGCTGAATAGTGGTGCGGAGCCCAGACCGCCTAGTAGCTCTCTGGCTGCAGGAAAGGAACAGGACAGAGCCTGGTTGAGGACAGGAGAGGGCCGCTGACCTGCTCCTGGGCCATGCCAACTAATTGTTGTATCAGAGGAACCTAAAGACTCTTGGCTGGGGTTGTCAGATGTTATATTTGAGGAATTGGATGACCTAGTCAACCATTCAACAACCTTTGGGTTGTTGATCAACACACTGCCACTAGATGACAACGGCAGTTCTGGCCTCACAGAGTCACCACTGCTGCGACATCCCCTTACTGTTCTGCCACCTCTGCCTGCTCCACCTGCCACCTTTCTGTCTGACATAGTGATTTGTAAACTACGTGGATTTGACACGTAAGTCTGGCTGTAAACTAGAGCCCCCAAAAGGTATTGCAATGTGCGTTATACAGATACCCCACAACTGACAGTGAAATTTCAGTGAAAATTGCTGTATAAACTATGTGGATTTCACACGTAAATCTGGCTGTAAACTAGAGCCCCAAAAGGTATTGCAATGTGCGTTATATAGATACCCCACAACTGACAGTGTAATTTCAGCAAAAATCAATGTATAAAATATGTGGATTTCACACATAAATCTGGCTGTAAACTAGAGCCCCCAAAAGGTATTGCAATGTGCGTTATACAGATACCCCACAACTGAAAGTGTAATTTCAGCGAAAATCACTGTAAAAACTACGTGGATTTCACACATAAATCTGGCTGTAAACTAGAGCCTCCAAAAGGTATTGCAATGTGCGTTATACAGATACCCCACAACTGACAGTGTAATTTCAGCGAAAATCACTGTATAAACTACGTGGATTTCACACGTAAATCTGGCTGTAAACTAGAGCCCCCAAAAGGTATTGCAATGTGCGTTATACAGATACCCCACAACTGACAGTGTAATTTCAGCGAAAATCACTGTATAAACTACGTGGATTTCACACGTAAATCTGGCTGTAAACTAGAGCCCCCAAAAGGTATTGCAATGTGCGTTATACAGATACCCCACAACTGACAGTGTAATTTCAGCGAAAATCACTATATAAACAGTGTAGGTTTCACACGTAAATCTGACTTTAAACTAGAGCCCCAAAAGGTATTGCAATGTGCGTTATACAGATACCCCACAACTGACAGTGTAATTTCAACGAAAATCACTGTATAAACTATGTGGATTTCACACGTAAATCTGGCTGTAAACTAGAGCCCCCAAAAGGTATTGCAATGTGCGTTTTACAGATACCCCACAACTGACAGTGTAATTTCAGCGTAAATCACTGTATAAACTACGTGGATTTCACGCGTAAATCTGGCTGTAAACTAGAGCCCCCAAAAGGTATTGCAATGTGCATTTTACAGATACCCCACAACTGACAGTGTAATTTCAGCGAAAATCACTGTATAAACTACGTGGATTTCACGCGTAAATCTGGCTGTAAACTAGAGCCCCCAAAAGGTATTGCAATGTGCGTTATACAGATACCCCACAACTGACAGTGTAATTTCAGCGAAAATCACTGTATAAACTATGTGGATTTGACACGTGAATCTGGCTGTAAACTAGAGCCCCCAAAAGGTATTGCAATGTGCGTTATACAGATACCCCACAACTGACAGTGTAATTCCAGCGAAAATCACTGTATAAACTATGTGGATTTCACACGTAAATCTGGCTGTAAACTAAAGCCCCCAAAAGGTATTGCAATGTGCGTTATACAGAGCTCTGTGATGACTTGTTTTCTGCTTAACAAATTGAAGTTCATTGTGATGGTATTTATTCTTCCATGCCATGTACTGGGAAAAGGGAAAAAAATTCAAAATGCTGTGAAATTGGTGAAAAAAAAACGCATTTGCGGCGTTTCCTTGTTGGCCTGGAATTTACTGTGTGCCACAAATGACATGTCTACTTTATTCTTTGGGTTGGTGCGACCATGGGGATACCAAATTTGTATAGGTTTTATAATGTTTTCATACATTTACAAAAATTAAAAACTCGTGTAAATTTTTTTTTTTTTTAAATTTTGCCATCTTCTGGCGCTGATAACTTTTTTAGACTTCGGTGTACAGAGCTGTGCGTGATATTATTTTTTGCTAAATTTGATTACGTTTTCAATTATACCATTTTTAGGACTGTACGTCCTTTTGATTACTTTTTATAGATTTTTTTATATTTTTCAAAATGGCAAAAAAGTGCCATTTTCGACTTTGGGTGCTATTTTCTGTTATGGGGTTTAATGCAGTGAAAAATGGTTATTATATTTTGATAGAACGGGCATTTTTTGATGCGGCGATACCTAATGGTTTTGTTATTTAGATTTATATCAGTTCTAGGAAAAGGGGGGTGATTTGAATTTTTAGGGTTTTTTAAACTTTTTTAAACTTTTTTTTTTTTAATTTTTACTTTTACTATTTTTAAGACTCCCTAGGGTACTTTAACCCTAGGTTGTCCGATTGATCCTACCATATACTGCTATACTACTGTATGGCAGTATATGGGGATTTTCCTCCTCATTTATTACAATGTGCAAATAGCACATTGTAATCAATGGAATGAAATGAGACAGCCTCGGGTCTTCAGAAGACCTGAGGCTGTCATGGCAATGGATCACCGCTCCTCAATGACGTCACAGGGAGCGGCGGCCTCCAACAAAGTGAGCAGGAATGACATCCGATAATCTGTATGATGCAAAAAAGACTGTTACTATTTAACTGTATGATGCAAACAGTGCTAAGACTGATACTGTAATTTTACACTGTATGATGCTGTAAATGCAAATAGCATTAAGACTTGACCTTCACTATAACAACCTATGAACAACAACATGCAGTTATTCAGAGGGCACTTATTTCAGATTTGCAACTGTCCCTTATCACAGCAGCCTCCTCTCCCTACTTAATTGCCGTGAAATTGGCAATTTTTCATTTTCTAACTTATGCTATCTATATCACCAGCCTCTCCCTCGCTTTATCTCCACTCTGTAATGGTGCTGGGAAATGTGACCCTCCCTCTTATACAAGATGGTCAAATGTCCTGCCTAGCCTATCAAAGCAATTCACAGTGCATGGTTGTGGCTATGTGCAGGTCAACTCAACACTAATTATGACATCATTGCACTTTGGGGATCTTGGGATGAAGACATCAGTGGTGGAGATGTGAGTATTTTCTTTCTTTATTTGCCTACCTTTTGTCACTGTGACCATGGGCTTAAGGTGTTCACTGTGACTATTGGTTAATAAGGACTGTCCTCTTATTTTGGGCTACTGTGAGGCCATTCTGATTTTTTGCTACAGTGTAGGATACTGACTATTTGCTTCTGTGCGATGACTCTACCTATGCGCTACTCTGGTGGCACTCTGACAACTGATGGGGGTAGTCTGAATATTGGCTACTGAAAACATTGTGACAACATTGGCTACTGAGAGGGCACTCTGACTATGGGCTACTGGGGGAGTCCTGATTATTGGCTACTGGGGAGGTACTGTTTGGCATTGTTACAATATTGGCTACTTTGTGGGCACTGTGACTGTTGGTTACTGTGTGGGCACTGTGACTTGGCTACTGTAAGACAATATAACTATATTGGCTTCTGTGGGCATACTGTAAATATGGACTACTGTGGTGGCACTCTTACTATATTGGCTACAGTGGGGGTGGGGGGGACAGTTCCTATATAGGCTTCTGTGGGTGTATAAAAGTGACCTCTAGAGCAGAAATAGAACAATATCTCGTATCTATTTGGTTTGGTCTCGTCTGGTATCATATCTATGTAGTCATCCTAGTTCTGGTAACATATCTATGTAGTAAGCTTGGTTCTGCAGCAGTAGCTTTGCAATAATATTAGTTTTGGTACTGACTCCATGTAATTTGTTTAGTAATGTTATGGTTTCTATACAAACAAGTTTTGTTATATTACTGTTTTATGCACTAAATGCCAGATAATTTAAAAAAAACATTGGGGAGGTCACAATCTCTATACAGGTTTTTTGGAAATAAAGGTTTATCCAGCACCGTGTTAAAAGTATTTTCACACTTTATTATTCATATTTTAAAAAATTATTTCCATACATGATACACACATTGTAACTCAGTGTGTGTATCATGTACGGAAATGATTTTTTGGAGAGAAAAATGAGGAGCACAGTATGTATATGCCACATAAAGATTTCAAACAACTGGCTAAAGCAGTAGCCAGGGAACTGATTCCAAAATTAGGCAGCACTGTGGATGAAGCAATCAGTAAAAGCTTCCAACATTTACGTGTGGAATTAAGTGGACAGCAATCAAAATTAGAAGAACATGGTGCAGAGAATCGCAAATTTAGAAGTTAAAGTAGAGTACCTTCATGCCAAACAAGCAGAATTAGAAAAGTCAAATAAGACTTTGATGGAAAAGAATGAAGAACTTGAGAACATATTGGGAATAAACAGTATCCGCATAGTAGGAGTATTGGAAGCCCTGCAATACATTGACTTATTAACCCCTGTGTCAAGAAAGATACCTGAGGTACTAGGCTTAGTCTCCCTGATATGAGTTGAAAGAGCCCATCACATTGGATCCTAACAGCAATGCAATGCTCATAAATCTAGAACAGTGATTGCACGACTACTTAACTTCCAGGACAAAGAAACAATAATACAAAACTACAAGAGCAAGAAAGGACTAATAGTGTACAACAATAAATGCATGATCCAGGACTACTTGGCAAACCCCAGCAAAAAGAGACAATATTCTAAAACATAATAATAATAATAATAATGCCTTTACTTATATAGCACACACAAATCAGAGCTTCCCAAACTAGACCCTTTCCCCATGGGGCTCACAATCGAATCAACCTACCAGCATGTTTTTGAGTGTGGGAGGAAACCGGAGGACTCTTTGCAGATATTGACCTGGATGGGACTTGAACCCAGGACCCCAGCGCTGAAAGGCTGTGAGTCAATAGACACAGGGGAATATGTAAATACATTTTCCAAGGTGGAAAATTTGCATATTTTTCAGAATTCCCTAGTGGAGAATCAATGACTTTAGGTCTCCACATGTCTATAAGGCGGCCTTAATTGGCAAACTTTCCATAAGGAGAACTCTTACTTCCTGACCTTGGAGACAAATGAATCCTGCATAAAGAGACTATACCTTCTTTTTCAGCGTCCATGGATGTATGTCTCGTCTGGACTGATCAGAACTTATTCTCAACCCTAAACCCCTTAAGGACGTATCCATTTTATAGCCTAAAGGGGTATTCTCACCTGAGCATTGACATTTCATTTAACTCATCTACTATATACATACACACACTTCTTTGATTGGATGTTATTAAAATCTATGTACCTCTGTGACAAATGTTTTCCCATAACTGTAGTAATTTTGTTCCTCAGAAACAAGATGCTAGTCCTTGGTTACGACCACCACTGATTCAGTGATTAAACAAAAATAAATTGCTTTTGCATATGAAATGTCCAGGAGTTATTGCTTTTCCCACAGCCATTCAGGAATGCTTAATCCAGGTGGTCAGGCAGGACTGAATAGCACATGTCTGTCCACTGCTGCCCCTGGTGCGGGGTGGTTGTATCCATGGAAAGTATCTGGTTTCTAAGGGACAACATGCCTACATTTATGGGAAATTTTCTTCACACAGGGTTTTTTTTAATAACATCCAATTGAAGAAATATATGGGAAATAAATGAAATGTGATTGCCCAGGTTAGAACACCCCTTTAAGGCTGATAAGTTTTGCATTTTTTTACAAAAAAAAAAGAAAAAAGTTTTGAAATTCAAAATCATTGCGTTTTCAGGTAGATAGTTTGACCACCTAAAAAGTTGCTGAATAAAATTCCCATATGTCTACTTTACATTTTCGTATTTTTTTTAATGTCTGTATCATTTATTTTAATGTCACGCAGCTTACAAATCGAATATTGCTTTTCCGTATTTTCAGAATAGACTATTTTGGAGATTAATAGTGTTCTGAATTAAATTTTTATTATATATTTAGCATTAAAACCCCCTATATAATAAACCCATTTTCAAATCTGCACCACTCAAACTATCAGAAACAGCTTTTAGGAAGATTGTTAAACCCTTGAGATCTTCATAGTAATTACCATACATATTCAAGTATAAGACAACCTGAGTATAAGCCGAGACCCCTAACTTTACCACCAAAAATTAGGAAAACCTATTGACTCGAGTATAAGCCGAGGGTGGGAAATGCATTGGTCACAGTCTCTCAGTATATGGCCAGCCAGCCCCCTGTAGTATATAGCCAGCCAGCCCCCAGTAGTATACAGCCAGCCAGCCCCCAGTAGTATACAGCCAGCCCCATGTAGTATATAACGAGCCAGACTGCAATTTGCCAAGCACATAAAAAACAAGCTTACATATTCACCTTTGGGCGCAGCTCCGTGATGCTCTGGTCCCCGCGGCTCCTCTTCTTTCTTCTCTTTCTTCTCTCTGCTGTAACAGCGTACATGTGATCTGAGACGCGTACATGTGATATGCTGGTCTGCGCATGGACGCGTCTCTGCCGGATAATACAGCATAGTGGAGCCGCCAGGAACGGTTATATGTTCATTTAGCCCTAAATTTAAACATTTCAAAAAGATAAGAAAAGAAAACCCATCTTAAAATTTGTTATGCAATTTCTCCCGAGTACAGAGACGCCCCACATGTGGCTGTTACTTGTTTTATGGGTGCATAGCAAAGCACAGAAGGGAAGGAAAGCCCTGCAGCTGCCAGGATTTTAGTTTTCTCAGTGACCCTTTTTGTAGGCTATACAATTTTAGCTTTTTACGCTATTGGGGCCATGTGATGCCATTTTTTTGTGGGATGAGATGCTTTTTCGAGTGTTACCATCTTGGGGTTGGTATCTCTCATTGTTGAAAATGTATTAACTTTTTTTTAGGTCAGGGGTAGAAAAGCATCAATTCTATACTGGATTGTTTCCTCTTTTTTTTTTGGGTTGATACGATTATGGGGCTACCATACCCCAAACAAAATCTGCCAAACAAAACCCTAATGTGGTGAAAAATCTATCGTCTTCCGAGTGACATAACAATTTTAGTTTTTTGGCTACAGAGCTGATTGATGGCTTGTTTTTTGCAAGACATGTTTTACATTGAAACAATATAATTCTGGAGTACATATTTTTTTATCACTTTGCATTTTTTGTGGGATTAAATAGGTAAAAATCATAATTTTGGGGTTTTTAACAGTTTTTTTTTATGGCGTTCATCGTATGGCTTCAATAATATTTTTTTTTCACATTTTTATTTCTACCACCAAGGGACATGTACAAGCAATCATCTGATTACTTGTTCATGATAATACTCTGCAATACTGATGTATTGCAGGGTATTAGCTTTGTCAGCCTATGCACATGCATAGGCTGGCAGGGTGCTTTTAAGATGACCTCATAGAGCCCATCTCCAGCGCTGCCATAGGAGCAATTGGCACCCCCGAAGAAGGCGAGCGGGGGAGGAAGGGGGCAGAGGCAATCGTGAGGCAGAGACCCCTGGCAGGCAAGTTAAATGCTGTCACTCTGACCGCGGGTGTTACTCCGGGATGTCAGTGGAAGATTACTGCTGACAACCAGTGACCCCCGATGCCGGCTTGACAACGGTGCACAGCCAAACTGTCATCAGCTCAGCGCCATACTAGTACTGAGATCAGTGTTAATAGTGGGAATGCACTGTAAACGTTAAAAGAAGCAATTAGAAAATTTCTATATATATATATATATATATATAAGAAGGACGGAAGCTTCGTTTGGAAGGTGGGGAAGTGTATACTAAGAAGAAAAATTTCAGATTACATAAAAACATTAAATGAAGCAATTTATTATAAAATTTCTATGCTCATTCCAGGGAATAAAGAGATTCTTTTAAGAAATTCAAAAATGATCCATTTAAAAACAATAAAAACATTATGGTAAAAGCCAATGTCCCTGTCTCCAGCGTCACCTGTGTTCCTTTTTGTCTCCTGTGCTCCAGTGTCCTGCATCCTACCTTGACTGCCACTGCGGGGCTAGTCGCACCTGCAGAACGACCTGGTGTCCCCTGCCGCAGCAAGTCCATCCTGCTTTGCGGCGGGCACTGGGGAAGACCAGGTGCCACTTAGACTTCGGTCCCAGGTTGCGGTTAGCATCAACTCCCGTGGTGGTACAAAGGGTCCGAAGACTCTTCCCCAAAAAACTTTTCCCTTACACACTTGTCCCTACAAGTGTGTCCCCTGACAGTAAGATCCGGCCATAGACCAAGTCAAGGCCATGGATCCTGTCAAGGTCATGGACTGTTCCAAGGACTCAGACCAGTTGCTTGCAGATGTTCTCGCCTAGCAGTCTCAACTGATTTTTTCTTGGGGAGAGGATTTGAGCAGGGTTGCCACCCTGCTCCAACAGCTGCTAGATTCCCTGCTGCCGCAGGCTCCATTTCTGCAGCTTCCCAATGAGCTTTCCAAGAGCCACTCGAGCTTGTCTCCATGCCTCAGCAGCTATTTGATTGCCAACAACTACAAGGCCGTCTTCCACACCTGCCTCAATTGTCTCCAGCTTTCCAAAAGCCACTCCAGCCCTCGCAGTTTCCCAGCGTAGCTCCGGCTTTCCCAGAGCTGCTCCAGCCTCCGGCTTTCCCAGAGCTGCTCCAGCCTCCGGCTTTCCCAGAGCCGCTCCAGCCTCTGGCTCTCCTAGAGCCGCTCCAGCCTCTGGCTCTCCTAGAGCCACTCCAGCCTCCGGCTTTCCTAGAGCTGCTCCATCCTCTGGTTTTGCAAGAGCCGCTCCAGCCTCTGGTTTTACAAGAGCCGCTCCTGCCTCCGGCTTTCCAAGAGCCGCTCCAGTTTTCGGCTTTCCTGAAGCCAATCCAGTTTCCAGCTTTCCAAGAGCCACTCCAGTCTTCGGCCTCCCAAGTGCCATTCCAGGTTCCATGTCTGGCAGTCCCTGTCCTCCTACAGAGGTGTCCCGTCACCTTGAAGAATTGGAGGAGGCAGAATAAGAAGAGGATCCCTAAAGGAGGTGGGTACTGTCAGGACCGAACCCATGATCCTAGGGGGCTAATCAGGCTCAGCCCTTATAATCCAGCACCCCCCTTCACTCCCCGCCGGATCTTCTCCTAGGATCTCCTATGGTTTCCATACCAGGCTTCCCTAAGCCATTCCTGAGGAAGAGAAAGCCATCCTGCATTCCTACTGTTCCTATGTGTTCCTCCGTGTTCCTGTCTCCAGCGTTACCAGCGTTCCTCCGTGTTCCTGTCTCCAGCATCACCTGTGTTCCTCTGTGTCTCCTGTGCTCCAGCGTCCCTACGCTATTATGTCCTTCATCCTACCTTGACTGCCACGAGGGACTAGTTGCACCAGTGGAACGGCCTGGTGGCCCCTGCCACAGCAAGTCCATCCTGCTGCCAGGTGCCACTTAGACTCTGGGCCCAGGTTGCGGTTAGCATCAACTCTGCATCAAGCGGTTAGCTTCCCAGTCCGGCTACGGCTTTCCAAGATCCACTCGAGCCTGTCTCCATGCCTCAGTGGCGGTTTGATTGCCAGCAACTACAAGGCCGGCTTCCACGCCTGCCATGATTGGCTTTAGCTTTCCAAAAGCTTACCTGTCCGAGGAGTTCACCGAAAGTGCATTGTTCCGATGATAATACACTGTGGTACAGGTGTTGCTTCTCCACTCAGGTCTGCCAGAGTTCCCCTTCTTCTTCCTGGTGCATGTAAGTACTTAATCTTACGACACAATTTTAAAGTTAAATCCCGCGCTCAATCCAAATCCGTCGGCCCGCCCCCCAATTTCTGTCCAATCGTGCACAACACAATCCCCAGTTAAATACCTGTCCCAGTGCCGCAAATCCTGAAAACGTCAGAAAACCCGACTAAAATGCGGCCGTGGACCCTCAGTAAATAAGCGCCATTATGTCTGTATTTAGTAAATATTATAAACTCCTTTACACCTTCCAAGAAGTAGATATAGAAAAGGGTAAAGTGTCCCTCAAAAAGATAGCGCTACCCAAGATCAGCCGAGATCAGTTAAGTTAGTTGAATTCCACCATAACAGACCAAGAACAACAGCAAGTATTTAAAAAATACATTAATGGAAAAGCGGTGGGGTTGGATGTATACACCACTGATTTTTTATAAAATTCTGAAAGATAAAATTGAAAAACAGCATTAGTAAAGATAATTCATAAATCCGGAAGAGATCCCTTTTAGCCCTCTTCACATAGGTCTTTGGCTATGATATGTCAGGACCTATAATCTAAGGAAAATAGTGAGCTATAGAATGGCAGAAATCGCATCAACATTGGTCGCTTACAATCAGACAGGCTTTCTGAAGGGCAGAATCAGAGCAACCAACATGCAAAGTATACTGTCGATACTAGACTGGGCCAATGTCCAAAGTCATTTTGGACATATAATTTTGAGCCTGAAATAAGTCTTTTGCTCTACTATTGTATGGTCCTACTACCTGTAGCACACGGCAATGGCGGATCTTCATAGAGCATACACGGGCCCTATATGAAGATCCGCCATCAGTCTAAAAGAAAAATTTATACTCACCTTCCGGCTTTCTCCCCCCTCCCCTGCGGCTATGTGTCCTCTTCCGACCTGCGCGCATAACTTTGACGCGGGAAGATGAATAGACGGAACCGCAAGGAGAAGACAGAGCCATGGGGCTAGGTAGAAGAAGTCTAAGGTCAGTATAGATTTATTATTTCAAGAGGGCCCTGCTGCTGGTGGACATTTCTGTAAAGGGGGAATCTGCTGGTGGACATTTCTGTATAGGGGGAATCTGCTGGCGGACGATTCTGTAAATGGGGACCCTGCTGGTGGACGTTTTTGTATAGGGGGAATCTGCTGGTGGATGTCTATGTAAAGAGTGAATCTGCCGGTGGAGTTTTCTGTAAAGGGGGACCCTGCTGGTGGATATTTCTGTATAGGGGGAATCTGCTGGTAGACGTTTCTGCTGGTGGACAATATTGTATAGGGGGAATCTGCTGGTGGACAATTCTGTAATGGGAGACTCTGCCATGGACATTTTATTAGAGGCTGCATTTCCCACCCTAGAGCTTATACAGTCAATAACTTTTTCCATTTTTTATGGTAAAATTAGGAGTCTTGGCTTAGAAATTAAAAAAGTTTTTAAAAAATTGATAAAAATTAGGTTAGGGTTTTTTTAAGTTCTGCTTTTCTGCATTAAGAGGATGTAGAAGCAGGATTTAAAGCTTTAATTACTACACCAATAAAACACCTAGATAAGCTGGCACTGCAGCTCAGGGCAGCCAGACAAGTAGTTGATTAAATATATATGCAAGAACAGCAAGAGATAAACATCTGCTCCAGGTCCAGTTGTGGCTACTGATTCTGCTTTATGCTTAGAATGGTCAACTCTTTTCAACTGTTTTAGGAGTGGTCTCAATGTACATCAGCCAGCAGGGTGGGAGCAGTGGCTGAAGCAAAACTTGATCGGCAGTGTGCCAATTCCACATTAATCTCCTTGTTTTTATACATTTTTTGGGATAAAATATGGATTTTTAGCCTTTTTACGGGTAGAAATACTCTTCTGGCCTGTATGTGATTCTCCCATCGAATTGATTTAGTTGTCTAAATCATCAAGACAGCAAATTTTAAACAATTATTTCCCAATAATAACATTTTAAAAACTTACTAATAAACTAGTCAGAAAAAGAAAACAATAAATTAATTTTTAAGAAAAAATAATATACCAGACTTAGACACATTGGGGCACATTTGTCCATGTATAAAGCAATGTGCCGCAATTCACTAACATTGTGCGCTGGATATCCTGCATGTGTCACTTCCCGCTCAGGTCTGACAAAGTTCTCCATCTTTTTAGTGGTGCATGTAAGTGCTTGGGCTTGCAACACAATTTGAATTTTCAATCCTGCGTACAGTCTAAATCAGTCAGTCTGTCCGACGTCATGACCCCCAAATTGTGCCGCATGGAAGCCAACGCTGCTGCACCAAAAAATTATTATGTGCGACACAATCCCAGCGCAGACACCTGTCAAATACCTGTCAAAGCTGTGTAATCCCTGAAAAAGGTGAAGAGTTCGACAGAAGTGAGCAGCGCAACCCTTATTAAATGAACCCCATTATATGCAGGGACTTCATATCTATTTGATTCTGGGATCTGTGTGACTCTTTGGCTTCTGGAGGTTGCATAACTGCTGGCTATAGGGGGCATGGTGAATACTAGCTACTGGGGTCTCCATGACTATTTGTCTGCTTGACTATTAGCTACTGTGAACTTCTTAACTGTGGGTTGCTGGGGGCTGTGTGTGACAGATGGGTGACAGATGGCAGTGCTGTATAATGGAGGGGTTGCTGTATAGAAGGTGTGTTCTGTATGGCCTCAGGCCTGCTTATAAATTTATGGGGTGTGCTGTATATAAGGGGGGCTGTTTATAACTTATGAGGGGGCACTGTCTTCTATGGGGTTTCTGTATAGCAGGAGTGAATATGAATATGGAGTACACTGTATATCGTCGATATTCTTTAGAAGGGGTGCTGCATGTAACTTGTTTAATGAGATGCTATTCATAACTTCATCCAGGGGACACTATACTGTAAGTTAATTAGGTATTTTAGGGGTGCAATGTGGAGATATACTGTAATAAACAAAGACACCTGTTGGCAAATTCTGCAGAAATACATCAGAGCCAGAAGGAGTTATTATGGAGGGACCATACGTGGGGGAGTAGAGGCTACAATGTGTGCTATGATGTGTGTGGGCCGCATTGTTAATGTTTGGTCCTGGTTCAATGATACTATTGCTAAGAAGATTACTGTTCAACATCTGTGAATATATACTTGTAGTCGTATGGAGATAGAATATGGAAATAAATATAGAGAACAATAAGTCCTATGTAACGCATTAAAGGTGCATGTAAAAAAAAAGTTTTACCAGTACATCTTTTTCCATTTTTCTTTTTTTTAATCCTGACATTTGCTATGGGCTCCATGATTTCAATGTACACCCCTGCTTCTACATATACCAAAATGTTAAGTAGAATATATATAATAACTTTCAATAGTATTGAAATATTTGAGTATATTAAACAAGTTTTTTACAAATCAAAACTTTAATTATACCATACAGTGGTTTACAGTTGTTGCATTAAATAAAAAGGTATGGCATCTAATTTTATTTTTTTTTAATATTGCTGATTAAGTTTAAAGAAATCTTATTTAATTACATAGATACATACACATGCATACATTTATGCACAAAACATTATTTCATCAATTTTTTCAGTCCGCAACACAAAGCTGCATTGAGTCGTCTTCATATATACCAGCATCTAATGCTTTCCGAAGCTTGAACCAGAAGAATTCATTGCCCTCGGGCTCTTCGGGCCAGTTAATGTATGTATTCTGCTTTATCAGCTTCCTTAATTTGTGATAGGCAGAAAGTCTAAAAAAATTAAAAAACACAATAAGCTGTGATGATCTCTGGCTTTGGGAATAAAAGCCTATCATGACAAAAAAGATGTTTTCATCAGACAAAGGCCTCAATGGCTTTTTTTTACTAATGGGATTTCTAAAAGCTAAATTATCACGAAACAGGACCTGAGAGAAGGCAAACAAGAAATAAAGCAGTTGAAATCTCTCTACAAGAGTTCATCAGAGGTCCCAATTCACATGATGGAGAGATTTAATGATCAAACAATTCTTCTTTAAATAATTCACTTGAAATATCCAATCCCTTTAGAATTGGGGCTAAGAATGCATCAAATTTTCACATGTTCTTTCTTCTATTGTATAAATGGAGCTAAAAACACCATTTAGCATCTCTGCCTTCTTTTGGTCTCCAGTCACCAAAGCCCAATTTTTTTTCGCATTGATATACTTAAAAAAATTCTTGGTATTTGTTTTGCTATCTTTGACCACCTGTCTTTCATATTGTAATCAGGCTGATCAGTTTTATATTTTTGAATACCCTCTTTTTATTAATTGCCATTTTAAGTGTAGCTGTAAGCCACGCGGGGTGTAATCTTTCCCGTCTATACTTGTTACTTATTATCCACTATAGATTTGAATATCTTCCATTAGTATCATTATGTGACAGTATCTGCTTTTAGTCTATATCCTGTAGTGAAGCCCTGAATTTCGGGAAATTAGCCTTCTTAAATTTCAATGTTTTTGATTCTCCTACATGTGTTTGCTTTTTACAGTTTAATAGGAAAATAATTACTGTATATACTCAACCATAAGCTGACCCGAGTATAAGCCGAGACCCCTAGTTTTACCACCAAAAACTGGGAAAAACCTATTGACTCGAGTGTAAGCCGAGGATGTAGTATACAGCTAGCCAGCCCCCATGTAGTATACAGCCAGCCCCCATGTTGTATACAGCCAGCCCCCATGTTGTATACAGCCAGCCACCATGTAGTATACAGCCAGCCCCCATGTTGTATACAGCTAGCCCACACGTAGTATATCAACGAATAATATGAGATAAGAAAAGGACGGCACTCACCAATCTTTGGTATCTTCAAGTGTTCTTTATTTATTTACATAAAGACATACTCACAGAGTGTACATGTATGTGAGAAAGATGCAAGCAGAAAGCCCTCCTACAGGCTTTCTGCTTGCACCTCCCCCACATATATGTATACTCTGTGAGTATGTCTTTATGTAAATAAAGAAAGAACACTTGAAGATACCGAAGATTGGTGAGTGCCGTCCTTTTCCTTATGTCATATCATTAGTTGATGATAACTGACACACATTTAAAGGCTTGAGCACCACCATAGACTGTATTGTGATCTCCATAAACCTTCCTCTGCTGAACAAAAGAGAATATACCAGGACTAGACACTAGGTGGTACCATTGGATTCTTGTATACCCATAGTGTATATACATGTATGTGATGGTGATTTGCTGCAGTGTATATACATGTATGTGGCGGTGATGTGCTACAGTCTATATACAAGTATGCGGTGATGATGAGCTGCAGTGTATATACCAGTATGCAGCGGTGATGTGCTGCAGTGTATATACCTGTATGCGGCGGTAATGAGCTGCAGTGTATATAGATTTATATTGCGGTGATGTGATGCACTGTATATACATGTATGCGGTGGTGAAGTGCTGCAGTGTGTTTACCTGTATGTGGCGGCAATGTGCTGCAGTGTATATACCTGTATGTGGTGGCAATGTGCTAATAATAATTATAATTCTTTTATTTATTTAGTGCACACAGAGCTTGCCAAATTGGTCCCTGCCCCATGGGGCTCACAATCTAAACAACCTACCGTATGTTTTGTAATATGATAGAAAACCGGAGGACCTAAAGGAAACCCACACAAAAATGGAGAGAACATAAACCGCACATCATAGTCGGCAAAGCTGCCGGTGGCTTCAAAAAGATGGCGGTGCCAAGGATCCTTGCGGCAATCCATCGCCATGAAAGCATCGGGTCTCCCGAAGACCTGAGGTTGCCTCGTTTGATCGCACATTGCAGTGAGGGACACTACCGCCATACAGTGAGGAATACAGCCATACAGTGAGGAACACTACAGCCATACAGTGAGGAACACTACAGCCATACAGAGAAGAACACTATGGCCATACAGAGAAGAAAACTACAGCCATACAGTGAAGAATACAGCCACACAGTGAGGGACACTATCGGCACACTGTGAGGGACACTACTGCCATACAGTGAGGAACACTACCGACATGCAGTGAGGAACACTACCGCCACACAGTGAGGGACAGTGCCACCACACAGTGAGGAATACAGCCATACAGTGAGGAACACTACAGCCATATAGTGAAGAACACTAACGCCATACAATGAGGACACAATACTGCCATACAGTGAGGAACACTACTGCCATATAGTGAGGAACACTACTGCCATACGGTGAGGAACACTACCGCCATACAGTGAGGAACACTACTGCCATACAGTGAGGGACACTACCACCAAACAGTGAAGAACACTACCCCCATACAGTGAGGAACACTACCGCCACAAAGTGAGGAATACTACCGTCATACAGTGAGGGACACTACCGCCATACAGTGAGGAACACTACTGCCATACAGTGAGGGACACTACCGCCAAACAGTAAAGAACACTACTCCCATACAGTGAGGAACACTACCGCCACAAAGTGCGGAATACTACCGCCATACAGTGAGGAATACTACCGTCCTACAGTGAGGGACACTACCGCCATACTGTGAGGGACACTACAGCCATACAGTGAGGGACACTACCGGCATACAGTGAGGAACACTACCGCTACAAAGTGAGGAATACTACCGCCATACAGTGAGGGACACTACTGCCATACAGTGAGGGACACTACCACCATACAGTGAGGAACACTACCGCCACAAAGTGAGGAATACTACCGCCATACAGTGAGGGACACTACCCTCATACAGTGAGGAACACTACCACCATACAGTGAGGAACACTACGCCATACGGTGAAGAACACACCACCACAAAGTGAGGAATACTACCGTCATACAGTGAGGAACACTACTGCCATACAGTGAGGGACACTACCGCCATACAGTGAGAGAGATTATAACATACAGTGAGGAACACTACCCCCATACAGTGAGAGACCCTATAGCCATACAGTGAGGAACACTACCCCCATACAATGAGGAGCAATACCTCCATACAGTGAGGGACACTACCATCATACAGTGAGGGATACTACCCCCATACAGTGAGGGATACTACCCCCATACAGTGAGGAAGACTACCGCCATACAGTTTGGAACACTACCGCCATACATTGAGGGACACTACCGTCATTCAGTGAGGAATACTACCCCATACTGTGAGGAACACTACCGCCATAATGTGAGGAACACTACCGCCATACAGTGAGGAATACTACCGCCATACAGTGAGGAACACTACCACCATACAGTGAGGAACACTACCACCATACAGTGAAGAACACTACACCTATACAGTGAGGAACAGTATTGCCATGTTCCTTTCTTCTTCCCAGAGTTCTCTTCTGCCCCACGTAACACGTTATGCTTGTGGCCATTTTGCTAATAAAGGAAAAATTTTAATAAAAAATTTGATCCCACGAATCACTGTAAACTTCAGATTCGTGACGAACCTAATTTTTTCTGGAATTCTAAATGGCTTTAGAATTGTTAGAATCGATTCGCCCATCACTAGCTGCAGTGATGTGCAGCAGTGTTTATACCTGTAAGTGGGGTTGATGTGCTGCAGTGTATATTCCTGTACGTGGCAGTTATGTGCTGTTGATGTGCTGCCATGTATATACATGTATGTGGTAGTGATGTGCTGCAGTGTATATACATGAATGTGGTGGTGATGTGCTGCAATGTATATACATTTAAAGGTTGGACTTGGTGGACTTGCGTCTTTTTCCAGCCTTATATACTATGATACTATTATTATATACTATGATACATGTATGTGGCAGTGATGTGCTGCAGTATATATACCTGTATGCGGTGGTAATGTGCTGCAGTTTATATAGATGTATATGGCAGTGATGTGATGCAATGTAGATACATGTATGCAGAAGTGAAGTGCTGCAGTGTATATGCCTGTATATATTATATACATTAATGTGTATGATAAAGTAACTTATTTTAATTGACACTGCTCACTTTGTGGAATAAACACGTTAACATTTTTTGAAAGTGACTTCGGTTCCAGTGAACCTGATTTGTATTGCTTTTTTTATTGCTTGATATTTTACAATAAAAAAACAATTATGGTGCATTCACACGGCGGTATAACAGGCTCTATCTTTTCCTCATGTATGGCACGGAATAGTGCCACACATGTGTGGCACCGTACCGGCGCCACACATGTAAGAATTTTTTATGGGGTTCACCAAATGGAATAATTTGTTAAGATTTACAGTACATTTTGGGTCATCACAGACATAGTTGCCTAATATGTCATGTTTATTATTTTATTTTAATATTTCTGTACAACAATATTCTCTCAGTGTCGGAAAAGGATGGGAAGTTGTATCTTAGGTTTGTCCAGGGAACAAGTTTGTTTTTATAGTTTTATTTTTTTATATATATATATGGTTTTAATGATGTTGAGTGATATGCCTTCATATAGTATAGTCTTCCACTCATTAGGTGTTGCAGAATTACAGTAGTAGTCACACATAGGTCCTAGTGACTGATAGACAGGGACATTAAGCCTCATCCACCATGGAACTGGATTAAAGTGTTTTGTTTTGTGTGTAGTGGAGTCAAGCAGCCTCATATAATGTCTTCTGAGATTTCAATGAATAGCTAAAGCTTTAATGTGGTGTCTCTATATATTGTAATACATGGCATCACCATTGTCTTTACTATGATCTCCAAAGCTATCATTTCAAGCATCATAATACCCTTACCTAAAATCTGGGATTTCTTCCAAAAACACCACAAGCAATACATCCTCCTTTTCATAAAAGACTCTTGAACATGCAATTTCAGCTTCCACCTTGCACCATTGACTTTTCAGATAATTTCTGCTGACTATACAAATAGTCTTGCGGCTGTTTTTAATGGCAGCCTGGATGTTATCAATATGGTAGATTCCCGGAGTAAAATCTCTTGGTTTGAAGCAAATGTTGTACTTGTGTCGGTCCTGGCTTTCCAGATGTGGCAATAATTCTTCTGTGACCCAGTCTTCATCATCTGAACAGTATGAGATGTAAGCATCATACATATACAGTCTCTTTTCCCTTTGTATTTTCCATTGAAGCCAAACTTTTATCATGTGATAGATGTACAGTACGGACCATTTCATTTTAACCACTACAAGACTTATGACCAGGAAGAGTAATGTGAATACAAATGACACAGAGAAAAATAAAGATGATAAGTCATTTTTACAAAAACTTAAATCCTGGTTTATGAAATTAATTTCATAGGCTACTTGGCCAAAACAGGTGTAGGATTTTAAAAATGGTATCTGCACCTGAGTGTTAAATTCTGACCAATTGTGGAACCAGTAGTTTTCACAATAACATAAGAGTGGATTCATAGACAGATCCAAATTTCTTAACTGCAACAATGGTTTCACAAACTTTTCACTAATGTTTCTCAGTTTGTTCTTTTTCAGAGAAAGTTTTTCCAGCAAGTTAAAACCAGTGAATATATCTTCAGGTAGATTAGTGATTTCATTGTTATCAAGGTGAAGATATCTTGTTTGATTACATTTTTGGATTAATGCCACAGAAGAATTAAAATCAGATCTTTGAAATGTTTCAGACATATCAAAGTCTGTCAAATTGGACAAAAATGTAAAAGATACATTAATGAAAAAGGAGCTTGGAATACCTTGAACATTGAGTTTCTTAAGGGATTGTAGGCCTTTAAAAAGTGTTTTTGAAACAGGATCCTTATAGCGTTGGTTTTGGTAGCTCATGTCCAGAGATTCAAGATGCTTAAGATTTATAAATGGATTTTTAGTATCACGTTTATTAAAAGTAAGCTCATTTCCACTAATATTGAGAATTCTAAGAGCTTTACAATTGAAAGTTTTATCAGAAATCCTATAGAGTGCATTATTAGATATATCTAGCCACTTGAGTGACTTGAGATTTTTAAGACTATCACCTTGCAATGAATGCAGTTTATTTCCTGATAATAAAAGTGTCTCAAGTCTAGTCAGACTGTAAAAATACATTTTCCTAATTCTTGATATACAGTTGTCCTGCATGTCCAAAAAGGTTAGACTCCCTAAATATATGAAGTTTTTTGTCTTAATGACTGCTATTTTGCAGTCCTTCAGAATAAGGGTTTTTAGATTTCTCAAGCCTTCAAATGCTTCATTGTTTATGTAAGTTAAGCTATTTTTTGACAGGTCCAAATACTCAAGACCAATAAGCGGACTGAATAATTTGTCTTGTAGAAATGCAAGTTCATTTCTCTCTAGAATCAAGGTATGGAGTGATACAAGACCAATCCATGTGCCATTCCAGATTGTATTTATTTTGCACTTGTTAAGATAAAGAACCTTAAGGTACCTAAATTTCTGAAAGTTCCCTTTTGACAGTACCCTAAGACCACTTGTTGAAAGAATCAGTGATGTTAGATTGGTGCATTCACCAATTTGCCCAATTTTGGAAGATGAAATCTTTGAGTGCATTATATATAAGACTTGTAATTTTGGTAAAGACTGGAAAACTTGACATGGAATAGACAAATTATCATCAAGTTGGGGTCTCATGCTTGACCAGTGCAGTTCAGTTAGATATGGGAGCTGGATTCCCAGAAGAAAGGAAATGTTTAATGGGTTTTTATCAAAGTTGATCATAGCTAATTTTGGTACACTGTTAAACGAACTAGCATTTATAGCCCTCATGTTGTTTTGCATGATCATTAGACTTTTGAGATTGGGCATGTACAAATAACTAAGGTCTAAGTCACCAATTGAATTGTAACTGAGGTCTAAAACGTTCAATGACTGAAGCGCTCTCAACCTCTGGCTGTTAGACAAATTGGATATCGTATTAGCACTTAGGTTCAGACTGGATAACTCAGTTAAATTATTTACAGCTTCTGCCACAGTTGTAAAGTTGGTTATTTTGTTTAAAGACAAATCGAGTTCTTGTAAATGATGTAAAGGCGTTAAACTTGTGCTTTGTATAGTACTGATTTTATTATGCTGAATGTCTAGAATCCTTAGATTTCTCAGGTCACTCATATCCCAATTGTCCAAACTTTGTATTTCATTATAACTCAGGTCCAGTATATGAAGATTCTTTAAATTGTGGAATGCCCCAGACTGAACAGTGTGGATGTTATTTCTGCTTAGCAGAAGCTCAAGAAGACTGGGAAAATGGAGAAAAGTGCTGTTTCCCACTATTTCTATGACATTTTGTGATACATTAAGCCATTGTGTTGTATTGGGGAGATTTTGAACAGCCTTGATCAAATTCACAATCCCTTGTCCTATACAATTTGCATACTGCAAAGGCCAAGAAACACTTATAATACCCAAAAGCTAATAATGGAGGTGCAATATGTATTAATATTGATAATATTATTATTTGTTTGGCTAAACAATGATATGCCATGTTGAATAGTTTCTTTTCCTGCAACAAAAGAAAAAAAATCATAGTGATTTACAACTACATAAACTGAAATCATTGCATACAATAGTTACACAATATCCCATACTTATGATTACAAAAGTTTGTCACACAAATATAATTACATCCGTGGAGATTTTTACTGAAGAATTTATGTTTGGAAAACCTTGTCCAAAGATTTGATGGAAATTTTATGTGTACCATTCTTACAATAGGCAGTGATATAAGCTCTAACCTTGCTGGTGTAAGAGCATTATTAGGTATTGTGTATCAAATAGAAATGCCAGATAGCTGAAACACTTTGAATGTAGATTTTTTAAAAATTACAGGAGTGGTCTGATTAAGACCTCTTGTGCTTCCCCTGCTGCCCTTTATAAATGCTCACAGAGGCTACTTTTGGGTAGAGCACTTTATGGTGAGAGATTGTTAACTGATAGACATGGCTCTACAATAAACTAAAAACATTTTCCCAGTTCGCAGACTTTGAGAAGAGCACATCATTAGAATGCAAGCAGCAGGATGGTCATTTCAAATAATTGCCTGACTTCTAAGCTATTATGACCTAGCTCCAGGAAACCAAGACAGACCACTACTAGAGAGTAATCTTTGATCCATTGAACGCATTACAGCTTGATTTTAAGGTTGCCATTCTTCATTCATTCTGGATCCCTTTGCAACATTTAATACTAGTGACCTCCACTCTATTGCTTTACTAAAGCTTCCCTCTGTCAGTGGTGGGGAAGTAAGAGCTCTCCTTACGGAGACTTTGCAAACTAAGGCCGCTGTATCCTTATCCCATACTGGAAAGCATATTTGCATATTTCCCTCACTCTGTTAACCTAAGGTCACAGCTATTTCTTAATTTTCCTAGCTCTCTAGATTTCTGTTTTCCTCAGTGCTCTGTCCAGGGTCTTCTCCTCTTTTCCTTCTACTATCAGCAGGCCGAGTTTTAAGCACCATCTGTATGCTGATAATTCCCAAACAGAACACCAGTGATTGTTTGCTCACTCTAACATTATATTCTCTATAACTGAAATTAAAAAAAACAACATACATGGCCAAAATACACTTCTGTGTTCTTGTCCTTCTTGATCTATCTGCTACCTTAAACACTGTTGATCGTCTCCTCTTTAACAAATAATTATCCTCTGGTTGTTTCCTGGATGTCTTTGTGTTTTGGGCAATACAATGAAGGCTATGACTAAGGGCATTTCATTTCCTGAAAAGTGTCAGAAAAACCGGTATTTTGGTCAATGACTCTTAATCCTTTTTTTAAGGAGTTTGTGGAAAATTTTCACCATTATTTGCCATTGTGAATTGTACTATTTTGACATGTACAAATAAAACCAAAATTACAACATAAAGAATCATACTAAAATATATAAAACCCTATATTTCCTGGAAGCAGACACTGGTTACATTTTAAAAATTGTGTTTAGGAGTTTATATACTTCAAATATTAAATACATTTTTTATAAAAAATGCATAAGAAATTGTTTTTGATGTCAAAACATTTGCCACAAACAGAACAAAATAGGTTTCATCTTCTCAATGTAAAAGATGAACATGTATAAATTTCATACATAGTTAATAAGCCTATGTTCACATGAATAAATCATCATAAAATCAGTAAAACTGGTCAGTGTGGCCTGGCAATGGCAATGTGAAGACCCATCTTCAGACCTCTTTTGCCCAGCCAGTGATAATCCTCCTCTATAACCCCTGATGGCAGAGACCTTGTTCACCACCTCTCAGGAGTGAAGTTGGCCCCCACCTTGTTCAAATCAACAGAATTGGTGTCAAACATTTGTGCTACGTTTGTGCTGGTTTGTTCCGCAAAAATCCTTGTTTGTGCCGCAATAATTTTTACGCTATTAATAAAAGTTTCCAGAGGTCATCAGAGGTCAACCAGTCCCCCCACGTTACTCAAATCAAACAAAACTGGTGTCAATCAATTCTTTTATGTTTTTGCTGTATTTGTTTTGAAGATATTAACTAATTTGTAAAGTTCAAAACGTCAACCAGCACACCCACATTAACTGAATCGAACAAAAGTGGTTTCAAAAGTTTGTGCTACGTTTGTGCAGCAAAATGCAAAAAACACAAAAGGTAGCAATGAGGTGTTACAGGATTAAGGCCGCAAAAATAGAGACTGAGAGTAATATTCCCAAAGAAAGCAAAATGAATCCCAAATTACTTTCCAGGTATATAAATGATAAGAAACTAAAAAACAGAGAGTGTGGGCCCTTTGAGGAATTACCTGGTGGTCGTGGTGGAAGGAAATGAGGAAAGTGCCAATCTACTGTATGTCACCTTCTCGACTGTCTTTACCCAGGAAAATCCCCTGGTGGAAGGCATGATGTAAATTCTCTTTAGAATGTCAAAAGTTTAACCCAGGAATAGCTACGGCACCGCCTCACAACCACTAAGACAAATCACATGGGCCAGATGGCATACACCCCCGGATTCTGCATGAACTATGTACCGTGATAAACAGACCATTATTTTTAATATTTGAAGATTGCCTGAGGACTGGTTCTGTTCCACAGGACTGATGCAAAGCAAATGTGGTACGAATATACAAAAAAGGATCAAAAAGCAATCCTGGAAACTACAGACCTGTGAGCCTAACTTCTGTTGTGGGGAAAATATTTGAAACGTTTGTTAGAGATGCTACCCCAGAGTATATCACTGCACACAACCTTATAACCCCCCCCCCCCGCCCCCAGCATCAGCATGGGTTTATGCGGGATCAGTCCTGTCAGACTAATCTGATTGGCTTCTGTGAGGAAGTAAGTTCCAGACTGGATCTGGAGGAGGCTGTGGAAGTTGTGTATCTGGACAAAGGCATTTGACACAGTGCTGCATAAATGGTTGGTACATAAAATGAGATTGCTGGGACTAGGGGAAAATCTGTAAATTTGGGTAAGTAATTGGCTTAGTGATAGAAAACAGAGGGTTGTCATTAATGGTACATTATCAGATTGGGTTGACTTTACCAGTGAAGTCCCATGGGGTCTTTTTAATATTTTTTATTAATGATCTTGTAGTGAGCTTACACAGTCAAATTTCAATATTTGCAGATGATACTAAGCTGTGTAAAGTAATTAATACTGAGGTCGATAGTTTAGCATTACAGATGGATTTGTGGAAGCTTGAGGAGTGAATAAATGTAAAGTTATGCAATTGGAACATTAAAAAAAAGGATAATATGTTCTAAACAGTCAATTACTTGGTAAAACTGCAGCTGAAAAAGACTTGGGGTATTGGTGGATGGTAAACTTAAAGGGGTTGTCCGTGTTTTGAAAAAAAATATATATATGTGGCCGGGAGCGGGCTGACTAAAATAATAAAGATGTACTTACCTTCCGGTGCCCTCCCGTATCCAGCACTGCTGTCGCTCCGGTCCGGGCGCCATGTAAACAAACATGGCCGCCAGAGCAGCGCTGCATTCAGCTTCCGGCCGGACACGACAACCTTCCGGCCCCCATACACAATGCTGTGTATAGGGACGGATAGGCGTACCCGGCCACGGCCGGCCGGAAGCTGAATCCTGGATACGGGAGGGCACCGGAAGGTAAGTACATCTTTATTATTTTAGTCAGCCCGCTCCCGGCCACATATATATATATTTTTTTTTAAACTCGGACAACCCCTTTAACTTTAGTGACCAGAGCCAGGCGGCTGCTGCTAAAGCGAATTAAATTATGGGATTTATCAAGAGAGGAATAGATTTTCATGATGGGGACATAGTTTTGCCCATATACAAATCACTGGTCAGGCCACAAATAGAATATTGGGACAGATTTATTTAGTGTCTGAAAGTTCCACTTTTTGTTCATTGTGGACGGGTGTAACATCATCATCATGGGTATGTTGTGACATCATTAAACCTGTACAGTTATATTATTTTGTGCATTGACGGCAGCACGATTACCAGTAGATTGGCACTGTAGCACTTTGCACTTTAATGCAGCTTCTTGCACATAAAAACTTTCTTGCATTTTGATTACGTGACCTTCCTTTAAAATCACTTATATCTCAAACCCCCGCCCCATGAATTTCATGTTTTTAATGTGATATCCTCATCTACCCATTTGTGAAAATTATTCTATTGTTAGTCTATTGTATATTGTTTTGTGTAAACCGAGTGTTCAATAAAAGAAAGATATTTTGTTTAAATTGGCTTAACCCCTTAACGCTCTGCGCCGTAGAGCTACATAGGTATAAAGAGAGTATGAAGAGGGCTCACAGGCTGAGTCCTCTTCATACAAAGGTGGGGGTTTTTGCATTTTGCAGAAAACCCCCACGCTATTAACCATGTCATTGCCGCCACCATCTTTATTGCGATCGCCGCGCCCCCGAACGTCATCGGGGGGCGGCGATCGGTTGCCATGGTAGCCTCGGGTCTTTGTTTGACCCGAGGCTTAATGGCTTCTGCAGATTCGTTACAATGAGCCAGTGGCTCATTGTAATGAATGTGCTGCAAAAATGCCATATATTGCAATACAAAAGTATTGCAGTATATGGTAGGAGCGATCTGACCATCTAGGGTTAATGTACACTAGATGGGCTAAATAATAGTGAAAAAAAAAAAAAAAAAAATTAATAAAATATTAAAAATTCAAATGTCGCACAGACCTCAAAATGGTAGCAATGAAAATTTCGCCTCATTTTGCAAAAAATTACTCCTCACACATCTCCGTGCACCAAAGTATGAAAAAGTTATTAGCGTCAGAAGATGGCAAAAATTAGTTTTTCTTTTTTGTACACATTCGTTTAATTTTTGAAAATGTATTAAAACACAATAAAACCTATATACATTTGGTATCACCGCGATCGCACTGAACCAAAGAATAAAGCTGAGGTGTTATTTTGAGTGCACAGTCAAAGTCGAAAAAACTGAGCCCACAAGAACGTGAACGTGCATTTTTTTTTCAGTTTTTCCACATTTGGAATTTTTTTTCAGCTTCGCAGTACACGGCATGTTAAAATAAATAACATTACGGGAAAGTAAAATTTGTTACGCACAAAATAAGCCCTCACACAGGTCTGTACACGTAAAAATGAAAAAGTTATGGATTTTTGAAGTTGGAGAGCGAGAAATGAGCGGAAAAACCCTGCGTCCTTAAGGGGTTAATGTTCTGTTTCTAGGTGTTTAATCTTTTATAGCCAATTGTATGATCTGACTGTTTATAGAAGGGAATCCTGACAACATTTAGTATGTCATGAACGAACTATAACATCCCCTTAATGTATGTAGCCCGTTTATTGATGTTCAAGAGAGGCCTGGATGCCTTTCTGGAGAAAAAAATATCACGGGTTATGGGGAAAAAACATTTTATCAATCCTGGACTTGATGGACTTGTGTCTTTTTCCATCCTTATATACTATGATATTATGATGCTATGAAATGTTTGAAATAGTTTAAATTAGTATAACTGAATGATAAAGATGTTTTTAAATTCATAGAAGTTCTTATGAAATCTATTAAAAGACATACAAAATACATTTTTTTTACATATTTCAAGTGGACATGATGAATTGTAATGAAAAATAAGCATAAGTGAATAAGTGTTTGAAATTGTATAAATTAGTTCCAACTAAACAGATTCCTAGGTAGGGGAAAATAGGGCTGTATAATAATAATGATACTGGAAGTAACAGCTCTTAGGTCTAGACATTAGATGACCACTACTAACCTTCAGGAGAGCCCCCACCCTAAAAACAATCTTGCCCCCTTCAAAACTTAAAGCTTTAGACAGTAAACACCACTCAAAATGAACCATTAATATCACACCATTACCAAAGGGTGTGTACCACTTAATAGCAATCAATGTTTAATGTGCAATATATCAAAACATTGCACCC
Source organism: Engystomops pustulosus (assembly GCF_040894005.1). Taxonomy (NCBI): domain Eukaryota; kingdom Metazoa; phylum Chordata; class Amphibia; order Anura; family Leptodactylidae; genus Engystomops; species Engystomops pustulosus. The sequence continues at coordinate 95,250,729 of NC_092416.1, forward strand.
TGCACCCTACAATATGTAGGATGCAAAAGCGAATCCTTTAGAGAGAGAGTATGAATATGCATAGGAGACATTACTAAAGCCGGTTACACATTACACAACACATGTGTCCCGGCATTCCAAAACTCAATTATAATAATCTTAATTTAATGACACTCATCCCTATAGAACAAGTTCCAAGATCTCATCCAGCCTCAATTATCCAATACTACAATTCTGATATTTCCTACTATCTCATATTAATTTTGATTACCAGTGCATCCATTTATTTATTCATTTTTCATTATCAGTCAATCCAATAATCAACTCTTTCTTTATTATAACCCATTTAATGATTAATTGTCATATTTCATTTATTCATATCCTAAATTATCAATCCAGTTCTGATATTTCCTACAATCTCTTAGCAATTTTTATTACCACTTGATACATTTATTAATTCATTTTTTATTACAATTTAATCCATTTATCGATTCCTTCTTTGTTATAACTCCTTCATGTTTCTAATTTATTCACACATTAGGCTAATTTACATATTGCATTTATTCACATCCTAAATTATCAAGTCATCTCTGATATTTGTTACCATTTCTTATCACCAGTTAACCCATTAATTTATTAATTTCTTTATTTATTCATTTTTTATTACCATTTAATCCATTTATCAATTCCTTCTTCATTATCACCCATAATTCTAATATATTCACACATTAAATTAATTGCCATATTTCATGTATTCAAACCCTAAATCATTAATCCAATTCTGAAATTCCCTACCATCTCATATAAGTTTCTATTACCAATGGTTTACCACCTGTTAATCTATTTATCAATTCATTTTTTATTACCAGTTAAACAATCCATTCTTTATTATAAAGCATTCACAATTCTGTTATAACATGGCAGTCCTCAACCCACTTCAGCTGGCAATTAGCAACATTTTGGCTCAGAGTGATTGGGATCCCGCGTATGCATCAGTTTTCATTTTATATAAGCCCTGGCGGCTGTGGCAATGGAGATAGCACACAGCGCTCTACTGCCGGCCTGCAACTTTACTATTAAAGTAAGTTTATATTTTCACCAAATGTATATACTCGAGTATAAGCCGACCCGAGTATAAGCCGAGGTACCCAATTTTAACACAAAAAAACCTCTTAAAACCTATTGACTGAAGTATAAGCCGAGGGGAGGCGGAAAATGCATTGGTCACAGCGTCCCAGCATATAGCTAGCCAGCCCCCTGTAGTATATAGCTAGCCAGCCCCCTGTAGTATATAGCCTGCCAGCCCCTTGTAGTATATAGCTTGCTAGCCCCCTGTAATATATAGCCTGCCAGCCCCTGTAGTATACAGCTTGCCAGCCCCCTGTGATATATAGCTTGTAAGCCCCTGTAGTATACAACATACCAGCCCATGTAGTAAAAAAAAAAAATAAAAAATTAGCACAATACTCACCTTTCCGACATCCCCCGTAGGTCCTCTTCGGCTTCCGATGCCACCTCAGGTCCTTTTGTCCTCTTCTGCTCGTCTTCGGGACATTCAGCTCCTTTTTGGGTCTTCGTGCTCTGCCGTCACACAAAATGACGTCAGCCGCTTGCCAACATCATCAATTGTGAGCCACTGGCATCAAGAGGGGACCCGAAGTGAAGCGGAAGTTCCCAAATAGGAGCGGAAGAACCAGAAGAGGATTCCAGGGACCTGAGGCGGCACTGGAGCAGAAGAGGACCTATGGGGGACGTCGGAAAGGTGAGCAAAGTGTTCATTTTTTTATAGACTCGAGTATAAGCCGAGTTAGAGTTTTTCAGCACAAATTTTGTGCTGAAAAATTAGGTTTGTACTCGAGTTTATATGGTAAGTTTTTGTTATTTTGCTTCTCTAACCTAATACCAATTACTAATTAACTCCTTAACCTCCAGATTCAGTCCCTTTTCCACCAGGGTCCGTTATCATTGGAACTTACACACAGGGGCACATTTACATACAAGTTCACTGAAAGTGCATTGTCCGGCTATAATGCTGTGTGCATCGATTCATTAAGATTGTGCGCCTGAAATCATGAATGTGTCGCTTCCCCACTCAGGTCCGACAGAGTTCACCATCTTTTTTTGTGGCATCTTTAACATGGGGCGTGCAACACAATTTCAAAGTTAAATACAGTGCTCGGTCCAAGTCAGTCTGACCATCCGACGGCACGCCCCCTTATTTGGGTTGCACGGAAGCCAGCGCAGCTGCACCACTAAAGGGTGCGACACAGTAGCAGCACAGAAGTTTCTTAAATATCTGTTCAATTTTAGCCATGAAGAACGCGCAGTCTGACTAAAGTGCACCGTGCAACCCTTAGTAAATGAGCCCCACAGTTCCGTGTCTTTGAGGTCAGTCTCACACTACACTTGTGCCACATCTTTTACATAATACTGCCATCTAGTGTCTACACCTAAGAACTGTTACCTCAGTATCATTATTATCATACACAATTTTAGTGTAGTTTATTTAGTTGTAACTAATTTATACAATTTCAAACACTTATTCACTCATTTCTTTACAATTCATCAGGTCCACTTGAATTATGTATAAAAATCTATTACTTATATATTTCAATAATTTTAAAGAACTTGTATGAACTTAAAACATATTTATCTTTACATCAAAAACCAGGGGTGTACAGATAAATATGTTTTAAGTTCATACAAGTTCTTATAAAAATTATTAAAATATATAAGTAATAGTATATGTTTATTGTTGTTTTTATTTTGAGTTATTTTTGTATGAGAAGAATACAAAGCATACCTTGGAAATACAGTGAACGCCAAATGACCCATAATTGGCAATCTGTAACACTATGGACTGATAATAGACATAATGCAAGAAATAATGTATTGTACACTTAATGACAGAGAAAAGGTGAACTTGCGCTTCTAGATTTGTATATCTGTCTCTATGGATTACTACCATCCCATGTACATGTTAAAAATACTCAGTAAAAAGTCAGACCAAACGTTGGTCTAATGCATGTATGCTTCTCTTTTGTTCAATAAAATGTTAAAAAAAAACAAAAAACATTTATCTTTGTATATTTGTTATTTCTATGATTGTAAGTGGTTTCATGTTAATATTTTAGCTGTTACTTGGACCTGATGAAGAGAACAGTGTGTTCTCAAAATGCATTGGGCCTCATTTACTAAGGGCCCCGCGGACTGCACTTTCGTCGGACTTCCTGACGATTTCTATTTTGCAGCACTGGGCTAGGGATTTGTAAGGGTTTTTTGGCGCACACAATCAGATTTTGCTGCAGTGGCCGCCGGCTTTCATGCGACACAAATCGGGGGGTGGGCTGACGAACGATCCAATGGATCCGGACAAACTGTGGAATTTAACTTAAAAATTGTGTTGCAAGCCATGCACTTACATGCAGTGGGAGGGAGATGGTGAACTCCGGCGGACCTGATCGGGGAAACGACACATGCAGAGTTCATCCTCGTCGGACAGTCCGGATCGGGGATCGCACAGGGACTGGGTAAGTAAATGGGCCCATTTCTAATTTAATAAAAAATGTCAATCTGATGCACCATTAAACAGCTTCTCTGTCATACCTGGATTTTTACCCTACCAATCCCATATTGTTTTATCCAAGCATCCATTTGGACACCATGAGACACTGCAAATTCATCACTTTCTTTTATCGTATATATACTAATTATTCTTACTTTGATTTTTGTGTTATAACTATTGCGCTGTGTAAATCTTTGTACTTTTCAGCTTGTTGCAGCCTTTTCGCGCCTCCTTTCTCACCCATTCTCATTCCGTGACCTCTTCAGGTAGGTGCCTCTCTGGTGAACCACTAAACTCTTCATCTGTCTACCTTTTTTTCTCCTATCTAGGAGAAGTTGGTTGGTTTGATAATACTATTACCACTCTCAGGGCCGGTGCTAGACAAAGTGGGGCCCTGGGCAAAACTAAAAGTGGGGCCCCAAAATAAAACTATTTTATGACCAGTAACAGTCAGCAAGAGGCTGACAAACTATGGTAAAACAAACTCTAATATTGTAGAATTTTATAGGAGATAGATAGATGGGCAGCACAATGGTTCAGTGGTTAGCACTACAGAAGCTTTTTCACTCAGGAATTCAACCAAGGGGTATCAACCCTTTCAACGCCCAGCATTTCTGGATATTTTGTCACGTTATTGACCAAAGCAATTTTTACAATTTTGATGTTTAAAAATAAAATCAAAATTACAGCAAAAAGAATTAAAGTAAACCCAACAGACCACATATTTTCTGAAAGCAGACACTTGCCCCATTTTCAAAATTGCATTAAAAAGTTTATGGACATGCGCTTTAAAGAGTTTCGCCAAAATTTCCTCTAAAATATGTACCAATCCAGAATACTTATATAAAGGAAATATACTTTCCTAAAACAGCAAAATGTGAGGAGATCATACAGACCCCACATGTGTATATTCACCAAAATATGCAGCAAAGGGAATGTTAAATCCACAGGGGACAACAAACTCTGTGACCCTCTCACAGATCTATCATTGTTTCTCCCTTACACAATGATTACCCAAATAAATAACTATATATCCATAACCCAAGCTAATGAGATAACAAAAGTCACTTTTAGATGTGGGCCAATGTATTAGCCGCACAATAACAGAACCCTCCGCGCTTCATAAGAATGAGAGTGAGAATGTTAGGTGTAAATAATGGAGGATGGTGGAAAATAAAAACTTTATTCTGGAACGTGTGTGTGTTTTTGGTACATATAACTTTATGGACATCAGTGGCGTAACAACCACCGTAGCAGCCGTAGCGGTTGCTACGGGGCCCGTGAGGTTACGGGGCCCGGGGATGCACGGACTCCGTGTGTCCCTGTAGTGTCGGTGCCTGCCGGATTGTGCCCCCGCACCCCTACCTCTGTGTCCACTCCTAAACCCGCCCCCTCCGTGAGCTGCCCGCCCCCTCCCTCCGTGAGCCGGTCTCCCGCCCCCTGGCACAGGTGACCGACCGCCCCCCGACACAAGTGACCTCCCCCCCATCTTCCTGCATGCTGGAGCCGACCGCTGACAGAGCGGACGGATGCCCCTCTACAGCCCAGTCTACAATCCCCCGTGCGGCCGAACAAGCTGCCGCCCGACTCCCAACCCTCCCTCACGAACACCCGTCAACCCCCCCTCCCGCCAACAAACCGTCCGATCACCGACCTAGCCGCCAGAACACCCACCTGAACACCCGTCTCAAGCCACAGCCGGGTGGTCACCAATAAAGCTCCAAAAGATCCGAAAAGGTAAGTATATACATATGTATTTATTTGTGTGTATATATGCATATACTATGTATATGTATATACACTGTGTATATATGTATATCTGTGTATATATGCATATATTGTGTATTATTGTATATGTGTATATATTGTGTATATGTGTATACATTGTGTATATACTGTGTATATGTGTATATACTGTGTATATGTGTATATATTGTGTATTATTGTATATGTGTACATACTGTGTATATGTGTATATATGTATATACTGTGTATATGTGTATATACTGTGTATTATTGTATATGTGTATACACTGTGTATATGTGTATATATGTTTATACGAAAATAGGTGGCACTCCAAGACGTCCAGCATTAGGTGAAAAAAGCGTTCTTCTTTATTCCATATTTAAAAAGTACAACAAAGTATGGCGACATTTCGGCTCAATAGGAGCCTTTTTCAAACATGGAATAAAGAAGAACATTTTTTTCACCTAATACTGGACGTCTTGGAGTGCGGTCTGTATACGAGATTATATAATGTGTGTGCTGTTTGTATTTTCCTTTAGTACATACTGTGTATATATGTATATACTGTGTATATGTGTATATATGCATCTACTGTATTTCTACACACACATATTTATATAAACATATATATGTGCACATTTAAATATATGCACATATATGATGTATGTGTGTTTTTGCATATGCTGTGTATATGGTATGTATGTATATGCTCTATATACTGAATGTGTGTGTGTATTCCCCATATGTGTGTGTATATGCTGTATGTGTGTATATTCTGTATGTATATGCAGCATGTGTGTATATGGCATTTTTATACTGCATGTATGTGTATATATGGTCAGTGTATACTGTGTGTTTAATATATATATAGTATATAGTATATAATGTGTATGCAGTATGTGTGATGTTTATATACAGTATGTGTGTATATACTTTATGAGTTTGTATATACAGTGTAACAGAGTGCATAAATGTGTGTGTATAAGTGTATACTTGTATGTATATAGGTGCGAGTATATGAGTGTAGAAATTTATGTTCGTGTGTATATAAGTATATAAATGTATGTATATATGAGTCTAGAAATGTGTCTAATTGTATAAACATGTCTGTATAAGGGTACATTCACAAGAAAGTGTGAAGGTCGTATATCTGGCTGCAAATTTGCTGCCAGATATACATCCCCCATAGGCGTCTATAGCTCCTGGGCTCGGTACGGTGAGCACAACGAGTACTCACTGTTTCGTGCCGTGGCCACAAAAGAAAGAGAGCATATCTATGGCTGTAAGAACGACCATGTGGCTCTATTCTCTATGGAGAGGGGAGGGGTGAGCCGCTATCACCTCCCTTCCTCTCCAGCGCGCCAGATATGTGCCTGCCTGGCTATAGCCGTGCGCGCACACGTTTATGTGAATGCATCCTAAATATGTATATTTTTGGGGGGGGAAGGGGGGCGCCATGTAGAAATCTGCTATGGGGCCCAGCCTCTTCTAGTTACGCCCCTGATGGACATGTCCTGGTTGCGGCGTTAACCCCTTAAGGACGCAGGGTTTTTTTGCTCATTTCTCGCTCTCCACCTTCAAAAATCCATAACTTTTTCATTTTTACGTGTACAGACCTGTGTGAGGGCTTATTTTGTGCGTAACAAATTTAACTTTCCCGTAATGTTATTTATTTTAACATGCCATGGCTCATTGTAACGAATCTGCAGAAGCCAGATAGCCTCGGGTCAAACGAAGACCCGAGGCTACCATGGCAACCGATCTCCGCCCCCCGATGACGTTCGGGGGCGCGGTGATCGTAATAAAGCTGGCGGCGCCCGTGCGCCGCCGTCTTTTAAATGCCACCGGCGACTTTGGCGGCGGCAAAGAAAGGGTTAATAGCCACGGTTATTAGCGGTGGGGGTTTGCTGCAATATGCAACAACCCCCACCTTTGTATGAAGAGGACTCAGCCCGTTAGCACTCTTCATACATTCCCTGTACCTCAGCGCCGTAGAGCTACAGCGCAGAGCGTTAAGGGGTTAATGCCGCCACATTAGGCGAAGAGGATCGAATGTTCCTTGTATCAGTCAATTTTCGGAAAAAAAAACAATCACGAAATAAAAGGTAATAAGAGAGAAAGTGTGTTCTTAGATAGTTCTGCATAGAGAAGGGTTAAAATCATGAATATTAGTTGATATTATTCCTTCTCAAAATATAGTAACATATAAAGTAAATATTTCCATTATCTGAGGTGCAGCAGCTCCTGTGTGCAGCAAATTCTCCCTGTAGACTGATGGCTAAGAATCTGGAGGGGGGGGGGGGTAGCACACTTCAGGGGGCTGTATCTCTGGCTCTGTGACACATAGAACCTCATTTCTTTTTATATGAATTTGTGTTTCTAAGTGTTAGGAAAACAGAGATATTAACTGTTAAACTGCCATCGGGAGTGATTGTTATATATAAAAATGGCACCTGAGATTCTCACTTTAAACCTGAATATCTTTGGATCCATAGCACCTAGAAATAAAATTCAAGATTCATTTGAAAGAAGAGATTCTCTTTGCCTACCCATAGCGCCGGCCCTGACCACTCTACAGTTTGTTTTATTCTTTTTTTTTTTTTTTTTGTGGTGTTTCATTCTGTTCTGTTCTGAATCATTAGACTCCATTTGACCAGTTTTACAATCTGCCAGGAAAAGGTGCCCAGCTGTGTGTATAACACCCCAGGGAGTCTGTTTGTTCAGAGAAGCATGGTCTTCCTGAGTGGTAGAATTGACACTCTAGGCCGGAGGGGTCCAGGAAGTGGGGGATGAAAAGAAGCAGCAGACTGTAGTTTTTCCTCCAAATTTAGACAAAGGGAATATCATAGCTCTCCATAACTGGGGCATAATTCATAATTATATGGCCCCAGTTACACAGGACAGTTATGGATTCTAGACACACTCCTGGAGCGAAAATCAGAATGTTAGCTGCAGGGGAAGGCAGCCAATAGCAGAACACCCCTGCTATTAGGCTAGGACACCCCGAGTTTGGTATGGGGTTAATGGGAATAACGTACCCATTTGGTTGGAAGCAATGGCACAATTGTGCCAAAAAAAAAGTTTAAAAAAAAGTGTTTTGATAAAAACCCAGACCCAAAAAGTAACTCACTGATGGGAGGGGGATAGAAAAACTCCCCCCTCACAGTGACATCACAGCCAGGGGTGGGGGTCAAAATACCCCTGGGTTTAAATTAGTGAAGCAGACACATGCTGTTGTTCAGTCTGGGGACTCTATATAACACTAGAAGAGTGGATCGATGTCTATGCCCAGTCCTCGGGCCAAAGAATTTCTTCCTATTTCACTAGCAAGTTTTTTTTGTTTCTTTCTTCCCTAACTGTTTGTAAGTATCGTATGTGTATTGTTTTTAATCTTTTTCATTTTATCTGACAATTTTAATTCTTTGAGTGTACTGCATTTTTTATGTAAATTAAATTCTTTTAATAAGTCTCTGCTTGTAGCCTTAAAGAATCTGAGTCTCTGAAGGGAATCACATTACCAGAGGTCATTGTTAGCATAATCAATGTAGTAAGCGATTGCATGTGCTGTGTAATCATTAGGGTGCATTGTCTGTGTGGTTGAAGTGCCTACGGCCTTCTTTGCATAAGTAACTCGTGGGTGGTGGCAGTGGATTGGCTGAGGGCTGAGATTCTGTGGAGTAAATTTAGTGTTAGGACGCCATTTTGTGGAAGTGGGCGGAGCTAAAGGGCTAAATTCTGGGACTCCATAGAGTAGGTACCGGTGAGTGTGGACTCCGGTGAGTCGGGTTCATGACAGTCAGGGTCTTCCCACTTTTCCATTAGTTTAGGGTACTGTTTTGTAATGTTTCTGTTACATTGTTTTCCTGAGGGCTGGCAAAAACCCATGGGCAAAGTAGGCAATTTCTTCCTATTTCACTAGCAAGTTTTTTTTGTTTCTTTCTTCCCTAACTGTTTGTAAGTATCGTATGTGTATTGTTTTTAATCTTTTTCATTTTATCTGACAATTTTAATTCTTTGAGTGTACTGCATTTTTTATGTAAATTAAATTCTTTTAATAAGTCTCTGCTTGTAGCCTTAAAGAATCTGAGTCTCTGAAGGGAATCACATTACCAGAGGTCATTGTTAGCATAATCAATGTAGTAAGCGATTGCATGTGCTGTGTAATCATTAGGGTGCATTGTCTGTGTGGTTGAAGTGCCTACGGCCTTCTTTGCATAAGTAACTCGTGGGTGGTGGCAGTGGATTGGCTGAGGGCTGAGATTCTGTGGAGTAAATTTAGTGTTAGGGCGCCATTTTGTGGAAGTGGGCGGAGCTAAAGGGCTAAATTCTGGGACTCCATAGAGTAGGTACCGGTGAGTGTGGACTCCGGTGAGTCGGGTTCATGACAGTCAGGGTCTTCCCACTTTTCCATTAGTTTAGGGTACTGTTTTGTAATGTTTCTGTTACATTGTTTTCCTGAGGGCTGGCAAAAACCCATGGGCAAAGTAGGCAATTGCCCACAGCCATTGTCTGATGAGGTGAATGTGCAGGTGAGGTGACTTGTGCACCTGCCCGAATCAGGTGCCATTGATATTCAAAGCGGAGCAGACACTTCTGTCTGCCCCTCTCTGTACACTATGGAGGACCAAGGTGTCATATAATGATGTCACAGAGTCGGGACCAATCAGAAGAGATGGAAGAAGTATGAGGCTGTGTGAGAAAAATTAGGTAAGTATTTATTTTATTATTTTATGAATTGCCACATGGGGGTATTGTATAATTGGAGGTTCTCAACCTGTGGGTCGCGACCCCAGTGGGGGTCGAACGACCAAAACACAGGGGTTGCAATTCTATTGCATTTTTGCTGCGATTCGCGGCAAAAAGGGAATAAAACGTGTGTAATAAGAACTCACTGCTTGAGGACCTATCGGCTTCTGTATACAGGGGAACCCAGAGGACCTGTGGTGATGTCATCATCACATGACCCTCTTGCTCCTCCTCTATACAGACACCCGCGGAACAGGCTGCTTTGCTCACACTGAGTAGAAACTGCAGCTTGAAGCAGCATGGGTACACCAAAACTGGGGGCAGGAGGGGGGCACTACAACTGGGGCAGCAAAGGAGGAACCAGAACTGGGGGCAGCAGGGGGTAACTAGACCTGGGGGCATCAGGGGAGGGCAAGAACTGGGGGCAGCAGGGGAGGGCAAGAACTAGAACAAGGGGGCAGTGTTATAGTAGTTATATTCTTGTACATAGGGGGCAGTGTTATAGTAATTATATTCTTGTACATTGCGGGCAGTATTATAGTAGCTATATTATTGTACATAGGGGGCAGTATTATAGTAGCTATATTCTTGTACATAGGGGGCAGTGTTATAATAGTTATATTCTTGTACATAGGGGGCAGTATTATAGTAGTTATATTCTTGTACATAGGGGCAGTATTATAGTAGTTATATTCTTGTACATAGGGGGCTGTATTATAGTAGTTATATTCTTTTACATAGGGGCAGTATTATAGTAGTTATTTTCTTATACATAGGGGGCAGTATTATAGTAGTTATATTTTTGTACATAGGGAGCAGTGTTATAGTAGAAAAGTCCATGTGGCAAGTGTGTTTTGAAGGAAATCCTTACACCTGTGAGTATTTGGTAATCCTCCCCCTCCTCTTGAAAGTGCAAAAGGATACACCCTCTGGTTGCAGGTTTTTGCAGGCAATGAAAAAGATTCAAACGATCCAGCACTTTTTTATGAAAAAATTCAAAATTGGAACCAAAGAGAGGCTGATGATGTCACAGATTGAAAAAACAGACACTTGCAATCTGTGACATCATCCGCCTCTCTTTGGTTCCAATTTTGTTTTAAATACGACATTAGCAATAGTACATATTAGCCATGATAAAGAGTTTTTTTACTCGAAACGCATAGCTGTTTGTGGATACCACTATGTGCTGATCGATTTTATATGATGATTCAATAAAGAAGCAAGAATTTTTTCATAAAAAAGTGCTGGATTGTTTGAATCTTTTTCATTGTCAGCAGTGTTATAGTAGTTATATTCTTGCACATAGGGGGCAGTATTATAGTAGTTATATCCTTGTACAGAGGGGGCAGTATTATAGTAGTTATATTCTTGTACATAGGGGGCAGTATTATAGTAGTTATATTCCTGTACATAGGGGGCAGCATTATAGTAGTTATATTCTTGTATATAGGGGCAGCGTTATAGTCGGTATATTCTTGTACATAGGGGCAGCATTATAGTCGGTATATTCTTGTACATAGGGGGCAGCGTTATAGTCGTTATATTCTTGTACATTGTTTGAGGTCATGGCTACATGAGGAATTGTATTGCGGGGTCACAGCAGTAGAAAGGATGAGAACCACTGAGTTAAAAGATGCATATAAACTGAGGGGGGGGGGGCTTAACATAGCTTGAGGGGGCTGTATACAGACACATGGGGTGGGGGGGAAGCTGTATATAGACAGTGGGGGCTGTATGAAGACTAATGTGGCTATGGTCAAATTATACATTTCTATTGTATTTTGAAATGCATTGGTAGAAAAATATCATAATACACATATGTGCTATATTAGTAGCAATATGTTTTACATTGTTAATTGTTATTATAATTGTTAAAAGACAAAACACACTTTGTTACTTATATAAATAAGAAAATAAGTTTTCCAGGATGGGATAAGGAAAACCATGTATCTTTTAGCTACCTTGTAAGGCAGCTCCCTTGACATCAAGCATGACCTTCATGAAGCCTTATGACATGATGCAGAATTAAAACCAAACAAGTGTATCGATTCCAGAAGGAACAGATTCCCAACTGTAGACAGCAATGTTGCGACCTGGTTGGGTCTCTTCAGTAGAGCGAAGGTAATTGATTTGTCTTTTAAAGTCAGAGGCTTTTAAAAAGAACCTGAAACCTGTATCTGAGCCTGTATGCTGTCTGATCAGGAATCCAGAACCCCAAACCTGATCTGGAAACTCGTACCAGAGCCTGAATCTAGCCTAAATCCTGAACCCTCTTTCTGTTCCCCGGTTATATTGTGTCTGTATATTTATCTGTTAATTCTGTTCTGACAACATACTAAAAGTAGGGATTGTCAACCAGTAGTTTCTTACCAGTAGGGTTTTTTGAGGATATTAGGTAGGGAATTGGGGTTGTAAATGAATTCAGGGCCTCAACCCTTTTCGCACCCTTAACAAAATAACCAACCACACCATCCTACTCTGGTATGGAGAACATTGAGACTTTTGTTTATCAGTTGCAGAGCATGGTTCTAATGGTTTTGAGCCTAGCTGAATGTTTGCAGTTGACAGAGCGGATTCCCTTATCTCTTCTGGTTGTGCGTTTTGTGGAAAGCCTATTGTTTCTTCTTGTTTATGAGCTATGGGTTTTCAGTTGTGGGTTGAAGATCAGGAGAGCCAGTCAGCAGTGAGGGCAACGTCCAGGCAACACCTTAAATTTCCAATCCTCAGTTTACTCAAGGCTTGTTATGTCATGCATTGATAAGTCATTGGGGCACATTTACTTACCCGGCCCTATCGCGATCCAGCAGCGTGTTCTCCGTCGAGGATTCGGGTCTTCCGGCGATTCACTAAGGTCGTGCGCCCGATGTCCCCAAGGTGTTGCTGCTGCGCCGCGGTCCGCCGGAGTTCACCAACCTATTCCTGGTGCATGTAAACACATGTCAAGCGACACATTCTTTTTTTTAAAATACTGCGGTTTTTCCGAATCCGGCGGGTTTTCCGACGGCCACGCCCCGATTTCTGTCGCATGCATGCCGACGCCGATGCGCCACAATCCGATCGCGTGTGTCAAAAACCCGGGGCAATTCGCTGCAAACCGGTTACAAAGAAAGACGTAAAAGAGCGATTCGGACCCTTAGTAAATGTGCCCCATTGTGATTTACTTGTCGCATGCCTGTATAAACACACACTTTGCTTGTTGGCAGTTTTGGAGTTATTTGGTGTAGTGTGGAATTACTTGAATGGTGGTCAGAGTGTTCTTCTCATTGCATTTATTTGCTTATTTTCAAACTGTCAGATAGAGAAGTATATTGCCTGAGTATATTTCGGATTGTGAAATTTTTTTGGACAGGAAGTCTGCACCCCCACATAGGTCTCACAACTGTAAGATTGATATTATCCTGGGGTCTAACTGTCCAAAGAAGATGATTCAGGTGAGGAATGTGAGAAGGTCATGTGGTCAGGTGAGGACCTGAGTGAGCAGTGTCTGCACACTTGTTCAAGAACCAAATATTGTCACTTCTTGAATGTCTCTGAAACCACAAATACAACTTTATTCTTTACAGTAGTAGTGTCCTGTGCTCTCAATTTTATTTTTATAGTTTGCATCATTCTTCCCAAAATAAGTTGTACTAAAGGCCTCCGCCTCCTCTGCTCAACTTCATAGTAACAACCCTCAGTGCTTAATGAGTTAAGGTCTTCAGAGTTTTGCCCTCTGTTTCTGCGTTCCTGTGTAAACAGTTCTTAAGAAGAACTTTTTCAGTCAGCTTCTCTACACCAACAAGTAAGGGCAATGTCAGCTCCATTGTCTTCAAATAATATACCTGCCACCAATTGCACAACTGACTAATCTACTCCTTGTTGCCAGTTTTTGGCAATTGAAGTTCTTTGAAGATGATAATCTATTTTAAATGAAAAAAATGCACAAATCACTGCACTCATGTATCTTTTAAATTAGGGTAATAATTGTATGGTCATAGGTCTAATGCTACACTGTACCTGTAATACTGAATAATTTATGCATAGGAATGACCTGGTCATAGGAGAACATACTAGTGCAACCATTTCCTTGTCTCTAGATCACTGGGAAACAGAAAAAGTATCTCTGTAGAACCTATGCATTTGCTCCCCTCCTTCCAAAGACCCTAACTTATTTTCTTTTCTATTTACATAGAGAGACATATGAGGGTATGTTAGCTTCAGGGCAAATTGTACTTTCTGGTGGCACCAATCAATATTCAATTTAATGCATGTGGAAGCTGTAGAAGAATTCAAAGTGCATTAAAATAGACATAATTGTTTTCCCACAGCTTTATTTGTATAGCTTTCCCTGTGCAACTTTGTATATCCATATTGTTAAACCTTTTTATAGCAAGTTTTCTTGTGGGACCATGATACCATTTTGGGAATTGTGCAACCTTAATTTTTTATTCCAATCATAATATGTAGTTCAGTATACAGGTGGTCCCCTACTTAAGAACACCTGACTTACATAAGACCCCTTGTTACAAACGGACCTCTGGATGTTGGTAATTTACTGTACTTTAGCCTTAGACTACAATGATCAGCTATAACAGTTATCACAGGTGTCTACAATTAAGCTTTATTGTTAATCCTGGTTCTAATGACAATCCAACATTTTTAAAAATCAAATTGTCACAGAGACCAAAAAAAATGTGACTGGGGTTACAATGATAAAGTATACAGTTCCGACTTACATACAAATTCAACTTAAGAACAAACCTACAGACCCTATCTTGTACGTAACCCGGGGACTGCCTGTATTGTACATTTACTGGTTTTCTATTACACTCCGCTCATGCCCATGCGCATTTGCAAAGCTAATGTTTAAATACTGAGTATGTGTTAAAACGTGCTCCAATTGGGGTGTTAAATGCAGTTCTCTGATTCCCAGCTCGGGTCAGGAATTAGTTTTTTTTCTCTTTCTGCCTTGTCTCTGTATGAATTAGTTTATAGGTATTAAGTAGCTGAATCTTTGCTGATGTAGTAGCAATACATTCGTCAGTGCTTGATATATATTTCCACCACTCATTGTTCCCAGTAGGGCTTGTAATCCAAATTCCCAATCAACATATCTTCGTATGTTTCTTTTTACCCATTATTTAAATATGCACATCATATTTCTATGGGGAGATATCACATATTCTTTTAGCATTGTTCTTTTATGGGTAGGTAGGAGTAAAATATTGATTATAAGTATAGCCCATCACTTTTTGATGTGTTGTGTGGGATTGACCCGCAGCCCTCTGTCAGTAGAATGAAGGGGCACAATAGCTTTGCTTCATTTAAAAGTATAAGGGAGATGGACTTACCGTAAAATGCAGAAATGTTATCTTCTCTATTGTTCTCTTTTTCATGTACCAGGGAAAAGATGCAGTAATATATTCTTCAGATTCAGTTTTAAAACTGTATAATACATCCGGACTTCCTTAAAAAAAAAAAAAAAAAACACTTACAATAAATGTAACAACAGAAGTGAAATTAAAGCCACTCCTCTTCTGCATTTTGTGATGGACTGTTCATGATTCTCACGTTGATCAAATTAGTTGTAAGCTGTTGTAACAGAATCATTACCAGAACACATTCAAAGATCACCTGATGTTTTCTGCACAAATATTGCGGGTATTTTACATGTCATTATGACATTATGACATGGTATTTTTTTATTTAGTTTTCATTTACAGAAAATCTATGGTGCTTCCTAGTCTGCAGGAATTTTGCTATGCAACAGTTTAAACTCTTAAACAATTAGTATATGGGAGGAAGCTGAAATATTTGTTCAGTTTCCTGTTTAAACAGGACAATTCAAGAACTTTAAAAGTGAGTAAGGTTAATCTCAGCCGGCACCTGAACTCTACATTTGGCGTTTTTATCAGGAATTGCAGAAAGAGTATAAATCTAATGTAGCTTTAACAAAGAAAGCAAATATAATCTTTTTTCAAGAATATGAATAGATGGGTAGCCTAAGTACAAGCCAGCAATGTATGATTAGTGCACGACCGATGCCCGATTGAAGCCTAATGCCAGGACTGATGCAGCCAGTGTAACTGTTCTTTTTATACTTTTCCAGACATAATGGAACAATCATATCAAATATCATCCATACTATGCCTATTGACTTGCTTTGTGGGTTGCAATGTCTCAGTTTGTGCTGTTGTCAATACAGAAAAATTGTGCAATGTCTGTCCCTGCCTATTTGCCAGGCCCTGAACTAAACCACTTTCAGAGTGCCTACTCTGGCTATGGTCACAGTACAGATGACAAACAAACAGAAAGACAGACATAAGCAAAGTCAGAATAATCAGATTGAAACAAAGATGATGGCAGGGCACAGAATCGTTAAAGAAGAGGCAAAGAAAAGTCAATGAAAAAGCAGCCCTAACTGGCGTGAGGAGTGGACATATATGGAGTTTTAGACACCTCCCAGCCATCCATCACTCAAACCACACCTGAAACACATGCCTGGCTCCAATATATAGCCAGATAAATGCAAAACTAGTGAAAATAAGTACTAAAGAGATGCAGCAGATTTTTATTGAGGCTTTCAACTTCTGCAATGGGAAGTTTAAAAGTAAAAAATTAAAACCACAGGAGCGACCCCAGTGGGTACCACCTACGCATCTTTCAATGCTAATAAAATATTGGTAGAAAGCATTAACCTTGCTGTTTCTATGAAGATGCCTGTGAGTGTCAGTATTTGGTCAGTGTTTGTTCTTAAATTTAAGATATAACTTATCTTAAATAACTGTTTTTCTGTCTTTAAGGTATCTGTGCTGATTGGCCTTGGGCAATCTGTCCCCATCCACCTTTTCTGCACCAGAGGACTATCTTCCCATTTGTTTTCATAGCAGCACCCAGAACAAGCACATTGGTAAAGAGATGATGTTACTGAAAGACTGGGACATGCAATTAAGAAAGATTCCTTTAAAGGGCACTATCACCAGATTTTAGCCCTCTTTTATGTGAAACCTCACCCAAATACCTATATAAAATGTCCTCCAAAGTCATGTGAAAATGAGCAGAGAAGAGTCATATTTTGCCTAAGCCAAGCTTAGAGGCTGCATGGGGAGTGTCTTCAGCTGTCTTCAGCTCTATAGTACCTATAAACATGTGTTGGTGTCCTATTAAAGATAAGAATCTCATCTTTCATCTGTGGCTCTGTAAGCCACAGGTCTTTATCTACAGCTTGCAGATGTGATTTGAAAGATGATACTCTTGTTTTTAATATGACATGTCACGTATGCATTAGCGTCTTCCTTAATTAGCCCTGGTAGGTTGAGGAGACATTGGAGCACATTTACTTACGTATCTGCTGGAGTTCACCGAAAGTGCATTGTCCGACGATAATGCACTGTGCCACGATTCACAAGATCATGACCCGATATCCTGCATATGTTGCTCAGGTCCGCCAGAGTTCACCATGTTTTTAGTGGGGCATCTAAGTGCTTGGGCCTGTGACACAGTTTAAAAGTTAAATCCCGCGATCAGTCCGAATCAGTCAGACAGTTCGACGGCACATCCCCTAAATTGTGTCTCATGGAAGCCAGCGCATCTGTGCCACAAAAGGATTGTGTGCTAAAATCCCCATGCAGACACTTCCTAAATACCTGTGCAAGCCGTGTAATCCCCGAAAAAGGTGCACAGTCCGTTGAAGTGAGCAGCACAACCCTTAGTAATTGAGCCCCATTGAGTTTTCTATTATTCACTTGTCCGGCAGTCTGTCCTGGGTTTTAGTGGCTAACTGAACTGATTTCTGATATAACCTCTCTCTCTGCACTATCTGTCTGGCTTCATTCACACTTGTTCTGTACTCTTTTCTGATTTTCTTCTGGTACCTGACCTCTGGCTTGAACCTCTTACTACCCTTTGGATCTCGATTTCGTCATTGTTTGCTCCCGCAGATGCTGACCTTATTGTGTTTTTTATTTGTTTGTTTTTCTCTGTGCGTGCACAAGAATGTAAGGATGGATTGTCTCCTAGTTGTCCTGGGTCATTAGGACTAAAGAGTAGAGATGAGCGAACACACTCGTCACACTTGTGATCCAATCACAAACCAGGAGACTCTGCACTCCACCCAGCATGACGTGGTACCCTTACACGTCAATAGCAGTGGTTGGCTGGCCTGATCAGGTGACCTTGGAATAGAATAGCCCCTGCCCGCGCTGCTCGCATCATTCTCTGTCTGGATGCCGTTAGGGAGAGAGCAGCTGTTGCTGCAGGGATAGCGTTAGGGTGTTATATTAGCTTACTGTTAGGCAGGAGTGAGTCTACAAGAACCCAACAGCCCTTCTTAGGGCTAGAATAACGTTATATATATTTTTTTTTTGTTTGCTTGTGGCTGGGCTTGTTGGCACTAGTAGTGCAGCTAGTACCATATTGTGGGGAATTTGCAGGGAGACTTGGGAACGTTCTATTTAGCTCTTAGTGACACACATATCCATCTCAAACACCTAAGTGGGACAATTTATTAGGGGTTTGATTGAATTAGGCACAGTCTGACGATTTTTTTTTTTTTCAAAACGTAAAGTGACTTAAAATCCAGTTGTGTGCTGTCAGTGTAGGTTAGAAACTAGGCATACAAGAGCCCAACTGGCTTTCTTAGGGCTACAATAGCATTATATATATATTTTGTTGATTTGCTTGTGGCTGGCCTTGCTGGCACTAGTAGTGCAGCAAGTACCATATTGTGAAGAATTTGCAGGGAGACCTGCGAACGTTATATTTAGCTCTTAGTGACACACATATCTATCTCAAACACCTAAGTGGGACAATTTATCAGGGTTTTGATTGAATTAGGCACAGTCTGTTTTTTTTTTTTTTTTTTTTTTTTCAAAACTAAAAGTCATCAGGCACAGCACAAAATCCTGTTGTGTGCTGTCAGTGTAGGTTAGAAACTAGCCATAGCAATAGGATAGCATCGTTTTGTTAAAAAAAAAAAAAAACCCAAAAAAACACACAAAAACACACACAAAAAAAAGAAATTTACAGTTTACACTTAATTTTGAAAATGTTGAACCCGAGGGCTAAGGGTAGAGGACGAGGGCGTGGGCGTGGGCGTCCAACTACTGCAGGGGTCAGGGGCCATGGTCCTGGGCGGGGTGAGACACCACCTGATGATGGGGGAGCAGGGGAACGCCGCAGAGCTACACTCCCTAGGTTCATGTCTCAAGTTACTGGGACTCGTGGTAGAGCACTGTTGAGGCCAGAACAGTGCGAACAGGTGATGTCGTGGATTGCGGACAATGCTTCTAGCCATTTGTGCACCAGTCAGTCTTCCACGCAGTCCACCCATGTCACCGAAATCAGCACTCCTCCAGCTCCTCCACCTCAGCCTCCTTCCCCCCAGTCTGCCCCCTCCCAGGAAAATTTGGCATTTGAACCGAGGAACTGTTTTCTGGACCCTTCCCAGAGTCACAAACCACTTGTCCGGTTGCTGCTGAGCTCTTTTCCGATGCCCAGGTTTTCCACCGGTTGCAGTCTGTGGGTGATGATGACATTGTTGACGTAGTGGAAGAAGTGTGTAAAGAGGTGTCGGACGATGAGGAGACACGGTTGTCAGACAGTGGTGAAGTTGTTATCAGGGCAGGAAGTCCGAGGGGGGAGCAGACTGAGGGATTGGAGGATGATGAGGTGCCAGACCTAAGCTGGGTTGATAGGCCGGGTGAACACAGTGCTTCTGAGATGGAGGCGAGTCCTCGACGAGAACAGGTTGGAAGAGGCAGTGGTGGGGCCAGACGGAGAGGCAGGGTCAGAGCTGGTGCATCAGCGCCAAATGTTTCACGTAGTGAAGCTCCCATGGCGAGGGCTAGATTTTCAGAAGTCTGGAGGTTCTTTAAAGAAACACCGGATGACCGACGGACTGTGGTGTGCAACCTGTGCCACACTAGGATCAGCAGGGGTTCCACCACTACCAGCTTAACCACCACCAGTATGCGCAGGAATATGAATGCTAAACACCCCACTCAATGGAACCAAGGCCGTTCACCTCCGGCCGGGCACACCACTGCTCCTTCCCCTGTGTCATCTGCTGCCTCTGCTAGTCAGCCCCCTGCCCAGGACCCCAGCC
The DNA here is from genome assembly GCF_040894005.1 of Engystomops pustulosus. Classification (NCBI taxonomy): domain Eukaryota; kingdom Metazoa; phylum Chordata; class Amphibia; order Anura; family Leptodactylidae; genus Engystomops; species Engystomops pustulosus. The sequence goes on from NC_092416.1 coordinate 95,270,850, forward strand.
CAAACACCTCCCATGTGAAAACCACACCTTTGTCTCCCCGATCCTCCACAGCATCCACCAATGTCTCCATGCACAGCGTTCAGCTCTCCATACCCAAGACGCTGGAGCGCAAGAGGAAGTACAGTGCAACCCACCCACCCACACGCCCAAGCCCTTAACGTCCACATCTCCAAACTACTTAGCCTGGAGATGCTGCCCTATAGGCTGGTAGAGACGGAGGCCTTTCACAACCTCATGGCGGCGGCCACCCCTTGGTATTCGGTCCCAAGCCGCCACTACTTTTCCCAATGTGCCGTCCCAGCCCTGCAAAAGCACGTGTCAGACAACATCATCCGTGCCCTGACCAACGCCGTTTCTGACAAGGTCCACCTGACCAAGGACACGTGGACGAGTGCTGCCGGGCAGGGCCACTATGTATCGCTGACGGCACATTGGGTTAACTTGGTGGAGGCTGGGACCGAGACTGACCCTGGGGTTGGTGATATACTGCCGACGCCGAGGATTGCGGGGCCTACCTCGGTCCAGGTCTCTCAGGCCTACTATGCCTCCTCCTCCTCCCACCCCTCCTCCACCTCCTCCTCCGAATTACCATCCGTGGGCATGGTGCCATCAGTCGGTAGCTCTAGGCACAGCAGCAGTGCCATTGCTAAGCGACAGCAGGCGGTGCTCAAACTGCTGAGCCTAGGCGACAAAAGGCACACCGCCCAAGAGCTATTACAGGGCATCATGGCGCAGACTGATCTGTGGCTGGCACCGCTGAACCTGAAGCCAGGCATGGTTGTGTGTGTGACAACGGCCATAACCTGGTGGCGGCTCTCCAACTCAGCAGACTGACACATGTGCCATGCATGGCCCATGTGTTAAATCTCATAGTTCAGCGGTTCCCCAAGACATACCCCAATCTGTCTGATTTGCTCACGAAGGTGCGCCGCATCTGTGCACATTTCAGGAAGTCCCGCACAGATGCTGCCACTCTCAGGGCAGCGCCGCCTCCAACTGCCCGCTCACCGACTGTTGTGCGACGTGCCCAAATGAACGAAAATAACGGCTCAGCCAGGCTCCAGGCAATGCATTTAACATCCTTTATTTATGCATGAAAGTGCAACATCCACTGTGTGGGGAAACAGCAACAGCTGACGCGTTTCGGACGGGTTAACCGTCCTTAGTCATAGCAGACGTGCCCACGAGGTGGAATTCAACATTAGCCATGTTATCCAGAGTTTACCAGCAGCGCAGAGCGATTGTAGACTGCCAGATGTCACCTTCCACCAGAACTGGTAGTCAGGTAGTCAGCTTCCTCAAGTCTACAATGAGGAGTGGATGTCTGATATCTGTCAGGTTCTGAGTAACTTTGAGGAGTCAACACAGATGGTCAGTGGCGATGCCGCCATCATCAGCCACACCATCCCGCTGCTTGGCCTGTTGAAAAGCTCTCTGGTCAGCATGAAGTCAGAAGCTTTGCGCTCGTCACAAGAGTCGGGCGAAGAAGATTCCCTTGTTGATAGCCAAAGCACCCTCAGTTCTGTTTCTCAGCGCATATCGGAGGAGGTGGAGAAGGATGAGGAGGAAGAGGAGGAGAATGTTGGCGAGACAGAAGAGGGGAGCCTTGCTCAGTCCTTCACTGTTCAGTGTGTATGGGTAGAAGAAGAGGAGTTGGAGGAGTTGGAGGAGGAGGAAATGGACAGTCAGGCCAGTGAGGGGAGTGAATTCTTGCGAGTTGGGACTCTGGCGCATATGACAGATTTCATGCTAGGCTGCCTATCCCGTTACCCTCGCGTCCAAAGAATTTATTCCAGCACTGATTACTGGGTATTAACTCTCCTGGACCCACGGTACCAGCAAAATCTTTCCACTCTCATCCCTGGAGAGGAAAGGAGTGTGAGAATGCATGAATACCAGTAGGCCCTGGTGCACAAGCTGAAACAGTATTTCCCTTCTGACAGCGCTAGCGGCAGAGGGCTTACTTCTGCGGGACAAGTAGCGAGGGAGAGTAGGCGAGCAGGCAGCTTGTCCAGCACTGGCAGGGGTACGCATTACAAGGCCTTTGCCAGTTTTATGTCACCCCAGCAAGACACTGTCACCTGTCCCCAGTCTCGGCAGAGTACGGCTGATCTTTACAGAAAGATGGTGAGGGAGTACATAGCTGACCATACCATTGTCCTAAATGATCACACAGCTCCCTACAACTACTGGGTTTCAAGCTGGACATGTGGCACAAACTGGCGCTGTACGCCTTGGAGGTTCTTGCCTGCCCTGCCGCTAGCGTGTTGTCTGAGTGGGTTTTAATGTGAGGTTCTGCAGCAGCTGTTGTGATACAATCATTGATAAATGTGGTGCGGTCAGTAATAAATGTGGTGCAGTCAGTAATAAATGTGATACAGTCAGTAATAAATGTGGTGCAGTCAGTAATAAATGTGATGCAGTCAGTAATAAATGTGGAGCAGTCATTGATAAATGTGGTGCGGTCAGTAATAAATCTGATGCAGTCAGTAATAAATGTGGTGCAGACAGCAATAAATGTGGAGCAGTCTAATAAATGTGATGCAGCCAGTAATAAATGTGGTGCGGTCAGTAATAAATGTGGAGCAGTCAGTAATAAATGCGGAGCGGTCAGTAATAAATGTGGAGCAGTCAGTAATAAATGTGGAGCAGTCAGTAATAAATGTGATGCAGTCAGTAATAAATGTGATACAGTCAGTAATAAATGTGGAGCAGTCAGTAATAAATGTGATGTAGTCAGTAATAAATGTGGAGCAGTCAGTAATAAATGTGACGCAGTCAGTAATAAATGTGGTGCAGTCAGTAATAAATGTGATGTAGTCAGTAATAAATGTGATACAGTCAGTAATAAATGTGGTGCAGTCAGTAATAAATGTGAAGTAGTCAGTAATAAATGTGATACAGTCAGTAATAAATGTGGTGCAGTCAGTAATAAATGTGGTGCAGTCAGTAATAAATGTGATGCAGTCAGTAATAAATGTGGTGCAGTCAGTAATAAATGTGGTGCAGTCAGTAATAAATGTGATGCACGTTCAGACTAAGCAGTAACAGCCCCTTTAGGTGACATTATTCTGTTTGATTTGTGTATTATAATGTTCTGCAACAGCTTAAGTGTAAATAGGGAGGTTCTGCAGCAGCTGGCTCGTGTGTTGGGGGGGTTCCGTCGGCAGTTGGCTCGTGTATTGGGGGGTTCTGCAGCGGGTGGTGCATGTGTCGGGGGGTTCTGCAGCGGGTGGTGCATGTATCGGGGGTTCTGCAGTGGGTGGTGCATGTATCGGGGGTTCTGCAGCGGGTAGTGCATGTGTCGGGGGGTTCTACAGCGGGTGGTGCATGTATCGGGGGGTTCTGCAGCGGGTGGTGCATGTATCGGGGGTTCTGCAGCGGGTGGTGCATGTATCGGGGGGTTCTGCAGCAGGTGGTGCATGTATCGGGGGTTCTGCAGCGGGTGGTGCATGTATCAGATGGTTCTGCAGCATTATTATTACATCTATTAATACATAAACAGGGTATAAGGAGACCTCCTGCAGAGCTTCATCCACTACCGGTGTCTGTTATTCCCCTCCATTATAGAAAAAGATAGTGGAGACCTATGGTTGCAGGGGGCCCCAGCCAAAAATTTGCTATGGGGCCCACTCATTCCTAGTTACGCCACTGGCCTCCATACATCGTTCCCTTAGCAAACGAGCTGTGTCAGGCAGAATTTTGGGTTGCTATCATGGCTTCCACATCAAACTTGTTAACTTTGTTGCCACCCTGCTGTGTTATCCACAAAATATATTGGCAAACTTTTATCATTTACCGATATTATTTCAGCGCTTCTTGTGCATCTGTTTACATTCCCAAAACTTATAAGAACAGTACTACACTTGATCTTATACAAAAGGTTCTTAGAAGTGCTGTTTGTAGCCCCCGCCTGCTTTGAAAATTATAATTTTTTCAAAGTGAACGCTTATGGGACCGCCAGCTCCATCCCAAGATTAGGCAGCCTCAGAGGCATCCATGCATACTGCCCCTGCTGTTTCCTGTCCATTTTGCCTCCACGATCCTCCACAGCGTCCACCAATGTCTCCATGCGCAACTTTCAACTGTCTATACCCCAGACGCTGGAGCACGAGAGGATATACAGCACATCATCCCCTTATAAAACGAGCTGTGTCAGGCAGAATTTTCAGGTGTTTCACCAGATACATAATGGAACTCGGCCCATCTGTCGCTGCCATGCTGGAGACCTGAAGTTGCAATCATAGCAGCGCAATATTGGTGCCCCATACTGTCGCTCTTAATCATGGAACCATTTACGAAAAAACAATTAAAAATAGAACCGCTATGCTATTCCATTATTCCTAGATGAAATATTCAAACGACCCCGCCTGCTTTGAAAATTATAATTTTTTCAAAGTAAATGCTTCTGGCCCCCAGGCCCATTTTGGGTGGGGAGGAGCCGAGAGACAGGGGCTTGGACAGGCGAAAGCTCGCCTGGCAGCGGACCGCCAGCTCCATCCCAAGATTAGGCAGCCTCAGAGGCATCCATGCATACTGCCCCTGCTGTTTGCTGTCCATTTCGCCTCCACGATCCTCCACACCAATGTCTCCATGCGCAACATTCAACTGTCTATACCCCAGACGCTGGAGCGCAAGAGGATATGCAGCACATCATCCCCTTATCAAACGAGCTGTGTCAGGCAGAATTTTCGGGTGTTTCAACAGATACATAATGGAACTCGGCGCATCTGTCGCTGCCATGCTGGAGACCTGAAGTTTCAATCATAGCAGCGCAATATTGATGCCCCGTACTGTCACTCTTAATCATGGAAGTCGTCTCCATGGCTGTCGTCCCCTTATCAAATGTGCGGTGTCAGGCTCATTTTTCGGGTGTTTCACCAGATACGTTATGGAACTTGGTCACTATGTCGTTACCATGCTGTGTTATCGACTAAATATACCGTCAACCTTTTGTTCACATAGGAAATCATTTCAGCTCTTCTTGCTCACCTCCTTTGGTGCCTCTCTGTCGCCTTAACTAGGCAAAATACTGATACATACAGTGCTATACGTTATCCTCGCCAAAAGGAATTTTTTAAATTGGTTTGAAGCCATTTGTGGTATGTCGCCATGACACTCTCTAGCCTGCCGCTGCCGACGCGGCCTCTGCATGCCATCTTCTATAGTGTCAGGGTCAATAATTGGATGTTTTAGATGCTATCTAGCCTCATTCGGTCATCGCCATGCTGTTGCCCATAATTTTGGCATAATGGTGCGATTAAGCAGCCTCAGAGGCATCCATGCATGCTGCCCCTGCTGTTTCCTGTCCATTTCCGTGGTGTTTCCATCATTTTCTGAGGTTTCCAGGCGTTTGGCCAAGCTTCCCTGTGCAGACCCTTGGTCCCCTTGAAAAGGGGAAAAGTTCGTCTCGAATAACGAGCACTCAAGCATTTTAGTGCTCGCTCATCTCTACTAAATAGTATGTTTTTAGCTAGTATAGAACCAAAGATAGGGGCAGTTGACGAAACACTCTCTGTAGTCTCTAAGCTTGAATTATGACTCTTCTCTGCACATTTTCACATGACTTTGGAGGAGATTTTTTAAAGGTGAAATGCTACTATAAATTGAAGTAAACACACCTCATGTATGTTTCAAACACATCCGACTGACTCCTACAGAAAATTGTGAAATACCATGGCATGCATTAGCGTATTCTGTGGTTAAGAAAATACAACCACCATTAAATCAACTATTCATAAGGGACTCTTATTTGACCACCATTACTGGTAGGGATGTGAAAAACACCATCCCTGTCAATTAACTGCTTGATTTGGTGCCGCTGATGCAACAATATTTACCTAGTACATAAGCTGAATTGCAGAACTGCTTCTCTATGAAAGCTGTGTTTGCAGGTCTGCCGCCTGGCTAATATATTACAGATGGAACTTTTCATGACTAGAAATGAGCAGGTTTGTAAAAGGTTTGGGACCCAAACACGAACTCCATAATGTTCAAGTTCCGGCAAAGTATTCTCTAACAGCACCTTTAAGATATATACGAAGTACTACAAAGTAAACACTGTATATAGTTTCTTCAATATATATGTCGTACTGCAAAGTATTCACTGACAGCACCATCAAAGGAAACCTAACATGAGGAGTATCAGAAGTAGATCTGATGGTAGATTCCTCCTTCCTGCCTAAACCCTAATCTGTAATTTAATAATCCTGGAACCTAATCTACCTTGTTAAAACCTTTATTTTAGTAATATCTAAATTAACTGCAGAGGCTACTGGGATGTGGAATAGTCTTAGCTCCCAGTGTGCAGCCAGGCTTGTACATACCCCTGTAGCCTCTGCAATTAATTTACATATTACTAAAATAACGTTTTTAACAAATTAGTCAAGGTTTCAGACTTATTAAATTACAGATTATGGCTACATTCAGACAGCCGTATGGGGCACGTATATACGCCTACGGGAGCAGTACAGTGCAGCACACGTGCAGTACCGTACCGCTCCGTACCCCGAGAAAAGATAGGACATGGCCATATATGCCTATAGAGAGGGGCGGGGATGAGCAGTGCTCACCTCCTCCTCTCCCCATGCGCTGCCATGTGCTTGGCGTGCAATGGTACGGCGGGCAACGGGCATCTGAATGTAGCCTATGGCAGAGGCTGACAGGAGGAATCATCCATGAGATCTACTTCTGATAGTAAACTTCCTGGATCCAAGAGTGGAGTAAGGCTTGTTGTAGTGACAGCATTTAATATCCCTTGATGTGTACTGGGAAGTGGGAAAAAAATATCAAAGGCAGTGAAATTGTTAAAAAAATGCATTCACAACATTTTCTTGTGGGTTTGGATTTTATGGATTTGCCTGTGTGCCCCAAATGACAGGTTTCCTTTTTTCTTTGGGTCGGTACGATCACTGGGATACCAAATTTATATAGGTTTTATATAGATTTCATATATTAACAAAAATAAAAACCCATGTATGAAAAAAAATGTGCCATTTTGCCATCTTCTAGCACTAATAACTTTTTCATATTTTGGTGTATAGAGCTGTGTAAGGTGTCATTTTTTGTGAGATGAGATTAAGTTTTCAATGCTACCATTTGGGGACTGCATGGCCTTTTGATGACTTTTTTAAATTTAGCAAAATGGCAAAAAAGTTGTACACCGGGAATAACCCTAGGGCACTTTAACCCTTTACCACCGCAGCCCTTTATCGTATTTTGCGCTTTCATTTTTCACTCCCCACCTTCAAAAATCTATAACTTTTTTATTTTTCCATGTACAGAGCTGTGTTATGGCTTATTTTCTGCGTAACAAATTACACTTCAAAATGGTGGTATTTAATATTCCATGCCGTGTACTGGGAAGCGGGAAAGAAAATTCCAAATGCAGTGAAATTGGTGAAAAAAAATACATTTGTGCCATATTCTTGTGGCCTTGGATTTTACGGAATTCATTGTACGCACCAAATGACATGTCCACTTTATTCTTCGGGTCGGTACGATTACGGGGATATGAAAATTGTATTAGTTTTATAATGTTTTCATATATTTAAAAAAATGTAAACCTCCTGTACAAAATTTTTTTTGGGGAGTTTGCCGTCTTCTGGCGCTAATAACTTTTTTATACTTTGGTGTACAAAGCTTTGGGAGGTGTCTTTTTTTGCGGATTTTGATGACGTTTACAAAGGTATCATTTTTAGGACTGTGCAACCTTTTGATCACTTTGTATAGAATTTTTAATTTTTTTTTTTAATGGCAAAAAAGTGCCATTTTCGAATTTGGGGCGCCATTTTCCGTAAAGGGGTTAAACGCCGTGAAAAACCGTTATCATATTTTTATAGATCAGGAATTTTCGGATGCGGCGATACATAATGTGTTTATGATTTTTACTGTTTATTTATGTCAGTTCTGGGGAAAGGGGTTGATTTGAGTTTTTAGGTTTTTTTATTATAATTTTTTTTACCACTTAAGGACAGAGGGTTTTTTCGCTCATTTCTCACTCTCCACCTTCAAAAATCCATAACTTTTTCATTTTTCCGTGTACAGAGCTGTGTGAGGGTTTATTTTGTGGGTAACAAATTTTACTTTCCGTGATGTTATTTATTATTCCATGATGTTCCGTGATGTTATTTATTATTATTTGGAAAAAAATCCAAATGTGGAAAAATTGAAAAAAAAACGCATGCGTACTCTTCGCTGCAAATAGCACCTATACTTTATTCTTTGGTTCGGTACGATCGCAGTGATACCAAATTTATACAGGTTTTATTGTGTTTTAATACATTTTCAAAAATTAAATGATTGTGTACGAAAAATGAAAAAAAAAATTCTTCTGACGCTAATAACTTTTTCATACTTTGGGTGCACGGAGCTGTGTGAGGTGTCATTTTTTGTGAAATAAGACAACGTTTTCATTGCTACCATTTTGAGGACTGTGCAACATTTTTATCACTTTTCATTACTTTTTTAAGTCATGTAAAAAGGTGTAAAAGTCGCATTTAGGGCATTTGGGCGCCATTTCCTATCTTGGAGATCACCGCCAGTTAAAACCGTTTTTATATTTTGATAGATCTGAATTTTCGGATGTGGCGATAATCTGTTTGTGATTTTTAGTCTTTATTATATTTTATATCAGTTATAGGGAAAGGGGGGTGATTTGAACTTTTAATATTTTATTAATTTTTTACATTTTTTAAACTTTTTTTTTCACTTTTGCTTAGACCGTCTAGGGTACATTAACCCTAGATGAACACCAAAAAATTTTTTTTGAACCAAAAAACAAAGAATTAGTATAACAAAGAAGTTGAAATTTTATTAGTTACAAAGGATAATAAATACAATTACAGGCAATAATGAAAAGACCACAAGAACGAATAAAAGTGGCAGTACAAAATTAATGATGGCCAGGAGGAGATGTATAATCCCTAAGAGGCCCAAAGGGGGTAGGTAAAACAATCCCTAATAGGAGTAATTATCCGGCTTAAAGGAGAGATGAAGGCAAGAAGACCATATTCCCACTGCCAAAAAGAAAGAAAGCCTATATTGGATTGGAAAAGATACCATACCAAACAAGAGATGTACTCGCCACAGACCCCGACACGTGTTTCGCCGCTAGGCTTTCTCAAGGGGAGTGCTATGTGTTGGGGGTGTCAAGTATTTAAGAGGCCATGGACCAATAGTAGGGTGGATAGATAATAAACACCTGGGAACAGGTGAAACCCTGTCAGCCGCAATAGCACCTACCATAGCAGTGTGTGCTGGCATAACCGCGGTGACCGCGGTTCGGCGCTGCAATGCGCATGCGCGAGAGACAAAGATCTCGCGAGAACATGCGAATGCCGCCGGGTGACCGCGGTTAGGCGGGTAAATGCGCATGCGCGAGAAAACAAGGGGGAGATCTCGCAGGATCATGCGCATACCAGCCAGGAGCATGAGTTACCGAGGAAGATGGAATGTGCGCACGCGCAAAGACCCATATAGCGGTAAGGTGCAGAATGTCCGATGGTATAGGTGTACTAGTTATCTATACCATATATTGCACATGAGCCCTAATGATAATATATAAATAAAATAAGTGTACGAAGTGTGTATTGGTTATTATTGGGATAAAAATACAATAAGAAATGATGTGTCATATAAAAATGCATAGAAGTATTTTTATCCCAATAATAACCAATACACACTTCGTACACTTATTTTATTTATATATTATCATTAGGGCTCATGTGCAATATATGGTATAGATAACTAGTACACCTATACCATCGGACATTCTGCACCTTACCGCTATATGGGTCTTTGCGCGTGCGCACATTCCATCTTCCTCGGTAACTCATGCTCCTGGCTGGTATGCGCATGATCCTGCGAGATCTCCCCCTTGTTTTCTCGCGCATGCGCATTTACCCGCCTAACCGCGGTCACCCGGCGGCATTCGCATGTTCTCGCGAGATCTTTGTCTCTCGCGCATGCGCATTGCAGCGCCGAACCGCGGTCACCGCGGTTATGCCAGCACACACTGCTATGGTAGGTGCTATTGCGGCTGACAGGGTTTCACCTGTTCCCAGGTGTTTATTATCTATCCACCCTACTATTGGTCCATGGCCTCTTAAATACTTGACACCCCCAACACATAGCACTCCCCTTGAGAAAGCCTAGCGGCGAAACACGTGTCGGGGTCTGTGGCGAGTACATCTCTTGTTTGGTATGGTATCTTTTCCAATCCAATATAGGCTTTCTTTCTTTTTGGCAGTGGGAATATGGTCTTCTTGCCTTCATCTCTCCTTTAAGCCTGATAATTACTCCTATTAGGGATTGTTTTACCTACCCCCTTTGGGCCTCTTAGGGATTATACATCTCCTCCTGGCCATCATTAATTTTGTACTGCCACTTTTATTCGTTCTTGTGGTCTTTTCATTATTGCCTGTAATTGTATTTATTATCCTTTGTAACTAATAAAATTTCAACTTCTTTGTTATACTAATTCTTTGTTTTTTGGTTCAAAATTTTTTGGTGTTCATATATTGTGCCAGTGGTATGTGGTCCCCCACTGGCCTTTTCGCTTTTTGTGTATATTAACCCTAGATGGTCAGATCATTCCTACCATATACTGCAATACAACTGTATCACAGTATATGATCCACTGGCTCATTGTAGTGAATATGCAGAAGCCATTCAGCCTCAGGTCAAATGAACACTCGAGGCTGTCATGGCAACCAATCGCTGCCCCCCGATGACGTTCGGGGGAGCGACGATCGGAGGTAACATGGCGATACCCATGCGCCTCCATGCTTTCAGTGCCGCCGCTGACTTTGCCGGCGGCAAAGAAAAGTTTGTCACCCGCGATCGGTGCAAGCACCAACCGTGGGTGTTAGCTACATATCTGGTATCACTGTGTCCTGTACAATAAATCTAAAGCTGCACGGTGCACTTTGAACCTGCACGGTGAACGGCGTAAAAAAACACAAAAAAACTTCCTGTAATATAGAATTTTTCATCAAATACCCTCACAAAAAAATGTTTTAAAAAGCGATTAGTTACCACTTAAAATTATACAACTGAAAAGAACAACTACTTAAGCAATAAATAAGCCCTCAACCACAAATGTCAACAGAACCTACCTTCAGGAGAAATTGGGCATCAAACTTTGCAGAGCATTTCATCATTTAATTCATTGTGAAAGTGTCATTTTTGACCTAAATTAATGTATTTTCAAAAAAAAAAAAAGTTTCAGAATCGCAGTTCCATTTTGTATTAACCCAAGTGAAATAGAAGTTGTTTTACATATGTAGAGGTGTGTAGTTTCTATATTAGGGTAAATTATGGGGTTTTATTTAGGCCTTTCAAAATCACTTGAAAGCTGAGTTGTGCTTCAAAACGTGAGTTCGGGCGATTTTTATGAAAATGAACAAAACTGCACCTAAAACCGCTTCAAAACTGATACAGTTGTAACTGCAATGAGTGACCACACCCTTAGGTGCAGTTTTGTTAATTTACTTATGGTAATTAATGTGAAAGACATGATCTGGATTGGTAAATGCCATTTTGAAGGGGAAACCTGTTCCACAAATGGCTTTCACACAATAATGGAGAAGACTGCTGACGTTCTGATGTACAGAACGATGTCAACCGGTCATTTGCTGGTTTAGCTTGACTGTTTAAACAAGATCGAAGTCAGCTCAGCCGTGTACCAGGAAATTTTAGAACACTTCATGCTTTCTGTGGTCAAAACGTTTTTTGGAGAAGAAAATTTCCATCCAGCAGGACGTGGCACCTGTCCACACTGCCAAAAGTATCAATATGTAGTTTAATAACCACAGTATTGTTGTGCTTTATTGGCTAGCAAACTAGCCTGACCTTAACCCTATAGGGCAACTATAAGGGTACTGAAGATGAGACACCAAACCCAACAATGCAGATTATCTGAAGTGTGCTATCACACAATCTGTATAGGAAAGATAGAGGGTAGCGTAGAGACAAGGGGCACTCCCATAGTGAAGTCTGCTTTTGTAAAAGAGTGAGTAGTAGCAATACACAAGCCACTAACTTGGCAGGGTTGTGCAAGGAGGAACAACACCTGGTATAGTATATCCTTATCCTCCTTTGGGTTGCGTCTTCCTGCTGCCACGCTCCTGCAATTGTTCCTTCCCCAGTTTGGAGAACTAGTCACAAGTGGAAATTCCTTTACTCGTCCAATGGACTTGGCTGTGAGAGTTCAAATCCAGCGCTGGATGACCGTGATGATTCAGTTTTGTTCAAAAAACTGAAATGAAATGATAGAAAATGATAGGGTATGAAGAACGATATGACTCTAATGGCATAGTTTTTTCTATAATATTTTCACAAAACTAGTAGGTATTCTTTTCTTTTGTAATGTTTGAAAATGAACATGATGGATTATGAACAAATATGGAAATATCTGTTGTGATGATACAATCGCCACTTCTATGAACTACAACTACGGATGGGGCTTGGTATAAAAAAGGAATATGATGATGATAGCCGTGGCTAGATGTGAGAAGGATCGCTGCGTCTTATTGGTAAATATGGGGAAAAAGATGATTCTCTCTGTCTGGGGGAGCGTTGGTATCAGGATGTTTGTTTCTAGGTTTACAGAATTTGTTATTACAAATTAATTATAATAAGTTAATTATAAAATTGTTTCCATTATACAGTATTCATTAAAATAATTGAATTTACAGGATTGTTTCATTTACTTCATTGAGACCATTCGGAAACAGAGTATTTAATTTGTACATCCAATATACGTCACGCCTACAGAGCGCCTGAAATCTATTAGATGTAGTTTCAGGTATGTGATCTATATGGAGAATAGAGATAGGGAATTTTATTTTGGGGTGACAGAGTGCAGTGTTTTGAAATCCCTTGTAGAAGGAATTTTTTTTCTTTATGTTTTCCCTATGCTTATTAAGACGGCTATCCAGAGATTGTATAGTTCTACCGACATACTGTAAATGACAATGTTCAGGTTGGGTAACACAGCAGACAGCGCATAGTGTGCCCTGAGCTTCCCCCAACCTCTGTCCCTTCCTATAATCCCCCCATGCTAAACCGTGGGGCGACTACTTCAAGACTCGGAATACACTAGGTAAGTGCGGGAAGGGAACAACACGAACAGACTGACAAACATAAAACACAAAAGAGTAGTAAACTAGCCGGAGTCACAACGAGAGGGTACGTCAAGAGCAGTAAGCAAAAGGTTCAAAAACGAGCCAAGATCACAACAATTCAGAAGAAAGAGCAAATCAAACCAACAGCAAGGGGCATGCGATGAAAGGGAATTCAAACACTGGCACAGGTGACTAGTGAAGCTACAATTTATGCAGCCAGAACCCCACCTCCAGAACCTGATAGGAGCTGGACAACTTCCGAGAATTAACCCTTCATGGTGCAGAATAACCAAGCACAATCACAGGCGCCATACAGAGGTACCACAACTCCCAGCAAGGTCTTAGCAACCACTGCTCCGCCCACCAGAGACCGCTGATAGCAGACGAGAGGTGGAGTTTGCGCGGAGACGTGCCGGAGGTCTTCCCTGCGAACCTGACAGACAAATTTTGCACTCGATTACATAAATAATGTATTTTGTACGGCACAACATTCTGGGGCACATTTACTTACCCGGTCCGTTCGCGATCCAGCGGCGCGTTCTCTGCACTGGATTCGGGTCCGGCCGGGATTCATCAAAGCAGTTCCTCCGACGTCCACCAGGTGGCGCTGCTGCGCTGAAGTTCGCTGGAATGCCTCGAAATACACCGGCCTATCCAAGATGAAGGTGAGTGAAATTTTCGCGACACAAATTTTTTTTTAAATGCGGCGGTTTTTCCGAATACGTCGGGTTTTCGTTCGGCCACGCCCCCCGATTTCCGTCGCGTGCATACCGGCGCCGATGCGCCAAATTCCGATCGCGTGCGCCAAAAACCCGGGGCAATTCAGGTACAATCGGCGCAAATCGGAAATATTCGGGTAACACGTCGGGAAAACGCGAATCGGGCCCTTAGTAAATGACCCCCTCTGTGTTTAATTGAAAATGATTCTTTTGTATTACTGGATTTAAATGTGTTAGTCTCTGTTGAAATGCTTTTACAGCATAAACAGCAAGATTTTCAACATTTATATACATTCCCCCTTACTTTTGTTTTTTTTTTTTGTTTTATGTGGTTTTAAAATACTTGGAGCTAAAAGACTCTTAATAGTGGCTGCTTTTCTGTAGGTGATTTTTGGATATTTGGGGGGATATTCTTTCAAGTAGTCGTCATTAGTTAATATATGCGAATATTTTTGCATGAAATATTCTTTATTTGTTTAAAATGAATGAAGTAACGAGTGACAAAATTTGTTTCGCATACAGTTTCATATTTTCTACAGGTATTTTTTCCAGGTCCTTTATTAACACATTTGACCTGACTTAGTGGTTTTACTTTCTGTTATGCTCTTTTAAGTTAGTTTTTTGGGTTTCCCTTTTCGATGAATATATCTTCCAGTATTCTGGCTTGTTTCTTAAAAGAGTCATTTGTAGTGCAATTTTTCTCACCCTTTTATATTGTGAATATGGTATGTCCTCAATCCATTTTTTATAACTTTTCCTTGTTATAAGAAATATCACGGTCTATAATGTTATCTCTGTTTTATTAGTCTCCAGAGTGAAAGAGATTCCTCAATTCATATTATTGAGGAATTTGTGAAAGTTAAAAGTTCCTTCCATAGGACCTGACCATAGTATAAACAGGTCATTTATATAGCACCTATGTAGGGTTATGAATTGTGCCCACTCACTGGAGTGAGAAGGCCCACTCATTGGACAGGTCAATCATCTCACACAGCTTTGGTCATTAACAAACACCAATAACTGGCACAAGTACTTATCATAGCACTTGGATTTATGGGTCATTACATAATAACACTTCAAATTCCCCTAAAGAATTCAGCAGTCCTGAACCATCACCCCTATTGCCCTTAGCTTAGCTAAAAATTCAATTTTATTGCCCTCAGTTATCTTTATGAGATACAAAATAAGAATTTCGTACATTGCTGATTTAGCAAATTTTTCCATCTACAAAAAATGGAGTAATGGTTTAGTACATGTCACTCTAAGAGGAAAGTTGTGCTTGATGGTTCTCAAGTTGGGGAACCACCCCTAATACACTAAGAAAGTACATACTTGTATCTTTTTAAACTGTATTGCTTTTTCTAATCTGAACTTGTCTGATTTGTCATCACCTTGCATTTTCCCATTTTATGTGTATATCACCTCTGTGTAACTGTGTGTTGATTTTGTTTATCTTTCTTTACTGTTTAATTGATTGTATTGCACATCACAACCAAGCTTAGCTAGGAGAGCTACCAATCTTGGTCATGCTCATTACTCCTCTCTCTGGAATAATTGGCAAATGAGAATTAAATAACAGAGGTAAATCTTAGGGAGAGGGTGAGAGAGTGATAGAAGAGAAAAAGGGATGATCCTGAGGTTAAAGTTGAAGAGGATAATAAGAACAAGTTCTAGAGAAGAGTATTTACTTTACTAGAGTACAAATTTGTGCAGAAATAATTCAAGTTAAAATAGGGGAGAGGAGGTGGAGAAAGTGAGCAGATGGGCTGTTCTGTACGCTGTCTCTGTGAGGGAAGACGCCTCAAGTGTAATGTTAGTGCTGAAAACTGCCTAAAAAGAGACCACCACAATGCAGATGAAGAAAAGATGAAGTATTGGTCTGCCTAAGCAGGGACTGGAAGCATGGAGGCAGTGGGTGCAGATGAGGAGCAATCCTGGTGATGGCATTTATCTCACTGCGGTGGGAGATCCTGCTTGGTGGAGCCACAGAGTGGAGAAACATGGGTCCAGGCAGGAGGTGCTGACTGACACAGAGAGGAAAGGGGAGAATGTGGTGAGGAGATATCCCGGAGGAGGTATATATATATATATATATATATATATATATATATATATATATATATATAATGTGCCCTGTTTGTGGCAGTGAGCCGTGAAGATTTGACAGTAGAGCAGTTTGTGAGGGAGAAGAGAAATGCAGCGGTGACTTCAGGAACAAGCCATTGTATATATGTCAATATCTTAACCTAAGGAGAAAACTGCTGGTCACTGCTGGTGTGTATCGGTGTGGAGTAGTAGGTGTGGATCCCTTTGGCTGTAGCCCTAACTTGAAGAAGCTAGGACTGCAGTGTAGTAGAACATCAGCTCGACTACTGGCTATTGAGAAGACTTGGGTCTTCTCCTGCATAAGGTTAAAAAACTATTTTTTTACTTTCTTCCCTTCTAATATCACATAAAATGTTTTATAAAAAGTGATCAAAATGTCGTATAGTCCTCAAAATGGTAGCAAAGAAAATGTCAGCTCATCCTGCAAAAAAAATCACGTCTAACACAGCTCCGTACACCATAGTATGAAAAAGTTATTAGCATTAGAAGATGCCAAAACACTTTTTTTTCGTAATGGGGTTTTCATTTTTTAAAATGTATAAAACCTCAATAAAACGTGTATAAATTTAGCATCCATGTGATTGTACTGAACCAAAGAGTGAAGTGTTATTTTGAGTACACATTGAAAGGCCTTAAAATTTAGCCAACAAGAAAATGGCCCAATGCATATACAAAATTCATTTGGGGGCCCAGTATATTAAATAATTAATGGAGGGGGAAGTACATAAAATAATTTAGAGGAGCCCAGTATAATAAAGAGTCCATTGTCCACAGATCAGACTGGCAACTTCTTCTTGCTGCATCTTCTGTATTTCTTTCACTGATTGTCTCTGCAGAACGTGTAGCATGTTAGGACTTACCAAGGTAGAGGTTTCCTCAGCTGACAACACAGTCATGGTGACGACTAAGTCTACAGACGTCCTGGCAGCTTCCTTGGCTGCTCTATCTGCTAGGTCATTCCCTTGTGTCTATGTTCTCCTTGGTGTGTGCCTTACTCTTATCAATAGTTCCTTATGTCAGTTTAAGTAACTTAATCAGGTCTGCACTTTTCACAAGGCGCCTGCTGCTGGTGTGACGAACGCTCTGGCTTTCCACATAGGCCTGTAAACATGAGCTGTCCCAAACATACCTTGAATCTGTGTACATGCTATCTGTCTTACCCTAAGCTAAGGGACAGCTTCCAATACTTCAGTTCTGTTCCACTTTTTGTGCTTATATGTAATGGAAGTGTTTCTGTTTCTTATACTTGGTTCCTTGATGTGCTGTGCAATGACAGCATATAACATCTTACTAACATTTACTTTCAGAATAATACCTGGAAACATCCACAAAGAGTACGAGGTCAAACTGGCCGTACTAACATTACTATACTTCGCCTTACCTCCCGACGCGAAATAAGACACAGACCAACATGTTGGGAGAAAAGGGGTGGTCGGCCACAGCTTTAATCTTTAACAATGTAAAAACTATGGGGCCTCTTAGACCCTTCCTACTTTCACCTAGCATGCCAGACACCGCCTCCGTGGGGGAATGCCCTAGTTGATCCGTCAAGTAATCTTTAGCTAACTCCCGAGAGGGTCAAAGATTCTGTCACTTGGAGGACAGTGTACCCCTACACTGTGCTCCGACCCCCACACAAAAGGAACAAGGCCCTCTCGATGGCGTCCTGAAGCCCCGAAAGAAAACTATCAAGGCCAATCTCATTAAGAAGAACACCATCCTCCCACATGAGTCCTGTGTTGTTGCCTTCCAGCTGCCTGTGGCGAATAACAACCCAACATCTTGATCGCTCAAATGTTGTGACTCGCATGTTGAGCATCCTACGTGCCCATTCAATGGAATCAGGGTTCCGCATGGCATTCCATATAACCCTGGGCATGATTTCAACCATACCACCTCTAAGTCTGAAAAGAAAGCAGAAAAATGCTTAAAATTGGACTTCATGATGGATATCAGTTCGGCCAAACGAGTCGAGCACATGTCATTTCCTCCAGTGTTGTATTACGAGGACCGTTAGACCAGGAGACAACTTGCCAATCGCCACCACCTCCGGAAGAACTTGCAGACATTTTAGGCCCTTAACGTCCATTCATGAAAGGTCAGCCATTGTAAAGCCCAAATTCAAACCCCCGGGTCACACCGCTGAACGGAGAGCAGCCCAGTAAATGTACGAATGCCCAACCAGCCAAACCGTAGACCGAGGGCAACCTGAAAAACAAAACAAAATTATTCCAGCAGTAAATTAGGACGAACATAACTTTTAAAACAATTTGACTTCCACCTGCCAATACGCATGATGTCAGCATCAGAAAGTCCCACAGCTTCGGCAGTCATTGCAGCGCCTATACGGAAAGAATGGGTGCCAAAATCAGAAGGGGGGACCCCCGCAGAAGACAAGTCTTGTTTAAATAATGAAGCAAACTGAAACCTTGTGTAAGGTGCCCCATCTGAATGGCACAAAAAGGAGGGGGCTTACGGACTGAGAGATGTAATCTCTTAGCAAACAAACTGGGCAGAAGGGGCCTTCCAGTCTTCCCACCATTAACCGGACCCCTGAACTGTAAACATCAGTACTGGATTTTTTTATGTGGACTTTTATCGCATCACCCACCAAGAGAACATCCTCACCTCCAAGCCCTCATGTGGCTCGTCTGGATACCGATACCAACTCACTTATACGCAATGCGCAAAAGAAAGCTGGCGCAAAACTACACTGAAGCAACGACTCAAAAGGCGAGGAGCACACATCTACTGTGGCCAGGCATAAACTATGCAAGAAAGAAAAAAGAAATAGGCCGCAGGGAGTCCCTAAAGACCTGTTCCTTCCCCTATCCCCTTAACAACAAAACAACCTGGAAATCCTTTGTAACATCCTGTAGCCTCCATAATTTAACCACAAATGCCATCCCTGCTAGCCGTTTCCTAACCGCCGTTAAGGCCAGGCCCTGCTTGCGCAAAAGAGCAAGGTACCAGAAAGTGGTATCCACTCGCCCCATGCCTTTCCATGACTACTCCAGGTGCTTTTTGCAATAAAGTAAAATTTTTTATTTTTTGTCAGCCCCTCTAATGACCACTGACCACCTCTTGCCAAATATGGCACCGTAGCCCACTGATCCCATCCATATATAGATGCAAGTCAGAATTATTAAATTCCAGCTCCGGGTTTGGATGTTCCAGCCATAGCAAGGGGAAAATTCTGCATACAAATGCCAGTTGGCCCAAAACCGACTGTAAGCGCTGTAACATCATTTTCTGACAAAAGGCTGAAATCAATATCACCAGCGAGGCGGGACAGTTTATCAGCCGGAAGGCTGAGGGTCATGCTCATTGAGTCAATCAAAATGCCCCGGATAGACATGAGCTGGGCAGGGCCCTCAGTTTTCTCGTCCGACAAAGGAATGCCAAAATAATCTGCAAAGTGACAAAAAAAGTTTAACAGTCTCAAGCATTCCCTCGAATCCTTTTTACCTACAAACAAAAAATCGTCCATGTAATGGATGATCCAATTGGAACCCGACTCTAAGAGGATGACTCAATCCAAAAAACTGCTGAACATATCAAAATGTCCACAAAGAAAGAAACGTCAAATTTGCAACCAAACAAATAAAAACACGATGGATACACCGGGAGGAGGTGAAAAGCCATTAAGCAGCATTTTTGCTTCCTGGCTCAGATGGTAGCTGTCTAGCCACGACCGCATGCTTTGTACTAGTACCGACGTCCTTCCCTATGCTGCAGATTTGGAGGATGGTCTATTCCTCTTAAAACGGAGGGATGAGTAGGCCCCATTACAAATGGAGCACTCGTGCTTGAACCGGCAGGAAAAAAAAACCAAACAAACAAAAAATGTCAGTGGCCTTCATTGAACAGCCAACAGGATCCCATCAATTGTATCAGTCGCCTCAGTCGCCCAACCAACCTCAGCAAGGTACCAGAAAGTGGTATCCACTCGCCCCATGCCTTTCCATGACTACTCCAGGTGCTTTTTGCAATAAAGTAAAATTTTTTATTTTTTGTCAGCCCCTCTAATGACCACTGACCACCTCTTGCCAAATATGGCACCGTAGCCCACTGATCCCGTCCATATATAGATGCAAGTCAGAATTATTAAATTCCAGCTCCGGGTTTGGATGTTCCAGCCATAGCAAGGGGAAAATTCTGCATGCAAATGCCAGTTGGCCCAAAACCGACTGTAAGCGCTGTAACATCATTTTCTGACAAAAGGCTGAAATCAATATCACCAGCGAGGCGGGACAGTTTATCAGCCGGAAGGCTGAGGGTCATGCTCATTGAGTCAATCAAAATGCCCCGGATAGACATGAGCTGGGCAGGGCCCTCAGTTTTCTCGTCCGACAAAGGAATGCCAAAATAATCTGCAAAGTGACAAAAAAAGTTTAACAGTCTCAAGCATTCCCTCGAATCCTTTTTACCTACAAACAAAAAATCGTCCATGTAATGGATGACCCAATTGGAACCCGACTCTAAGAGGATGACTCAATCCAAAAAACTGCTGAACATATCAAAATGTCCACAAAGAAAGAAACGTCAAATTTGCAACCAATCAAATAAAAACACGATGGATACACCGGGAGGAGGTGAAAAGCCATTAAGCAGCATTTTTGCTTCCTGGCTCAGATGGTAGCTGTCTAGCCACGACCGCATGCTTTGTACTAGTACCGACGTCCTTCCCTATGCTGCAGATTTGGAGGATGGTCTATTCCTCTTAAAACGGAGGGATGAGTAGGCCCCATTACAAATGGAGCACTCGTGCTTGAACCGGCAGGAAAAAAAAAACCAAACAAACAAAAAATGTCAGTGGCCTTCATTGAACAGCCAACAGGATCCCATCAATTGTATCAGTCGCCTCAGTCGCCCAACCAACCTCAGCAAGGTACCAGAAAGTGGTATCCACTCGCCCCATGCCTTTCCATGACTACTCCAGGTGCTTTTTGCAATAAAGTAAAATTTTTTATTTTTTGTCAGCCCCTCTAATGACCACTGACCACCTCTTGCCAAATATGGCACCGTAGCCCACTGATCCCGTCCATATATAGATGCAAGTCAGAATTATTAAATTCCAGCTCCGGGTTTGGATGTTCCAGCCATAGCAAGGGGAAAATTCTGCATGCAAATGCCAGTTGGCCCAAAACCGACTGTAAGCGCTGTAACATCATTTTCTGACAAAAGGCTGAAATCAATATCACCAGCGAGGCGGGACAGTTTATCAGCCGGAAGGCTGAGGGTCATGCTCATTGAGTCAATCAAAATGCCCCGGATAGACATGAGCTGGGCAGGGCCCTCAGTTTTCTCGTCCGACAAAGGAATGCCAAAATAATCTGCAAAGTGACAAAAAAAGTTTAACAGTCTCAAGCATTCCCTCGAATCCTTTTTACCTACAAACAAAAAATCGTCCATGTAATGGATGACCCAATTGGAACCCGACTCTAAGAGGATGACTCAATCCAAAAAACTGCTGAACATATCAAAATGTCCACAAAGAAAGAAACGTCAAATTTGCAACCAATCAAATAAAAACACGATGGATACACCGGGAGGAGGTGAAAAGCCATTAAGCAGCATTTTTGCTTCCTGGCTCAGATGGTAGCTGTCTAGCCACGACCACATGCTTTGTACTAGTACCGACGTCCTTCCCTATGCTGCAGATTTGGAGGATGGTTTATTCCTCTTAAAACGGAGGGATGAGTAGGCCCCATTACAAATGGAGCACTCGTGCTTGAACCGGCAGGAAAAAAAAAACCAAACAAACAAAAAATGTCAGTGGCCTTCATTGAACAGCCAACAGGATCCCATCAATTGTATCAGTCGCCTCAGTCGCCCAACCAACCTCTGGTTTAGCCGCTAATCAGCGCCTAAACTCCTCATATCTCCACCATGCAGAACCACCGTGTAACTTCTGAGCCTTATAGATTGTGTCTACGTAAACAAAAAGATCCTGTGCACATTCTGGCTTCTGGTGCGCTATAATGCTGGCTAAGACCGCAAAGGCCTGCAGCCAATTACCAAATGCTTTGGCAACCTCCAGCTTCTTCTCCTCCCCTTTCTCAAAGAGCTTCTCCGTGTCAACCATTAATTGATCTGGAGGCAACAGCGCCCAAATATCTACAAATTCAAATTTTACAAATTTTTTCCCTCAGGTCAGCCGCCACGTGTGCACCCAAAGGGACCACACCATAGAAATAAGTATCCCTGAACAGCATCCCCGCTGACCCTGAAACCTGTGCAAGAGGCACCGATGTCGCTCCTGGGGACAACACTAAAGCACCAGCCTCCATTTTTGCTAAAACCACCCTTAGGGCGCCAACCACATCATCACCCTGTGTAGATGTTTATTTTCCAAGCATTCTCACAAGATAACTCACCCACACCCACTCACCTCACTCCAACTGGCATGCGTGGATTGGGAAGGAGATCTGGTTGAGCAGGATCAGTCCCTGTACCGTCCCTCAGGACTGAATCTTACTGGAATGGCTGTGGCCCTCATCGTCACAGTACCGCAAAACGTCAGCAGATAAAATTTGCGGGCTCATCACTGTCCAAAGATTTCAGCACACTATCTGGAAAAGAAGGGGCTAACATGTGAGGGGGCATGTGTTGTGCTTGGTGCGCTTAACATATGCTGAGCAGCCACATTAACTTGTGTGGGGGATTTTGTTGGAGGAGCAGTGGGTGGTGGGCCTGGCGCAGCAATTGCGCCAGTGCCCAGCCCAAGCGACCTGGCCAGATGGCCAGGCTGCTTGGGAGGGGGCCTAGCCCGCCTGCTATGAGCCAGATTGTCCGTGGGAGGAGATGAGGGAGTGATCATGCTCCTTCTTTCCTCACCAGGCACGGCAGGAGCTGTTCCCGCTTCTGCCCGCCCGCGTGCTGTAGCAGAAGTGTGGCAGGAAGATGTAGCAGAGTGCACTCTGCTGATGGTGCCATGGCCAGGTTCCTAGAAGGAGCCAGCTCCCGGATCTTCGTTGTAATGGGTGAGGGGCTAAGCCCACAGTTGAGCCCACTTCATCCACAGTTGGGCATCCTCTTCATTTCAGAATTTAGCAAGCATAAAAATAAAAGCATTTTCATTAAACATATAACAATACTTCACACTTTAACCCTAGATGGTCTTATTATTCCTAGCATATACTGTAATACTACTGTACATTTTTACACAGTATTCATTACAATGAGGCACTGCAGATACCATGGAGATTTTTTCAAATCTGACATGTGTCACTTTAAGTGGTCATGCCACTGATCCATCCGAATTCAGGCTTTTCTCCTCAGCAGTACTTGCTGCTTTTTCTACTGCGTCTTGCCGCACAGCGGTTCATCATCATCCTCTTCCACACCTTGCAATCCGGTAAGTATACTCCACCACCGATGTTGGCTCATTATTACACTTGTCCAGTATCATACCTCTGATTATGTGTGCTCATTAGAGATGGGTGAATTTGTTAAAATTCGGTTCGTCCCGATTCGCCAAATTTTTCGAAAAAATTTGATTTGACCCGAATCGAATCATGACGAATCACATTAAAAAACAGGTATTTCCTGACTGTAGAGAGCCTGTAGGGTGTTGTAGAATGTTTTAGCATGCTTAAATATGCTAAGCGAGCGTGGTTTGGTTTTCAAACAATGCTGTGTTTTAATATGACACGCACATGACTGCCGCCGCTCTTAGAATCGCTTCACTCTTCAATTCCATGTGCACTTACAAAGGTCAACTTCACCAAATAAGCGAAGCGGGAACACAGCCTGACAAGGTAACGTCTGTGCCTGCTCGAAAGGACTGAGCTGAGGGCCAAGATCCCACTATAACATCAAAGAGTGCACTCTTTTTACACTGACATCAGATGATTCCACAGATTATGACAGAACCTGTTCTGTTAAACGTGGATACATGTTGAAACCCCCCAAAAGAGTGCAGAGGGTCAATAATCCTTCATCAGTATTGCTGAAGCCAAAAACAAACAGGAGTGGATCCAAAACAGAGATGACCAGTAAATGGGATATTTGCATGTCCTCTGTGTTCTGTATCCACTCTTGCTTTTGGCTATCAATCCTGAAGCTTTTCATTCCTTCTGACAGATGAAATGAAGGGGGAAACTAAACAGAGTCACAACGTTATAGAGCGATGGAGGGTGAAAACAGCATTATGAAAATCACAGGGTGTTCCGGGGAGACAGCAGTTAGTTGGCAGCAGTATGAGTAGGCCACATAGTGGCACAATGACAGAGCGTGGAGGTGGCGGCAGCAGAAGCAGCAGCAGCAGGAGGCCACAAAGTGGCACAATGATAAGAGTGTGGAGGTGTGCGATAGCAGAAGCAGCAGCAGGAGCCCACAGGTGGCAACAACATGGAAAGCTACAGAGTGGCCCAATGATAGAGTGTGGAGGTGGCGGCAGCACCAGCAGCTGGAGCACACAGGTGGCAGCAACATGGTGGCAGCAACAGGGAAAACCACAGAGTGGCCCAATGATAGAGTTTGGAGGTGGCGGCAGCAATAGCAGCAGGAGCCCACAGCAGAGGAGGCCACATTGTGGCACAATGAAGAAGTTTGAAATGAAAGTTTCAAAGTTGAAATTTTCCATTCAAATTTGAATTTGATCATTTGCGAGAACGACCTGAGCCTGCTCCCATCAGTGAGCCGATGGCTTACTAAACCCCGCCCCTAAATGACTCACCACACCCCCTTAAACCCGATAATATCTGATTAAAATGGGAGTGGTGCGGGCGCCTGACCGGCCTGCGGCTACCTGTTATGTATTTAATAGGGAGCCGTTCAGGAGCCATAAGAGTCGGCTCTTCTTAGTGAGTGGAGCCTAATGAGCCAGCTCACTTAGAAGAGCTGGAATTCCCATCGCTATCACCTACTGCAAGAAGCAGCGGATTTCTGTACCACCTCTTCACTGCCAAGCAGCTGCTTACTGTCCTCATAGAGTTCGTCCTCGCTGTATAGTGGTGCTGAGACCAGAGCCGCTAGTAGATTTCTGGCTGAGGGAAATAAACAGGACAGAGGCTCGTTGAGGACAGCTGAGGGCCGCTCACCTGCTCCTGGGCCATGCCAACTAAGGGTTGTTTCTGACAAACCCACGGACTCTTTGCTGGGGTTGTCAGATGTCATTTGGAAGGAAGTGGATGACCTGGTCAACAAGTCGAGAACCTTTGGGTTGTTTATCAACACACTGCCGCTAGATGACACCAGCAGTTCTGGCCTCAGAATCACCCCTTACTTTGCTGCGACCTGTGTCTGCTCCACCTACCACCTCTCTGTCTGATATATTGGTTAATCAACTATGTGGATTTGACACAGATTTCTTGATATCTACTTTATCAACAAAAAGGCACTTGAAATGGGGGGGGGGGGGTATACAGAACCACAAGAACGGACTCCCTGGACTTTGAGAAAAAAATCACTCCAGCAACTATTAGGATTTGACACGGATTTCTTGATATCTATTTTATCAACAAAAAAAATGCACTTGAAATGTGGGGTATGCAGAACCGCAAGAACTGACACCCTGGATAGACAGCACATGCAGTGTGAAATGACGATATTGGAAATAGCTGTCTCTTTTTGTAGGGCTGTGACATCACATAAGCCTGCCGGTCGCTGACTAGCTTACATCCCCGCACATGTAATCAAGGGTGGTCCTTTCTTCTTCCCAGAGTAGCTAATAAATAGGGGGGGGGGGACTTAGTTCCCATGAATCACCGTAAACTTCGGAATCGTGATTCGCCGATTTCTAATAATAACCTTTGTTAAGATACCTTCTGTTCGAGGGATCCTGTTTTATTCTGTAATATATTGAGTTATATTCAATAAACCTGAGTTGAAAACAAATATTGCATGGCTTTTATTTTTGCACTTTTGGGAGTGTAAATTCTTGTTATTGTTGTGCATAGAGATGGACGTACCCGGACCCTGAACCTGAACCCAAATGCCGGGTCCGCTCTAGTGACCGGACATATTGGGGCAGATTTACTTAACCGGTCCATCCAAGATCCAGCGGCGCGTTCTCTGCGGTGGATTCGGGTCTTCTGGCGATTCACTAAGGCAGTTCCTCCAATGTCCACCAGGTGTCGCTGCTGCGCTGAAGTCCGCCGAGGCCCACCGGAGTACACGGTGCTATACTTGGTGAAGGTAATTGCAAGTCCAGCGACACTTTTTTTTTTAAATGCGGCGGTTTCTCCGAATCCGTCGGGTTTTCGTTCGGCCACGCCCTCAGATTTCCGTCGCGTGCGCCACAATCCGATCGCGTGCGACAAAAACCCGGGGCTATTCAGGGAAAATCGGCGCAAATCGGAAATATTCAGGTAACACGTCTGGAAAACGCAAATAGGGCCCTTAGTAAATGACCCCCATTATCTTCCTGGCCAATCATAGCCATGGCAGGTTTCTAAGGGCTATCAATTTGCTCTATTGTCTGTTTAGTGTCAATCCGACAATATGACAGGGTCCGCTTATCTTTATTTGTGTATTGTGATATATATAAATCTGCTCACTAATTTTTACATCCCCATTAGTGTGTATATCTTCAATTTGATGTGAGTTTTATGTAAAAATGTATGTTTTCATGCATTTTTTTAAAAATAGTTTGTGTTTGTCACAAAGTTGCATGAGGGTAGAACAGGCTGTCAATTGCTAATCAAGACAAATGAAATGAATATGAAGTATCTATAACACTACATATGTTCATCTATTAAATTACATTTTCTGTTTGGGGCATATTTTTTTGCCATCAAAATCAATTTTTATAACTTTTTTTATCATTTTTTTCAATTTAAATCAAAATGGCTTGAACAAGCTTACCGTATATACACTCGTGTATAAGCCGAGTTTTTCAGCACAAAAAATGTGCTGAAAATCGTCCCCTCGAGTCAATACTACCAAAAATTAATTAAAAATGGACAAAAAAAAATAATAAACTTATATACTCGCCCTCTGGTGGCCCCGATGCGCAGCGCTGCTCCCCCGATGTCATTGTGGCTCCTCTTCTGGCTTCCCAGCTGCTCTTCTTGCTTCAGCGTGCTGGGCGCCGCCATGTTCTTCTCGCGGGCGGTGCCTAGTATGACGTCCCAGCACGCTGAAGCAAGAAGAGCAGCCGGGAAACCAGAAGAGGAGCCGCGATGACATCGGGGGAGCAGCGCTGCGCATCGGGGCCACCGGAGGGTGAGTATATACGTTTATTTTTTTATTCTGGGCTGTGCTGTATACTACTGGGGGCAGGCTGTATACTACTGGGGGCAGTGCTGTATACTACTGGGGGCAGTGCTATATACTTCTGGGGGCAGTGCTATATACTTCTGGGGGCAGTGCTGTATATTATAGGGGGCTGGCTGGCTATATACTGGGGGGGTATGTGACCAATGCATTTCCCACCCTCGGCTTATACTCAAGTCAATAGGTTTTCCCAGTTTTTGGTGGTAAAATTAGGGGTCTCGGCTTATACTCGGGTCGGCTTAAACTCGAGTATATACGGTATGTCTTAATGCAATTTTGAAAATGGGGCAAGTGTCTGCTTTCAGAAGATTTATGGTTTGTTTGGTTTTAGTATAATTCTTTATGCTGTAATTTTGGTTTTATTTATACATGTCAAAATTGTAAGTATTACTCTGGCCAATAGCACAATAGACTTTCCAAAAACACCTAACAGGGTTAATAAATTTGCTAATCAGCGTATCTCCAAAGACAGACATTGGCCGACAATTATCAAAACTGTGGAGTGCGCAGGGTGCGGTAGATTAACCCTTTCCCGCCAAGGCCTTTTTTAATTTTTGCATTTTCATTTTTTCCCCACCACCTTCAAAATGCTTTAACTTTTTTATTTTTCCATGTAAAGAGCTGTATGACGGCTTGTTTTCTGCATAACAAATTGCACTTCATAGTGACCGTATTTAATATTCCAAGTCATGAACTGGGAACCAGGAAAAAAATTCCAAATGCCGTGAAAATGGTCACTTTGTATTAACATAATTAAATGTGCAAACAACCAATCGCCGCCCCCGATGACCTCACAGGAGGGGGTGATCATATCCAAGATGCCTCTAGGATTTAAATGCCTCCGACAGCTTTGCCGGAGGCATTTACAGGGTAAACACCCGTGATCAGTGTTTGCTTAAATATGCAACAAACACCCACCTTGTATGGAGAGGCTCTGCCTGTGAGCCCTCTCCATAAACCTGCAGCCGGCATGTGACGTAATACTATGTCACATGTAGGTAAGGGATTAATCAAAACTGGCGCATGGTCTTCATGAATCCAGTGCACCCTGCACTGCTCTAGAAGTGTACAACATTTTTTTTTATGCACTTTGTTGTCGCAAAGACAGAATTGTGTGGCACAAACTCAGACTAAGCAGTAACACAACCCTTAGGTGCATATTTTTTCCCTCTTGTCGAATACAGTGCATCCGCAACACAAAACTGATGCAGACACTTTATAAATACATGTGCAAGAAGTTTTCATGTTTTTTTCAGTGCAAAGTCAGACCGAAAACTACAGCAAACACTTACTAAATACGGGAATTGTGGTAAACAAAGGGTCTCCTCCTCAGATGAGGGACAGGGTCTTTTCATGGGGTAACTGCGTCAGCAGAGGTAGGTGCTAGCATAGCACAACTGGGGGAAAGTTCAGGACAGTTTCTGACTTTAAATAAGCAATGGGAGAGTCGCACGATAGTCTCTGGCTCTTTGTAGGGGTATGTGGGCGCAGCCCAACTGGGAGCAGAAAAATCACAAAATAGTCATATTTAGAAAGTGTCAGCCCATCAGGGGTTACTCACTATCAGAGTCCTGAAGACAATCCAGATCCTGATCCAGTTTTGGATCCCGTGGTGAGACAGCAGCCAGCTGGGGAAACCCAGTGGCATTTCCAGGAACTGCAGGTTCCTCAGCGTCCTTCTGGGTATCCTGACAATCAGGGATAGGGGCGCTGTTGTCAGGGATAATGACCTCTCCAGCTGATTGCTCGGCAAGGCCTGAGACCATAGATGGGTCTATAAACAAATAAATGGGGGCCTGCGGCAGGGCCCCTTCTCCCTCCTCTTCCTCCAAGTCTTCCAGGGTTGGTTCATCACCCCACTGGTAGGCAGCTGCCGGATGAGGGTCTTTCATTGGAGTCCACGGATGGAGCTCATCCGCCAGACCATCTCCTGCAATAGAGGACCCCTTGGATCCATTCACACTTGTGGCTGGAGAGACGGTCGGGGTACTCCCCTGGACCAGGCCTGGTCCATGGATGGCAATGAGACCAACACTGACAATCACAGTGGATGGGGCACTCACATGGGTCATCTCCTGAAGAGTCGCAGCCCGGGAAGAAACAGGAGACTCTGAGCAGAAGTCCTCCAGAGGATGGCTGTGATAGAGGTGCTCTTTGGGGTCTGGAATCTGGGTGACCCTGGCAGTCCAGGGCCCCTGTGACCCCTCCTGAATTCGACCTACTCTCCGGGCTTAAGGTTGAGGAGTCGTTCAGGCAAGTCGGATCGCTTGACAGAGCAACGGGGAACAAAGACCTCCCTCCCGGTATAGTCCTCAGTGATGAACTCGTATCCCTTCTTGATATTTAAGGCTCATAACTGCCTGGTTGTCCGGTCCCACTGCACCCAGGCACCTTGGGTGGACTGACCAACCACGAAGCATTGGGCCTGCCATTCTAGCCAACGCTGGGCTGCCATCGCATCTTGCAGGTTCTGGCGAAGATTCTCACCAAGACCACGCGGCTGCGGGGGCGCTGGGTGGGACTGCTGGCCTTTCGGGTACGGGAACAGAAACTTCCATTGGTGGTTCAGCATCCAGGACTTGCTGCAAGTTGACCGTAGGCTCAGGCACTTCAGGGAGGGCTTCCGGTTCTGGAACGGGGGGAACAGCCACCGCCACAATGGGGGCACTCCAGCCCGGAATTTCGGCACCAGTGCGGTTGCCGGGAGAGGAAGCAGGAACCAGCCAGGTATTGAGCCTAGCTCCGTAACAGATTGTAGATACGTGCTCAAGATGGAGACCCTGCTGAGTCCTCGCTGGAAACTTTGAGATTCTGAGGGCCGTCGGATGGGTTGGGCAGCCAGCACAATAATCATCTTGAAGTCCTCCAGAAATTCAGGCGTGTCTTCCACGGGGAGAAATCGAGGTGTCTCCATGAGGCACACTTACTGGTCACTGCACGTGGCACGCTGGAGCTCTCCTTTTATATCAAGGTAGAATAAAAAGTCCTCCCACCGGGGGTTGAAGCTTTGGTACTTCCCGCCAGAGTTAGTAGGCGGGGGTTCGTGCCATTTGCACATGGTCAGAGTTTGGTGAGTCACCTGGATTTCCCACCAGTGAGGATTTTGGTGGGCTGGAGCTCCTTGCTGCGCCACAGAGACTTCCAGAGGTAAACGCTTTAGGTGCTACAGTGCCAGATGTAGTAGAGCTTACAAAGTTCTTTAGCAGGGATTAACCTCCTGCAATAACATAGTCTATGTTGTAAAACACAAATCACATGAGCCTGCCCCCGGATGGCAGCACAGTTAGGCAGCACAGTCTTTCAATAAAAGGGCAGTCTATAGTGCCAGTATAAGGCACAGAAGTAAATATCCTGTTCGTGAGGCCACTTGTAACATCCCCCACCGGGGCCTAGCCTTTACTTGGGCGCCTGGAGGCAGCCGGGGGCCCAGAATACCGGAGAGGCTTGCTTGCAGCCTAGGCACACTGATGTCATGGTGCTTTGTATGGGGACCAGAGGGCTCTCCTACAGCCTGTCAGGTCTCCAGCAGGTGGTATGTGTAAGGAATATGGAGGGAGAGGCTAATGTACTGGTTTTCCATGGGGCAACCCCCGAGTGTCTGTAAGATATGTCCCTGGGTGATGGATGGGGAGCCTGTGGTGGTAACAGCTGTACCCAGGGAACAGATGGAGGCAAACATTGTGCAAAATAATTTACGGTTCTTTATTGAACAACAGCAGGCAACTGGCCTAAACAGTCTCACAGCAGATGTGACTTACTCAGTGTCGGACTGGTGTACCTTGGGCCCACCAGAGAAAATTTTGGGGGCGGGGGCACCCTTCATGTAATAAGAAAGACTACCAGACTACTCCTAATTGAAGTGTAAAACACATTCTATCAAACATTAGATACAAAGCCAGAATCGAAGTCCATATATAACTGTAGCATTCAGCCAAGCTCGCAGCCATATATGCGTGTGAATGCACCCTAACTGTGTCCAATCATTGCTGGGAAAACATCTTATTTTATTACAGTGTACTGTGCCTGTAGCTCCAAGTATGCCTGTGTACTGCTCCAGTAGCTCCATGTATGGCTGTGTACTGCTCCTGTAGCTCCATGTATGGCTGTGTACTGCTCCTGTAGCTCCATGTATGGCTGTGTACTGCTCCTGTAGCTCCATGTATGGCTGTGTACTGCGGCTGTAGCTCCATGTAAGGATGTGTAATGCGGCTGTAGCTCCATGTATGGATGTGTACTGTGGCTGTAGCTCCATGTATGGATGTGTACTGCGGCTGTAGCTCAATGTATGGCTGTGTACTGCGGCTGTAGCTCCATGTATGACTGTACTGCGGCTGTAGTTCCATGTATGGCTGTGTACTGTGCCTGTAGCTCCATGTATGGCTGTGTATTGCTCCTGTAGCTCCATGTATGACTGTGTACTGCAGCTGTAGCTCCATGTATGGCTGTGTACTGCTCCTGTAGCTCCATGTATGACTGTGTACTGCGGCTGTAGCTCAATGTATGGCTGTGTACTGCGGCTGTAGCTCCATGTATGACTGTGTACTGCGGCTGTAGCTCCATGTATGGCTGTGTACTGCGCCTGTAGCTCCATGTATGGCTGTTTACTGCGGCTGTAGCTCCATGTATGACTGTGTATTGCTCCTGTAGCTCCATGTATGGCTGTGTAGTGCGGCTGTAGCTCCATGTATGACTGTGTACTGCTCCTGTAGCTCCATGTATGACTGTGTACTGCGGCTGTAGCTCAATGTATGGCTGTGTACTGCGGCTGTAGCTCCATGTATGACTGTGTATTGCTCCTGTAGCTCCATGTATGGCTGTGTAGTGCGGCTGTAGCTCCATGTATGACTGTGTACTGCTCCTGTAGCTCCATGTATGACTGTGTACTGCGGCTGTAGCTCAATGTATGGCTGTGTACTGCGGCTATAGCTCCATGTATGACTGTGTACTGCGGCTGTAGCTCCATGTATGACTGTGTACTGCGGCTGTAGCTCCATGTATGGCTGTGTACTGTGCCTGTAGCTCCATGTGTGGCTGTGTATTGCTCCTGTAGCTCCATGTATGACTGTGTACTGCAGCTGTAGCTCCATGTATGGCTGTGTACTGCTCCTGTAGCTCCATGTATGACTGTGCACTGCGGCTGTAGCTCAATGTATGGCTGTGTACTGCGGCTGTAACTCAATGTATGGCTGTGTACTGCGGCTGTAGCTCCATGTATGACTGTGTAGTGCGGCTGTAGCTCCATGTATGGCTGTGTACTGTGCCTGTAGCTCCATGTATGGCTGTGTAGTGCGGCTGTAGCTCCATGTATGGCTGTGTACTGCGGCTGTAGCTCCATGTATGGCTGTGTACTGTGCCTATAGCTCCATGTATGGCTGTGTACTGCTCCTGTAGCTCCATGTATGGATGTGTACTGCTCCTGTAGCTCCATGTATGGATGTGTACTGCTCCTGTAGCTCCATGTATGGATGTGTACTGCACCTGTAGCTCCATGTATGGATGTGTACTGCTCCTGTAGCTCCATGTATGGATGTGTACTGCTCCTGTAGCTCCATGTATGGATGTGTACTGCTCCTGTAGCTCCATGTATGACTGTACTGCGGCTGTAGCTCAATGTATGACTGTGTACTGCGGCTGTAGCTCCATGTATGGCTGTGTACTGTGCCTGTAGCTCCATGTATGGCTGTGTTTTGCTCCTGTAGCTCCATGTATGACTGTGCACTGCGGCTGTAGCTCCATGTATGGCTGTGTACTGTGCCTGTAGCTCCATGTATGGCTGTGTATTGCTCCTGTAGTTCCATGTATGACTGTGTACTGCATCTGTAGCTCCATGTATGGCTGTGTACTGCAGCTGTAGCTCCATGTATGGCTGTGTACTGTGCCTGTAGCTCCATGTGTGGCTGTGTATTGCTCCTGTAGCTCCATGTATGACTGTGTACTGCAGCTGTAGCTCCAGGTATGGCTGTGTACAGCGACTGTGGCTCCATGTATGGCTGTGTACAGCGACTGTATAGAGACAGGGCCTTCTCCCCCCCCCCCTCCACCCCAGGATAGAAATAGGGCCTCACCCCCACCCCAGGATAGAAATAGGGCCTCACCCCCCACCCCAGGATAGAAATAGGGCCTCCCCTCCTACCCCAGGATAGAAATAGGGCCTCCCCTCCTACCCCAGGATAGAAATAGGGCCTCCCCTCCCACCCCAGGATAGAAATAGGGCCTCACCCCCACCCCAGGATAGAAATAGGGCCTCACCCCCCACCCCAGGATAGAAATAGGGCCTCACCTCCTACCCCAGGATGGAAATAGGGCCTCCCCTCCCACCCCAGGATAGAAATAGGGCCTCCCGCCCCACCCCAGGATAGAAATAGGGCCTCATCCCCCAGTCCAGGATAGAAATAGGGCCTCATCCTCCAGTCCAGGATAGAAATAGGGCCTCACCCCCCCCCACCCCAGGATAGAAACAGGGCCTCCCCTCCCACCCCAGGATAGAAATAGGGCTTCCCCACCACCCCAGGATAGAAATAGGGCTTCCCCACCACCCCAGGATAGAAATAGGGCCTCATCTCCCCACTTCAGGATAGAAATAGGGCCTCCCCTCCCACCCCAGGATAGAAATAGGGCCTCCCCTCCCACCCCAGGATAGAAATAGGGCTTCCCCACCACCCCAGGGTAGAAATAGGGCTTCCCCACCACCCCAGGATAGAAATAGGGCCTCACCCCCCACCCCAGGATAGAAATAGGGCCTCACCCCTCACCCCAGGATAGAAATAGGGCCTCCCCCACCTCAGTACCGACGGACCGACATACACACACAGAAGTGAAGCAGCAGCGGGAACGCGCCATCTCAGGTGCCGGCGAGCACAGGAGCAGGAAGCAGGCATCGGGCGCCAGGACCACGAGGCCGCGCAGGCGTGGGAGCGTCCGGGCCGCGTCAGCGTGGGAACGTCGGGGACCTGGTGGCATCGGAGCAACGGGACCCGGCAGGCGTCAGGGACCACCGGAGGATTCTCCGGTACTCCAGTGGGCCAGTCCGACGCTGGACTTACTGAAGTGGTCATAGAGAGGGTCCAACCAAAGTGCACCAGCCTGTTAGTACATCAAGGCTGGGATGGAGATGTGTCCAAGCTGTGGAAGCTGCAGCTCTGAGCACTGATGGTGTACTGACACTGTCTCTCGCCTCACTCTGTATGCTGGTATTCTAAGAGGATGTGCTCCCTAGGGAAAGCTGGGTTCCAAGAGGCCTTGCTCCTCCCTCCCAGGGGTTTTGTTCTCCTGGTCAGGTGGTAGTACCTCTCCAATCACACTCCAGTTTACATTACAGCCAAAAATTGGTCAATAACTTGTATCAGCAATGCTTAGTGTCAGGGAAACATTTAGATTCCACAATGTAGATGTTATTGACAAAATACTGTTCAAACACGCAGAAAAGGTGTAAATCTTTCTACTTTAATATTTCTGTGTGTAGTCACTTGGTTTTGGCTCACAATAAGTGTTGCAGAGAATTGATGAAATAACATGTGTGAACTGGCTCTTATAGTGTATTTTTTACTGTTATAATATATATAGTGTAATATTTACAGTTTAGTTTTCTGATCACTTATAAAGAATGGCTGGACCATTGTACAAGGCAAGCTCGTATTCCATCTGTCAGCTCTTCCTTCTCATACAGAATGTGATGCGCTCTAAAAATACAGATTTATTATTTTTAGAAGCATTTACACACAGGAAAAGCTAATGTATAATACCTAACAAGAGATACTGAAAAAGTAATCCATTCATACAAGTCTAAGGCCCTTTCCATACTTGCGAGTGTAATGCGTTGAACTCGCATCAAACTCGCAGCATGTGCTGTCTGGATCGCCTGGCCTGAATGCTGCAAACCGGAACTGAAGTTGAGCTTATCAGTTCAGTTCCAGTTTGCAGTATTCTGGCCGGGTCTCTTTGAACTGGATTATATTGTTGATTGCTCCTTTGCAGTGCCGACATGCTTCCCTGTATGTTAAAGGGAACCTGGGGACAGGTTCCCATAGACAATGTTAAGTATATAGGAGACATGTTTTTTAAATAAAAACTCTTATTTTGTTTGAGGCAAGGGCGTAACTAGAATAGGTAGGGCCCCATGGCAGACTTTTGCATGCCCCCACTTCCACCTTAAAAAAATATGTTAAGGTAAACCTAACTGACCCAGATGACATCGCCCCATTGGATGGGGATCCATTACCCATTACCCATGCCTTTGCAAAGATTGAAGGACTGTCAAAGGAACTCAAAATAAACCCTGGAGTTTAAAATGCTGTCATTTCTACTAGAAAATGAACCTAAGATAGCGCCGGCATCTTGGACCGCACCTAAAACTTTGAAGCTGACAAAGTCCAGGAAATCCCTATGGTGACGTGAGAGTGAGACAGCAGAAAACTCTCCAATCAAGAAACTATACGACCCAAGATGTCTGATATGTTATGCTTTGTATGCTCCTCCTTTTCTATTTTTTCTACATAGACTGGTAAACCAAATAAACTTGCACAGTGCTGAATTACCCGGTGCGGGTGGCATGAGCGAGACTTCAACCAGCTGTTGTCTGAGTCATTCCTTGCAATGTGTACACATGCTTCAACAGATTTGAAACACACGATTGACGCACACTAAAAGTTGATATAATAAATCCTCCCCTAACAAATATACATATTGTATACTAACACACTTTTATTTTTCAAATGAGTTGCAAAATGAATAGAAAATATAGTCCAGACTAGGGTAGCACGATGTATCGAAATCTTGGTACATACATACATACCATATACAGACATACAGTATATATATACATCCAATACCCCAGAGGGCAGGGTTCCCTGACACCACGGGCCCCACATAGCAGGATTACGGCCATGGGTTAAGCAATAATCAATAGGAAATTTTTCCTGGCTCCTGGCCAGAATCCCATTGGTGATCTCCCACTCTGGTGCATATTTCCGCCTCCCAGGACGCGCACACGCCAGCGCTCTGTGATTTAAAGGGCCAGCTCAGTTCCGTTCCTGAATACGCTTCTCTGCTGCTAGCCTTGAACTTCTGCTCCGCTACTGACTATGATCCTGTACTGCCTGTCCTGACCTCCTGCCTGTCCCCGACTACGATTCTGCTCTACGACCCTGTACCTCGCCTTGGCCACCACCGCAGACAAAGTGGTGCCTGTGGAGCGACCTGGTGGGACCATGCCACAGCAAGTCCAACCCGCTTTGCGGTGAGCTCTGGTGAAAACCGAGTACCACTTAGACTCTGCTCCCAGGTGCTGGCGTCATCATCAGCAGTGGTACAGTGGGTCCACTACCACTGAATCCTGACATTGACACTACAGACTCTACACTCACTAGGGGGTGAAGGGCTTGTTTCTAGTTTGGGAATGTTTGTTTTCTTTGTCAATAAGTCTCAATAAAAATGTATTTGAACATAAAAATATAAGTATATAGGCATAATCTACCTTTGCATCAAACACATTCTCCACAAAATTGCTGTGAAATTTCTTTGGCTTTGAAAAATCCATGCAGACACGTACACATAATACTGGTCTGATTTAATATACTTCAGTTCAGATGATCACACTGCAGTACTGTAGTGAGCTGCCAGAGAGTATATTGAATCAGCCCCTTGCAAGAGAAGCTAAGCACAGGCCTGCAGGCTTGTGAAGAAATGCCCTGTGTAAAGGTAAGAAATGCAATGCTTCCTTATCATAGAAAATCATGCATATACATAAACATAGAAGCTGATTGTATGTGGAAGCTGCATGGATAGAATATGAGATCTACATGAAATGTCTGTATACAGGGTTCTATAGCAAAATACAAAACAATACAACACATAAGATTCATCACATAAAAGATTATAAATATTTGTAAGCAACACTATCAATATGAATATGACATATAAAGGAAAAAGCAATTGGGTCAAATATGATTCATTGTAAGGATTTAGAGACTACATCTTTGTCATTCATTCATACTCCTGTAACCCCCCCCCCCCCCCAACCCCTCTATTCATCAAAATACTATCATTTAAAAGGATTTAGCTAGAAACCAAATATGGGAGGGTAAGAGAACACTTCTAACTGTGTGCTAAGATTGCCCATTGCTCATGAAAGAGAGGTCCCACAAGATTACCAAGGATATGAACTAGACATGCATAAAATAGCGAAGCATAGAATATGTGAAGTATTTATTTATTTTAAGTTTCCTGATTATGGTTGCCTTAAGGTTTCCATTGATACTCAAAAAGGGGTTTACCACATTGGGCAATCTCTACTTATTAGATAGGTTGAGAGACAGAATGCTGAGCACTCTTAATAACCAGCTAGAGTCCATGGGAAATGCTCAGTGTCTGTGCAGCACTACCTCCAGAGGATTATTGTGTGTGCAATCAGTAAAGTTGAAAGACTGAAGCGTTCTTTTACCCTGGTCTGTTTTGGAGCCCTTTCACACAGCACTCACATTGTACACTGACCCATTATAGTCAATAGTTTTATTCCGACATCCACGTTCTTGAATTGCCTCAGGATTGTAGAATGCTCTAGTTTTCAAGATCATTGCAATAAAAAAACGCCCTTTTCAAATCTGTGGGTTAGTACCATCCATGTGCAGTCTTGGGCCTCAAACAAAAGTTCTGCCCATGTGAAGTTTACTTACTCTCTAATGACAACACAAAGGACAAAGGACTGTCCAAGCACCAAACATGGGCAGGAATAGAAACGGCGTTGAGTTTTTCATCTCAAACCACTTGCACAAGGATCCATGTAAGGCAAAGCCAAGTGCATGAGTCCACAGAAATAAATGTGTCTGTGTGCTATTGCTGTTTGCAGCCAGAGGAGTACGTTTCAGTTAAAGGAGGTGCATTTGTCATAAGTGTGCAGTGACTTAAGGGCTATTCTCCTCTGGACATTCACATTTAATTTAATTCATCTGCCATGTACATACTGGTACATTTCTTCAATTCGAAGTTATTAAAGACTGTACTTGTATGAAGAAAATGTTTCCTTTAAAAGTGGTCATATGATTCCTTAGAAACATCGCCAACATCGCCTTAGCTCCAACACCGCCAATGATAATCCAGCTTTATAACTACCTGAGCTTCCTCCACCCAGGATTAGGGCCACCATTTCCAGGCCTCTGTGTAACAAAACAGAGGTGAGGGGAGTAAAAGAAAGGACAGAAAAGAGTAAGAAAAGCCCTGAGTGTTTTCCCTTTCCTGTGCTCCCTCCGCCTGCTGCTAGTGTGTGTCTGTAAATATATATATGGTAATTAGAAATATATATATATATACAGACCAAAAATTTGGACACACCTTCTCATTCAAAGATTTTTCTGTATTTTCATGACTTGAAAAATTGTAGATTCACACTGAAGGCATGTTCTCGGTTCCTTTTGCTTTGATTACTGCTTTGCACACTATTGTCATTCTCTTGATGAGCTTCAAGAGGTAGTCGCCTGAAAAGGTTTTCACATCACAGTTGTCCCCTGTCAGGTTTAATAAGTGGGATTTCACCAGCCTCAGAAATTGCAGATTAACAGCAGCTTGGATTAGAGACCATGTCAATGCCACAAGTTCTAGCAGCAGACACATCTGTACAACAACTGTTAAGAAGAGACTGTGTGCAGCAGCCTTCATGGTAAAATAGCTGCTAAAAAACACTGCTAAGGACAGGAAACAAGCAGAATAGACTTGTTTGGGATAAAGAACACAAGGAATGGAGATTAGACCAGTGGAAATCTGTGCTTTGACCTGATGAGACCAAATTTGAGATCTTTGTTCCCACCACCATGTCTTTGTGTGAAGCAATGGACTGTGAAGCATAGAGGTGTGAAGGTGTAGGGGGTACTTTTCTGGCACTGTTGGGGATTTATTCAAAATTGAAGGTATACTGAACCAACATGGTTACCACAGCATTTTGCAGTTGCATGCTATTCTATCAATTTTTTTTTTAGGACAATGAGCCGAAACCTCCAGGCTATGTAAGGGCTATTTGACTAAGTAGGAGAGTGATAGGGTGCTATGCCAGATGACATGGCCTTCCCAGTCACCAGACCAGAACCCAATCAAGATGGTTTGTGGTGAGCTGGACTGCAAAGTGAAGACAAAAGGGCCAACAAGTGCTATGCATCTCTGCGAACTCCTTCAAGACTGTTTCAAGACCATTCCAGGTGACTACCTCTTGAAGCTCATCAAGAGAATGCCAAGAGTATACAAAGCAGTAATTAAAGCAGAAGGTGGCTACCTAGAAGAACCTAGAATATAAGACATATTTTTAGTATATAATTCCACATGTGTTAATTTATAGTTTTGATGCCTTCAGTGTGAATGAGAAAAGTCTTTGAATGAGAAGGTGTGTCCAAACTTTTGTACTGTGCTGTATATATATATATATATATATATATATATTTAGTCTGCCTGCAGTCACAGGCTTGCGCAGGAGTCACAGAGCCCTCCCTTTC
The DNA here is from genome assembly GCF_040894005.1 of Engystomops pustulosus. Classification (NCBI taxonomy): domain Eukaryota; kingdom Metazoa; phylum Chordata; class Amphibia; order Anura; family Leptodactylidae; genus Engystomops; species Engystomops pustulosus. The sequence continues at coordinate 95,310,498 of NC_092416.1, forward strand.
TTCTCTCGGTATGAAGCAGTGCACAGGAAAGAGAAGACTGCTGTCTTATTGTGACTGACCTGGATAGGGATGGGATAGGCAACAGTCAATGAGAGATGGCTGGATGCTGGAGGACAGAGACTGTGCGGACCCTACCTAATACTTAACATTTGTATGTTTGTTTTTATTTCCAGTCTATAAAAAGTGTCTTGATTTTTGAAAATCTTTTCACTTTTTACCCATTCATGTACTAATGTTTTAGGCCCCTTAGGCATGGCTGTATCTATAGGGGATGCTGCCCTAGTTACACAGTCCAAATATGTTGCATATAATGCAGTACCTTACTGGCACTGGTCACAAACCTTATGAACCTTATGTGTCTTTAAACACAGCAGCCACTCACATAAGCAGAGGTGATAGGTTGCAAATACATATGTACAGGTGGTCCCCAACTCAAGGACACCCAACTTACATACTCCACCCCATCCATTGTAATATATCAGGTTATGTTTTTTAGTAAGCGGGTTCTCCATGTGGTGTCTCACATCCATGCTAACATCTGTGTAAATGCTATTTTAAGTGTCAAGTTGTGTTTTGTAGCAGGTGACTGCATCTCTCATCCTGCCCCCCATCTTGCTGCAGGTGGTGCTGCCTGAGGCAAGAGGCTCAACTAGTCTAATGGCTGGTATACCCTGGCAGGCCACATTTAAACTCATTATGAGTCTTTATCTTCTGCCTGATGAAGACTCATAATGAGTCCAAACGGTGCTATGATTGGTATAAGTAAAGAATGTGATATCCTTTTCAACTAAACTTGGAAGTCTGCTGCTTCAGAATTTATGCTGAAGTCATTCCACAGACATTCTGTTGTAGAGGAAACCAAAAGATGTAGTTGTATATAGTTTTTTTTGTTGTGCAGCTCATCCTTTGCATAGTAATAGTTAAATTCCATACCAATTTTTAGGTTATTTAGCCATCCACTATGCTGAAACTTTATAAGTCTACTGTACATTCAAATGCACATATGCAAACTGTAGCCGGGTGGGCATACAGAAGGTACGGTAGAGATGAGGAGGGGTGAGCGCTGCTCCATAGAAAAAAGAACCACACGGCAGTTCTTATGGCTGAAGATAGCATATGCTCTATCTTTTTTTGCAGCCATGGCTCGTAATGGTGGGCACAAAAAGTGCAAGCTCGAGTGCCTTAGCCGTCTATGGGAGATATATATCTTGCCGGATATACATTGCCCCAACAGTCATATCAATGGGACCTTACATTGTTGATTTTCTGACTATAAAACGCACCATGTGCAGGCACTCCAAGTTTAAATTGTGTTTAGAAAGTTTTTGTGCTCGGCACTGCAAGAGTTTAGGGGTGGTTGTATCCAAGGACAACTGTCTCATTTCCAAGTACTAACATGGCTACATTTATGGGAAATTATCTAATTAAAATATATGTATGTGTATGTATATATGTGTATGTAAGTATATGACAGATGTATTAAATAAAATGTGTATGCCCAGAAGAGAATACCCCTTTAAGTGTAACTTACGACATAGTGACATAAGATTGAGGAATTTTAAGACCCCTTTCACACTTGCGTTTTTCATGCGCGTTTTCTGCGCGTGCTTTTGACGTGCAGAACTTGCATTGCACTCTGACCCATTGTAATCAATTGGTCTTTTCAGACTTGCATTTTTTTTCACGCGCACACGCGCATTTTTTTTAACGCGCGTTTAAATCTCGACATGCTCTACTTTTGCAAGTCACGCGCGTGAAAAATGCACCATGCAAGTCTATGGAGATGCATTAAAAAACGCATTGCACTCGGAGATACTTGCAAGTGCAATGCAGGTGCAATGCGTTTTTCACGCATCAATTGCTCATCCCTGAGACACTGAACAAACTCTGACTGAAAACTGATTGCACTCTGATGCAAAATGTGCGTTTTTCACTGACCAAACCCTGATGGCACCCTGATCAAACTCTGACGTGATCTGCAACGCAAGTGTGGAAGAGGCCTAAAGGTGTTTTCCTACAAAACAAGTTAGGCCTTATCCACAGGAGTCTGATGCCATACTCGGAAATCTCTGTCAACTCCATAAAGATGAACAGGGCAGCCCGGCCATGCGTGACCTGTGGATAGGGCCTAACTTGTTTCATCGGAAAACCCCTTTAAAATGTATATTTTTTATGATGTACTGGCTATGTGCAGTGTGCCATGTGGGCTATGCAAACCTGTGTGGGAGGTGTGAAAATTTCCCATCTGAAAACCCAGATCTGGGTTATTGACAATATGGAGCAGATTTTGCTGCTCCACAAGCAAAATTTTGATGGGACAGATGATGTAGGGCTGGAAGAATGGGGGTTTAGAATGAGGGGCAGCTGGTTGGGAAAAATACAGAAGGAAGGGAAAGAGAAGAGTTGTAGGGAGCCTAGTTCTAATATGAATCACCTGAATACATTTGCCAAGCTGGCAGATGAGAGGGATGTCAGCTTAGAGGTAGCACAGCTGCAAAATGAACTAGGCGGCTCTTCTTCAAAGAGAAATGTTGTTTGCCAGGTGCTCACTTTTGGCATGTTATGGATCAGGATGACCAATACTGGTGGGGGATCTGGTGCGGACCCAGTGATCATGGTGCACGTTAGCACTTTTCACAAAGTAAGATGTAGGTGGAAGGTTTAAAAGCTGGTGTAGGAAGGAACATTTTGAGAACATGATGAACTGGGTTGATCTTGTTGTCAGTTACAGGCCGTACAGCATAGATGAACTACATCTGATTAGGGAGCGGGCAGCTGTTAGAGGGAATTATTTGCTAGAAGTTTTGACGAGTGTTTAATCTAGAGACCTGTCGGGGCTGTATGAGCTACACATGTACAGCGTAAGAAAGTGTAGTTAGGGAGTTGGGAATTAAAGTAATAGGCTAGAATTGGGGCAGAATTAGATCAGTACAAAGGAAAAAATGAATAGGGATAGGTAAAACAACATAAACTAAACATAAAATAATGCGAGACGCCTCAATAGCAACTGTAACTCTTAATATTGTATTAAAAATGTATAGTGGGCAGGGCCGCATCTGCCATGAGGCGGGATGAAAATCCCGCCTCAGGCGGCAACTGACGGAGCCCTCTTGGAAGCGGCATAATTGCAATGTAGGCGATTCGGCAAGTGCCCGAATCGCTCACAGTAAGTAGTACAGAGCTGCCGCTGGCAAGTCCGTGCAGCGCGATGTATATCCATGGCATTGGTGTCTTAAGACATCAATGCCATTGATATGCAGAGCGTCGCAGCACCGACCTGTTTCTCTGCGCCGCTCTCTTGCTCCAGGAATCCCAGGCACTTCTGGTCAGGTCGCGGGCAGCGAGTGATGACGTCACCGCGACCCGAGCTGAAGAGTCTGGAGGAGAAGTAAATGATTGCGGCAGCGCGGGAAGACAACAACATGTAAGTTTTTCTTGCTGAATCCTGCTTCTAATACAAAACATTGTAGTCATTTTTCTCAGTTTAAATTTTCTAACTGCGCTGTAATGCATTGTCTTGCATGTCATTATGCATGTCATTATGTTAGCAGCGGCTATTTAACAATGAGATTGGGCACTAGGGTAAAAGTGGGGATGGGGAAACTTTACAATTGGACTGCAACATAATCAAATGAGGAGTAGGAGACTCTTTCTGGGGCTGCTTACATAACTAAACAAGGTCTGGGAGGCTGTATATGTGGACAAGAACATACTGTATATAATTAAAGTGGGGTGGAATCTGTATATAGGGGACAGAATTTCATTAAACTTGGGGGATGGGGATCTGTATGTAGAAGGCTGTATATACAGTCATTTCAATGGGGGAAAACTGTATATAGGAACCTTAGAAACTGGTGTGGGAGCTGTATATGGTTTACTTTATATAGTTATGCGGGGAGGATCTGTATATAGGGGCCTGGCTTCAATAAAACTGGGTAGGGGATTGTATATGGGGGCCAGATTTTTATAAAATTTGGGGCTATATTGAAGGGAGCTGTATATAATGTAATTTGGGGGTCTCTGTACCTTGAAAGGAGTTGTATATAAATAATTATATTTGTATAACAAATAAGAGGGGTCTGTGCATAAATGCATTAGGGGGTATTATACATTTTTAATGTGTCATTGTCACTGTCTTTATATTATTGTAACTAAGGGGGGGAAATATGTATTATTAGATTAGGGTGACAGCGTATATAAAATCATAAGAGGGGCTCTATGTAAATCAATAATAATAGCGGGGGGTGTATATTAAAAGGGTTGGCCGAGACCTGGAAAAATGGATATGTGGCCGGGAGGAGGCTGCTAAAAAGAATAAACATTCACTTACCTCTTTGGTCCCCATATACAGTTCTGAGATATAGCGTGGTGGGACGGCGGTGGGAGACACCAACAGGGAAGTAAATGTTTATTTTTTTAGCAGCCCCATCCAGGGCACATTTAATTAGAGGACAGACTGATGCATTTATACTGTATTTTGATGCATATGCATTTTGTAAACAGCAATGTGTGTTTTGCTTTATGGTGGCTTAGTGGTTAGCATTACAGTCTTGCAGAGCTGGGGACCTGGGTTCAAGATGTTTGCCTAGGTTTCCTCCGGGTCCTCTGGATTCCTCCCACACTCCAAAAAATACTGGTTGGTTGATTAGATTGTGAGCCCCATTGGGGACAGGGACTGATTTGGCAAAACTGTGCAGCGCTGTGTAATCTGCAGGTGCTATATAAATAAAGGAGTTATTATTATTAAGGCTTAATATTAATATCAAAAGGGAAAACACATGTTATCGGGGAGGGAGGGGGGGGGGGCATTTCAGTTTTTGCCTCAGGCAGCAAAAGGGCTAGAATCGGCCCTGATAGTGGGCATCAGAGGAATAGCTACCGGGAGAGGAGTAGGGAGAGCAGTGGCTCTGGGGTCCAGGGACATTAAGGGGCCCACTGAGCAGCTTTCATCTCTGTGTTCCTAGGACACAAGTACTATAAGGAGACTAGCGCTGCCCTGCTCTGCCCTGGTATGTGTTTTCTGTGTGTGTGTGTTTGCCTGTCTGTGTGCTGTTTCTGTTTATGTCTTTGTAGCTCATTCACTCTTTCAGAACAGATCAATTCTTGTTAAGATCGGGTAACACAAAAGACAGGGGATAGTGTGCCCTGAGCTTGCCCCAACCTCTGTCCCTTCCTATAGCCCCCCCACGCTAAACCGTGGGGCAACTACTTGAAGACTCGAAATACACTGATAAGTGTGGAAGGGAAACACAAACAGACTGACAAACATAAAACACAAAAGAATAGTAAACTAGCCGGATTCACAACGAGAGGGTACGTCAATAGCAAAATCAGTAGGCAAAGAGTCAATATCAAAAAACGAGCCGAGGTCACAACGATACAGATACAGATACAGAGCAAGTCAAACCTAATGCTGAGAGCGAGTGGAGAAGGGATTTCAAACACTGGCACAGGTGACTAGTGAAGCTGCAATTTATGCAGCAAGAACTCCACCTCCAGAACCTGATAGGAGCTGTACAGCTTCTGGGAATTAACCCCTCATGGTGCAGAACAACCAGGCACCAAGCATAGGTAGCACAAGTCCCAGCAGTTCCGAACACAATTCCTAGACAGCGCGAGATCTTAGCAGCCGCTGCCCGGGACGAGAGGTGGAGTTTGCGCGGATACGCGCTGGGGTTCGGAGAACGCTGCTGGCACCACCAGAAGAACCAGAAGTCCCAGCATTTTCCCTAGCGGACCTGACAATTCTACTACCGATATCCTTTATGTATGGGCGCAGCTCACTTCTACTACCCCTATCCAGTATATATAGACACAGCTCAGTACTAATACCCCTATCCTGTATATATGGGGGTAGGTCGCCCAATAATGCTACCTCACACTAGTAGTCAGTCAGTGACATTAGTGGCAACTAGTACCTTACAGATGAGGATCTGCTCCAGGAAGAGAAATTATAGTATATACAGAACCCACAATTTATTAGGTGCCCTAATTTAGCCTCCCCCTGCATACATAGCCTCTAGCAGCCCCTTACATACACAAGCTCCAGCAGCCCCCCTGTATGCACAGCTTCCAGACCCCTGTATGCAGCCTCCACAAGCCCCCTGTATGCACAGCCTCCAGCCCCCTGTACACAGCCTCTAGCCCCTTGTATACAGTCTCTAGCCCCCTGAAAACAGCCTCCAGCAATCCTGTATATAGCCTCCAAGCCCCCTGTATACAGTCTCCAGCCCCCTAAATACAGCCTCCAGCCCTCATGTATACAGCCTCCAAGCCCCCTGTATACAGCCTCCAGCAGCCACCCTGTATGCAGCCGCCTCCTGACCCCCTGTATACAGCCTCCAGCCTCCCGTATACAGCTTCAACCCCAGTTTATATACAGCCTCCAGCCCCCCTGTATACAGCCTCCAGCCCCCAGCATACAGTCTACAGCTCCCCCTGTATACAGCCTCCAGCCCCCCTGTATACTGCCTCCAGCCCACTGTATACAGCCTGAAGCCCCCTGTATACAGCCTTCAACCCCCTGTATACAGTCTCCAGACCCCTTGTATACAGCCTACAGCTCCCTGTATACAGCCGCCAGCTCCCTGTATACAGCCAACAGCTACCTGTATACAGCCTCCATCCCCCTATATACAGCCACCAGCCCACCTGTATACAGCCTTCAGCCCCTGTATACAGCCTCCTGCTCCCTGTATACAGCCTCCAGCCTCCTATATACATCCTTCAGCCCCCCTGTATTCAGCCTCCAGTATACAGCCTCCAGCCCCCTGTATACAGCCTCCAGTCCCCTTGTATACCTCCAGCCTCCAGCCTTGGATTTTATGGCTTTTACTTTGCACCCCAAATGACATATATATGTATAGGTTTTATAATGTGTTTATACATTTACAAAAATTGAAACCTCCTGCACATTTTTTTTTTGATTTAGCCATTTCTGGCACTAATAACTTTTTCATATTTCAGTGTAAGGAGCTGAGGGGGTATCATTTTGTAAGACTTTTTATGTTGTGTGCAATGCTACCATTTTTATGACTGTACAACCTTTTGATCAAGGCGGAGGCGGAGCTTTGTAGGCCACTTCATTGATTCGCTTGATTACCTCAAAGGGGCCATGGAACCGGGGACCAAGTTTGTAGCTGGGTTTTGGTGGGGTCTGTGGCTCGGAGAAGGGACTGGTGGGTCTATTCCCAAAAAGATTTGAGGTCCTGCACCAGATTCTCTAACACAGGGAGATCAGAGGGAGTAGACAAGAGGAGGACGAGGGATTTGTCTGTAGACAACAAAGAACGTGGCTGAGCCAGTATACCCAGAGTCCAGGGAATTGTAGGAGAACTCAGCCCATGGTAACAGATCAGCCCAATTATCTTGACGGGCTGAAACAAAGTGGTGGAGATAACAGCCCAAATTCTGGCTCACCCTTTCCACTTGGCCATTCAACTGAGGGCTGTAGGCAGAAGAAAAGTGAAGGTTGACTTGCAGCTGGTTACACAAGGAACGCCAGAACTTGGACACAAACTGGACACCTCGATCAGACACGATGTATAGCGGAAGACCATCCAGCCGGAAGATATGTTTGAGGAACAAACTGGCAAGCCGTGGAGAAAACGGAAGACCAGTAGTAGCGGGAGATGAGGGTCATGGAACGTTGCACCCCTGGGTGCCCAGCCACACATGAAGAATGTCCCCACGACAGAATCCTTTTCCGGAGAGCGGGTCTGACATACGTCTTGCCGAGAGGTAGCTGCTGAAGATCCACCGCAGCTGCAACAACAAGCTGGTCAGAAAAATGATGTGCCAAGGATCTGGTTCTTCTCCGACAACATCCGAAGCACGGGACAGTGCATCATCCTTGACATTCTTGTCTGCAGGACGGAAATGAATCAGCAAGTTGAAGCCAGAAAAAAACAATGACCAAGGAGCTTGCCTGGGAATCAGGTGCTGGGCTGTCAGGAGGTACAGTAAGTTCTTGTGGTCTGTGTACACACAGAGCTTCTTCCAGTAGATATCGCTATTCTTCCAGAGCAAGTTTTATGGCTAACAGTTCTCTGTCACCAATCGAATAATTTCTCTCTGTGGGAGGAAAATTATTTCAAATGAAACCGCATGTAAAAATTCGGCCCCTAGTCCCTTTCTAGATGAGAACTGCTCCAGCTCCTACGAAGGATGCATCCACCTCAAGGTGAAAGGGTTTGTTCGTGTCAGGCCTAGTGAGCAAGGCAGCTGAGGCAAAAGTGGACTTCAAACTGGAGAAGGCCTCTACAGCTGCAGGAGGCCTGGCACGTGGATTGGCACCCTTCTTGGTGAGCGCCACGATGGGAGACACCATAGTGGAAAAATGTGGAATAAACTGCCGGTAATAGTTCACAAAACCCAGGAACCTCTGTATGGTTCGCAGACCTTCTGGGTGTGGCCACTGTAGAACTGCAGACAGTTTGGCAGGATCCATCTGGAGACCTCTGTCAGAAATTATATAGCCGAGGAATGGAAGGCTGCGTTGGTGAAAATGACATTTTTCCAGCTTGGCGTAGAGACAGTTTGCACAGAGTCGGCCATGAGCTTGGCGTATGTGTGTCTGGTGGGACTCAAAGTCTGGAGAATAAACCAAGATGTCATCTATGTAGACCAAGACACACGTGTAGAGAAAGTCCCGGAAAATGTCATTCACAAACTCCTGAAACACAGCAGGGGCATTACGCAGTCCAAAAGGCATCACCAAATATTCAAAGTGCCCATCACGGGTGTTTAATGCCGTCTTCTACTCGTCACCTTTGCGGATCTGGATGAGATTATAAGCACCAAGGAGATCCAGCTTGGAGAATACCCTGGAACCTCGTAGGCGATCAAAGAGTTCTGTAATCTACGGCAGGGGGTAACGGTTTTTAACCGTAACCTTGTTCATCCTGCGATAGTGACGTAAGGAGCCGTCCTTGGTGATAAAGAAGAAACCTGTGCCAGCTGGAGAGGAGGCCTTGCGTATGAAACCCCTTTGCAGGTTATCCTTGATGTACTCGGACATAGCAGCCATCACAGGAAAAGCAAGAGGATAGACACAGCCTCTGGAAGGAGAGGCACCTTGTAGGAGATCCACAGGGCAATCATAGGGACGATGTGGTGGCAAAGTCTTTGCTTGTTTTTTTGGAAAAAACATCTGCAAAGTCCCGGTAACAAGCTGGCAGACCCTCCAGAGACATTCAGTATATAGAATAAGTACCCTGCACTACCCCTTGAGGATTGTCTCCTTCACTCGTACTTCTCCCATATGGAACCTGGGCTGCACATCGGTGGTTCTCAGCTTCCAGATGCAACGTAGAGGAAATAATACTTCACAAAGATAAGACATGAAGTGGCACTCACCGAATCCGTGTGCAGAAGTTTTATTTAAACCAGCAGAGTAGTGACATGGACAGACAATTCAGACCGCGGCAAGCAACGGGCCGTTTAGCACCTATATGGCGCTTTCTCAAGCCTAAATCTCTGGGGATGCCGTTTTTAAACACGCCTTCCGGTGACGTGCCGGCAGTGCATCACACGGTACCGCACTTCTGGGAGTCGTGTGTGGGTCCACACCCCCTGTGACGTACTCATTGCTACGGCAACACAACAACAAGGACAAGTTAAAACAACAGTGATCAATGGGGTACCAACATGCCGATATGCAAACAGTTATGATTTTTTTTGGCTCCCATATGCGTCTACGTGACTGCGATATATCTGCATCGGTTAAGACACAGGGGCAGATTTACTTACCCGGTCCATTCGCAATCCAGCGGCGCGTTCTCTGCGCTGGATTCGGGTCCGGCTGGGATTCATTAGGGTAGTTCCTCCGCCATCCACCAGGTGGCGCTGCTGCGGTGAAAAGCATCGGAACGCGCTAAAGTTCACCGAGCTGGGCTGAGTGAAGGTAAGTGCAAGCTCCTCGACAGATTTTTTGTTTTAAATGCGGCGGTTTTTCCAAATCCGTTCGGGTTTTCTTTCGGCCACGCCCCCCGATTTCTGTCGCGTGCATGCCGGCGCCGATGTGCCACAATCCGATCGTGTGTGCCAAAATCCTGTGGCAATTCAGGGGAAATCGGCGCAAATCAAAAATATTCGGGTAACACGTTGGGAAAACTTGAATCGGGCCCTTAGTAAATGACCCCCACAGTCTCTATGTCACAGAATATTGTTGAATATTATCATTCATTATTCATTTTATTGTCCTCGCATAATTTTGCGGTAGGGCAGGTTTTTCCTTTTATAAAGACTATGGGTTTAAAGGGGTTATCCGGGTTTAAAAAATTTCTTCTGGCCGGGCTATTTAAACACAATAAACATGTACTTACCTCCTCCGGTGCTGCCGATGTCCCGCGCCGCGGCCGGTCTTCTCTCTGCGCCCATGTAATGAAACCGGATGCTCCCATGCGCACCATCTCCCAGCGCTTACAATGCTGAGAGATAGGGACGGATGGGAGGAGCCGTCCACATCACGGACCGGAAGCTCCCTGTGCGTGGCTTCCGTGCCCCTGTAAACAAACAGGGGCACGGATCGAAGGGACCGCGGCGCGGGACATCAGCGGCGCCGGAGTAGTTAAGTCCATGTTTATTATGTTTAACTAGCCCTCCCCAGCCCGGCCATAAAAAAATTTTTAAACCCGGATAACCCCTTTAAGATAACAATATAAATCCATAAACGATCTCGGCAGTGAGCTGGTGATCCCAAGAAAAATATACCAGATGTTGGCATGAATATGTACACGCACAGGACATTGCATCTCTTCTTTTTTCAAAAAACAGGTAAGTAGGTAGGTAGATAAATAAAAATACAAATACATTACAACTATACATTATTTCTTTTTTTCTCTTTTTGTATACAAAACATTTTTGTTTTATTACGCATGTTACTCTCCCTTACTTCCTGGTCATCATGAGACACTGCAGGCAGTATATATACTGGGATTCCCGCTATGGTCAATCTGTACCAAGAAAAACACTTAGGTTGTTCCTATCGTTGAGACCCAGCCTACCCATAGCATCAAATCGCATAATGTGTTTAGCCTCTCGACGTAACAATTCCTTCTCCCTGTTTCCTCCCCTTGGGTTCCTTTCCACCTTCTCAAGGCCGGCAAATTGGAGTACCTCCGGATATCCTCCTTGTTGTTCCCTTATATGTTCTATGACCCTAGGGAAGCCGTCTCAATGGATCTACAATGCTCCCTGAATCGTACAAACAGATTCCGAATCGTCTTTCCTATATAGAAACGCCTACACGAACACCAGAGAATATACACTACATATGTGGTTCTACACGTGATAAATGAGTTCACTTTCCATGTGTTACCGCCCAGATCAATATGTTTTGCCTGGCTGTTGAATTTACAAAAATTGCAAGACCTACATCTATAATTCCTGTTTGGGATACTCCGTTCTAACCACATTCTTTTTGGAGAGGAGAATTGGCTACTGACCAAATGGTTTTGCTTCTCCTAAATGAGATGACAGGTCTCTGTGTTGTGACCTCTGCTAATTGGGGATCATCTTTTAAAAGGTCCTATTCTAATAGATAGCAGCCCGAATTGCATCTCCATGTGAACTATAACCAAAAGAGAAAGCAAATCTCTTGTTTTTTGGGGGACATTGTTCTCTATTACTGTTTTTACTTTTTGTTCTTACTGTTCCCTGTCTCTGAGGGGAGTCTCCTGCTTTTTTGAAAGCTGTCTCTATAAACTGCATGGGATAACCCAGTTCAAGCTATCTGATCTTGAGGTCATGTGCCTGTGTTCTGAACCCACTGTCGGTATTATTCAATCTTTTTATCCGTAGAAATTGGCTATATGGTAGACTATCGCGAGTGTGTTTTGGATGGAATTTATCATACCTTAATAAAGAATTGGTAGCTGTGGGTTTTCTGAAAGTAGTAGTGTTAAGGGTCTCTCCTTCTATACTGACTCTTACATCTAAAAACCCCAATTCCTTTCCCTCCGAATACGGACGTATTCATATCGTTCACAATATTCAAATAATCCATGAATTGTTGGAACTCGTCATTTGAGCCATCCCATACTAGGAACACATCATCTACAAATCTCAGATATGTTTTTATAAATTTGGTAAAAGGATTGTCTAGAGAAAACACGGATCTACTCTCAAATACGGCCAAGAAAATATTCGCACGTACATGCCAAGGGGGTACCCATGACCGTCCCGGTCTTTTGAATATACCACTTGTCGTTAAACATAAAAGAGTCTTGTGCAGGTTCCTCAAACATGTGGTGGAATTCAGCTAAAAAGGTAGTATGGGTAGCCATGATTTAATTTTTTATGTCCCATAAAGGGGTAGCCCAGTCCAGGGCTTACCCAGAAAGGAGGCTGAGAATGAATGCCACCTTGGAGTGTTCAGTGATAAACTGAGATGGCATCAGCTCTATATGCAGCGAGCACTGTGTAATGAAGCCCCTGCTTAGGGTCGCCATCATATTTGTCAGGCATAGAAAGTCTGAGCCTTGATTCTGCTGCCAGTGGACAACCCGGGATGACTGGAGTAGTTGCAGGAGTAGTCGCAGGAACTGCCGCAAGAATAGTCACAGGAGCCTGATGCTGGTGCTGGGAGTCAAGCAGCTGTTGTAGCACGGCGGAAACATGACGTAGTAGTTCTCCTTAAGTAGCAATCTGTTGAGACTGCCGGGCGACAATGCCGGAAAGATTAGCCAGTAACCGACGTGGCTCCTTGGCGGGGTCCATGGCCGGATCTTACTGTCAGGGTTCTGGGTCTTTGGACCCTCTGGATCACCGCGGGAGATGGTACTAGCTGACACCTGGGACCGAAGTCTAAGTGGCACTTGGTCTTCACCAGAGCCCGCCACAAGGTAGTAATGCAGAACACAGTCCAAGCCTAGTGGGGCAGCGGGAGCACAGTGTAGGAAGGAACACTGGAACTCATGGCAGGAACATGGGAGCAGGAACGTGGAACAGGAACGCAGGAAGAGACTGGAACACAGGATCACGGGAACATAGGAGCGGGAACACAGGAGCACCGGAACACTGGAACGCAGGAGGGCTTTCACTTCACAGGGAATGGCTTGAAGATTCGGCATGGAATGATGGGAGCCGCCAGATTATATAGCAGAACCAGAAGTGGCCGGCACCAATCACCTGTATGCTGGCACTTTAAATCTCTGAGTGCCGCCGAACGCACGCCCTAGGGAGCGGGGATGCAGGAACAGACTAGAACACGGGAACAGGAACACAGGAGCAGGATCACGGGAACACAGGAGCGGGAACACAGGAGCACCGGAACACTCGAACGCAGGAGGGCTTTCACTTTACAGGGAATGGCTTGAAATCTCTGAGTGCCGGCGCACACATGCCCTAGGGAGCGGGAATGCACGTGGGGCCTAGGCTGGACGGGAGCATGGAGAGGTAAGTTAGAGGAGGGGCTCGAGACAACGCCACGTAGAGGGGCATGGGTGTGCCCGCGAACCGTGACATGGATCACGGGGGCACCCTTGACACAAAAAAGTGCCATTTTTGACTGTGGGCGCTATTTTCCACTACTGGTTTAACGCAGTGAAAAAACGTTATTATATTTTGATAGATCAGGCATTTTAGGACATGGTGATACCTAATGTATGATTTTTATTGTTTATTTATATTTATATCAGTTCTAGGGAAAGGTGGGTGATTTTAAATTTTATGTTTTTTTATTATCATTTTTTTTGCCTTTTTTTTTAACTTTAACTGTTTTTCAGACTCCCTAGGGTGCTTTAACCCTAAGTTGCCTGATCGATCCTACCATGTACTGCCATACTAAAATATAGCAGTATATGGGGATTTTCCACCTCATTCATTAAACAAATCGCACATTGTAATGAATGGGTTAAAACAAGGCAGCCTTGGGTCTTCAGAAGACCCTAGGCTGTCATGGCGACCGATCTTCGCTCCCCATGGCGTCACGGGAAACAACGATCGACACCAAGCTGGTGGCGTCCAGGCTTCGCCATCTTTTTGAAGCCATCAGCAGCTTTGCCAGCAGCGATCGACAGGATAACACCCACGATCAGTGCTAGCAGCCCGTGAACCTCTCCATGTACCTGCACCTCCTCTCCATGTACCTCCATGTAATAGTGCGGTCGTGCGTCGGTAAGGGTTTAAAGGCTCAAATGCAATAGAATTTTTCAGGTAGTACTACCGGCGGCAAAATGTTGCCTCTTTAAAGGTCAGCAATCTGCCGCTTCACCCCGCCTCATGGCAGATGCGTCCCTGCCTGTATATATGGGCACATTTCAAACTACTACCCCTATCCTGAATATATGGGCATAGATTACTACTACTACCTCTATACTGTATATATGGGCACCTCTCAGTACTATTACCCATATCCTGTATATATGGGCTCTATAACATGAAAGTAACAGCTTTCACAAAATATATCTTGTTGTAAACTTAAAGGAAGGCCCTTATGGACTGGTGGTCTAGTTTCCGTATCCACCTCTATAATTACTGTTCATGACTGCATTAAAGAAAAACAAATGGTTATACTCACTTTTGTCCGGGGCTCTTCATTCTGCTACAGAAGCTGGAGTAGTAACCCTCGTTTTACTTCACATGCGTTGTAGTTAAGCAGCAAGTACTATGAAGTTGGAGCAGTACACACCGGCTTTACTGCACAGCACTGTAGGTGTAAAGTGTGTACTATGAAGCCAGGGTGCTGTTTCAGCTTCATTGAAGCATTGAGAGAAGAGGCGCCAAGAGATCCAGATGTGAGTCCAGTGTGACTCATCGGCAGTGGCATAAGTTGAAGCTGATGTGTCCCAGTGCAAAGCGACAAGCCCCAACTATAATGTCTGGTTTATAATACTAGTTTTCTCATATAGGAAAGTGACAACTTTTGGGGCCCCTAAGCCTATTGAAGTTGTGCCCCTGCTCACTGGACTCGCATCTAGCTATTTATAAACACACCATAAGGTCCTGTGGGTTGTTTTGTTTCCCAAATCCACCAGAGTGTACAGAGATGTCTCTTGTAAGTCACTATGTTATGTCCTGTGACTATTAATAGGGAGGCCTGAGGAGAACCAGCATCTATCAGTATACAGTCACTGTATGGTGGAAAACTGGTACACCTGGGTCTGGGGCCCACTTGGGTGGGATTTGGCCCTTATGCTGAACCTCTAGCTACACCTATGGAAAAAAGGTGTGACACGCCAATGATTTACTAAGCCAAAACCCTTGTCCTGACTCTCACGACACGCACTAGAATTCCGTACAGTACCCAGCCTATTGCTCCCCTTACTGACTCTCACATAGTAGAATACCCTCTTTCCTATGGTGCACCAACACACTAAAATACTCAGAGCCTTTATAATGCTCTTTTAAACTTTTTATTTTCTCTCTTTCCCCCACTTATAATGCCTTAGTGTTACACACACCCCATATGTATTGCCCCCCCCCCCACTCCGCCTATTATCATGACTCCTGTTGCTACAAATACTGTATAGTGGACTCTCCTCTTTTTATGACTCCCCTGTGGCTCTATATATAGTGCCCTTCTCCTTTTCCTTGTATTGGGTCCCCTGATGCTCTATTTATTATGAACCCCTTCCTTCTCCTGTTATGCCCCTCCTCTTGTTGTTGTATGATTTAAAAAAAACACACACAACTCGCCCTATTCCCCCACAGTTCTGCTACCTGTCACGGGTGCCCCCGTGATACGTGTTACAGATCGTGGGCACACCAGTGCCCCTCTCCTTGGCGCCGCTCCGCCCGGCCTGCATTCACCTCTCCACACTCCTGCTCCTGTCCCATATATTTAAATGGCCAGCACACTGCTGACTTTCATGCGACAGAAATTGGGAGGCGGGCCATCGGACGATCTGACTGATTTGGACAAAGTGCGGGATTTAACATTTAAATTTGTGTCACAAGCCATGCACTTACATACACTGGGAAGAAGATGGTGAACTCCGGCGGACCTGAACGAGTAAGCAACACATTCAGGATAGTGCAGTGCATTCTCGTCTGCCCCTGTGAAGGAGCAGCAGGAAGGAGTTGTACAGGAACAAAAAGGTGAGGGCTGAGGAGTGAGAAGCACAGACAAGTGACAGGTTGTTTTTTAATTGCATCTTAACTAAAGCTCAACCCCTAGGACCACACAGAGGATTATGTCAGGGTGCAAGGTAAGTTATAACACACAATTATATTGTAAATGCTTTATTACATTTTTTACATTTACGTTTACAGAAAGCAGAAAGGCAAATTTGCAATGCATGTGTGATAGGCTTCTGCAACCTGTCTTTGGTGAAAATGAGGTCCCTGGTGACAAGTAAAGTCTTATATTGCCATATACTGACACCTTCAACTTTTTCATACAATTATTGTAAGTTGAGTGTTTTGACCATACTTGGATTCTGTTTGTCTAAATGTACCCAAGGCATTGATACTGTATCACATAAAAGATTAGTGCATAAAATGAAATCGCTTGAACTGGAGGAAAATATGTGTATTTAGGTTAGCAACTGGCTTGCTGATAGGAAACAGAGGGTTATCATTATTGGTACATTCTCAGATTTGGGTTGCAGTTACCAGCAGGTGCCAAAGGAGTCAGTATTGGGCCTTCTTCTTTTCATTCAATTACCTCTTTCACATTATAGTACATTATAGTTCATCCTGGAGCTGCGGCGGGTGTAATATTAATATTTTCTTTGCTAAATGAATGCATTTTTCAAAAAATTTACACATTTTCAGTGGACAAAATACCAAAACAATCCACAAAGTGTGATACCCAATCTCTCCCAAGTATGTCAATATTAACGTAGCATAATGGGGCACATTTACTTACCTGTTCACGTCGATGAAGCCGCATTCAGTAGGGAAAGTTCCTAACAATATAACTGAGGGACAGACAGTCAGAAAACTCAAAATCGCTAGGCAATGGCAGTACATTAAGAAGTTAGAAATAGTCTGCTAAATGAGTCAGAAGAAGCGAGGTCTAACTCACGGCGCTCCACACGACTGACAAAGTGTGTGAGTGTCTCCCTGCTTATACAGAGTCCGCGTACGGCGTTCTGCCGACTCGCGGACTATGCATGACAGTTAGAGATGAGCGAACATACTCGTCCGAGCTTGATGCTCGTTCGGGCATTAGCGTACTCGAAACTGCTCGTTGCTCGGACGAATACTTCGCCCGCTTGAGAAAATGGCATCTCCCGCCGTTTTGCTTTTTGGCGGCCACAAACAGAGCCAATCACAAGCCATGGGGACTCTGCACTCCACCCAGCATGACGTGGTACCCTTACACGTCGATAGCAGTGGTTGGCTGGCCAGATCAGGTGACCCTGGAATAGACTAGCCCCTGCCCGCGCTGCTCGCGTCATTCTCTGTCTGGATGCCGCTAGGGAGAGAGCTGCTGCTGGTCAGGGAAAGCGTTTGGCTGTTATATTAGCTTACTCTTAGGCAGGAGTGATTCTACAAGAACCCAACAATCCTTCTTAGGGCTACAATAACGTTTTATTTTCCTTTTTTTTGGTTTGCTTGTGGCTGGGCTTGCTGGCATTAGTAGTGCAGCTAGTACCATATTGTGAGTAATTTGCAGGGAGACTTGTGTTTAGCTCTTAGTGACACACATATCCACCTCAAACACCGAAGTGGGACAATTTATTAGGGGTTTTATTTGAATTACGCCGAGTCTGCTGATTTATTTTTTTTTACCTTTATTTCTTTTTATAGCTCAAATTCATCTTGCAAAGCAGTGTGCTTTCAGTGTAGGCTAGAAAAAGCCATAGGAGAACCCCAACCGCTTACTTAGGCCTACAATAGCGTTATATTTTACTTTTTTTTTGGTTTGCTTGTGGCTGGGCTTGCTGGCATTAGTAGTGCAGCTAGTACCATATTGTGAGTAATTTGCAGGGAGACTTGTGTTTAGCTCTTAGTGACACACATATCCACCTCAAACACCGAAGTGGGACAATTTATTAGGGGTTTGATTTGAATTACGCCGAGTCTGCTGATTTATTTTTTTTTACCTTTATTTCTTTTTATAGCTCAAATTCATCTTGCAAAGCAGTGTGCTTTCAGTGTAGGCTAGAAAAAGCCATAGGAGAACCCCAACCGCTTACTTAGGCCTACAATAGCGTTATATTTTACTTTTTTTTTGGTTTGCTTGTGGCTGGGCTTGCTGGCATTAGTAGTGCAGCTAGTACCATATTGTGAGTAATTTGCAGGGAGACTTGTGTTTAGCTCTTAGTCACACACATATCCACCTCAAACACCGAAGTGGGACAATTTATTAGGGGTTTGATTTGAATTACACCAAGTCTGCTGATTTATTTTTTTTTACGTTTATTTCTTTTTATAACTTAAAGTTATCTGGCAAAGCAGTTTGCTTTGAGTGTAGGCTAGAAAATAGCCAAAGGAGAACCCCAACGGCTTACTTAGGCCTACAAAAGCATTATATTTTCCTTTTTTTTGTTTGCTTGTGGCTGGGCTTGCTGGCCTTACTAGTGCAGCTAGTACCATATTGTGAGGAATTTGCTGGGAGACTTGCGACCGTTGTGTTTAGCTCTTAGTGACACACATATCCACCTCAAACACCGAAGTGGGACAATTTATTAGGGGTTTGACTTGAATTAGGCACAGTCTGCTGATTTATTTATTTTTTACGTTTATTTATCTTATAACTCAAAGTCATCTGGCACAGCACAAAATCCAGTTGTGTGCTGTCAGTGCAGGTTAGAAACTAGCCATAGCAATAGGATAGCATCGTTTTGTTTAAAAAAAAACACAAAAAACACAAAAAAAAAAAATTTGAAGTTTACACTTTAATTTTGAAAATGTTTAACCCGAGGGCTAGGGGTAGAGGACGAGGGCGTGGACGTGGGCGTCCAACTACTGCAGGGGTCAGAGGCCGTGGTACTGGGCGGGGTGAGACACCACCTGCTGATGAGGGAGCAGGGGAATGCCGCAGAGCTACACTCCCTAGGTTCATCATGTCTCAAGTTACTGGGACTCGTGGTAGAGAACTGTTGAGGCTAGAACAGTGCGAAGAGGTGATGTCGTGGATTGCGGACAATGCTTCTAGCCATTTGTCCACCAGTCAGTCTTCCACGCACTCCACCCATGTCACCGAAATCAGCACTCCTCCAGCTCCTCCACCTCAGCCTCCTTCCCCCCAGTCTGCCCCCTCCCAGCAAAATTTGGCATTTGAACCGGCATACTCTGAGGAACTGTTTTCTGGACCCTTCCCACAGTCACAAACCACTTGTCCGGTTGCTGCTGAGCAATTTTCCGATACCCAGGTTTTCCACCGGTCGCAGTCTGTGGGTGATGATGACATTATTGACGTAGTGGAAGAAGTGTGTAAAGAGGTGTCGGACGATGAGGAGACACGGTTGTCAGACAGTGGTGAAGTTGTTGTCAGGGCAGGAAGTCCGAGGGGGGAGCAGACTGAGGGATCGGAGGATGATGAGGTGACAGACCCAAGCTGGGTTGATAGGCCGGGTGAACACAGTGCTTCTGAGACAGAGGCGAGTCCTATAGCAGAACAGGTTGGAAGAGGCAGTGGTGGGGCCAGACAGAGAGGCAGGGACAGAGCTGGTGCATCAGCGCCAAATGTTGTCCGTAGTCAAGCTCCCGTGGCGAGGGCTAGATTTTCAGAAGTCTGGAGGTTCTTTAAAGAAACACCGGATGACCGACGGACTGTGGTGTGCAACCTTTGCCAAACCAGGATCAGCAGGGGTTCCACCACTACTAGCTTAACTACCACCAGTATGCGCAGGCATATGAATGCTAAACACCCCACTCAATGGCACCAAGCCCGTTCACCTCCGGCCGGGCACACCACTGCTCCTTCCCCTGTGTCATCTGCTAATCAGCCCCCTGCCCAGGACCACGGCCCAAACACCTCCCGTGCGAAAACCCCATCTTCGCCTCCACGATCCTCCACAGCATCCACCAGCGTTCAGCTCTCCATACCCCAGACGCTGGAGCACAAAAGGAAGTATAGCGCAACCCACCCACACGCCCAAGCCGTCAACGTCCACATCTCCAAGTTGCTTAGCCTGGAGATGCTGCCCTATAGGCTGGTAGAGACCAAGGCCTTTCGAAACCTCATGGCGGCGGCCGCCCCTCGGTATTCGGTCCCCAGCTGCCACTACTTTCCCGATGTGCCGTCCCAGCCCTGCACAAGCACGTGTCAGAGAACATCATCCCTGCCCTGACCAACGCCCTTTCTGACAAGGTCCACCTGACCATGGACACATGGACGAGTGCTGCCGGGCAGGGCCATATATATATCGCTGACGGCACATTGGGTTACCTTGGTGGAGGCTGGGACCGAGTCTGACCCTGGGGCTGCTCATATACTGCCGACGCCGAGGATTGCGGGGCCTACCTCGGTCCAGGTCTCAAAGGCCTACTATGCCTCCTCCTCCTCCCACCCCTCCTCCACCTCCTCCTCCAAATTACCATCCGTGGGCATGGCGCCACTAGTCGGTAGATCTATCAAAACACAAAGGGGAACAATCCATACAAAAAATGCTCCAAATGGGCACATGAAAAACTAATGTAATAAATCAGAAAGAACCATGTGCTATACCAAAATACAATCTTTATTAATACATGGAAAAATCACACCAAAAAAAGGAAAATAAAAACATTTAAAAAGGATCATAGTCCTCTATACATAACCAAAGGGAGGGTAGGGTATATGATAAGTACCCATAAAGACAAACCTCCCTATACAGCCCCCAAACCTTTAAACCTGTCCAGCTAATACAATACAACAAGTGGCAAGCCAAAAAAATATACCAGAAGTACCAATAGAATATACTACCCTACAAAAGCAGGGAAACCAGTATAGCAAAAGGTGAAGCGATATAAAATGATGATTACCAATAAACGCTGAGCTGGCAGGAGAAAAGGGGGGGAGGGGCTGGAAGAGGCCCCACGCGTATCGCCACACACCGTGGCTTCCTCAGGGGTAACTGGTGTGATGGGTGACACAGTATAAATACCTGTGTGAATATAATTAGTGGTGGCAGGTGTGGAGCGCCATGGTGGAAGGATAGGCGCTCGGCGTCCTACTTGGTGTAGTGCGCATGCGCCTGTTTTTTAGCTCGTGCGTCACATGATAGAGTGTCATAAGTCACATGATAAGGTGTCATGTGACCAAGTGTCGCGGCGTCCAGCGCCGCATTGATCGGACGCAAGGGAGATGACTTCTGCACGCAGAGCGCCCAAGATGAATGTAATTGTATGTGTCCTACATAGTTGTTACTCCATAGAAATATGTGATAAAAAAGAAAAAAGAAGAAAAGGAAAACAAATACTATAAAAAGGTAAAAATACCTCGAAAAGTACAGAATGTAAATATGGATGAATTAGTCAACAAGTGAATAAATAAGTACATGAATAAATAATTAATTAATGTGCCTTAGTATATAAAATTTTTTTTAAGTAATAAATAAAGGTTCTTATATAGTGTGCATGATTCGATCCAACATGCAAAACATGTAACAACAACAATATATATATACATGAACATGCATCATGGATAAAACATAAAACATAGAGGACTACTACACCAACAACACATATAATGACTGACACATACATGGGCCCATGTACACACGCACACACACACATACATAGAGTACACACACCTGAAAACCACCTTATTTGAAAACATCAATAAAATAGAAAATGCGAGTATCTCCAGATATCTATGCTGGTCACGAAAGCTATACTGCAGACAATTAAGGATAAGGATGACAGGTAAGTCCCGGGTCCACTGGAGAGGAGACCCAAATGTTTGAGAGATTATTTCTGCCGAGGGATGAGGCAACCAGAAGTCGGACGAGCCAGAGCAAGGAAAGTGAAGGGAATGAAGTACATATGAGGCGGAGCACAGAATCCTTCTGGGTACCAGATGAGAGAAAAGATGTAACAAAAAATGCTGTATAATGTACAAATACAAATACAAAAATTAGTTACAAGGTTGTAAAGAAGAGGACAACAAAGTGAAAGGTGTAAGGTGTAGTGTAGGGAATATGGAACCAGAAAGGTTAGATTAAATGCTGTTAGATTACAGCATTTTTTGTTACATCTTTTCTCTCATCTGGTACCCAGAAGGATTCTGTGCTCGGCCTCATATGTACTTCATTCCCTTCACTTTCCTTGCTCTGGCTCGTCCGACTTCTGGTTGCCTCATCCCTCGGCAGAAATAATCTCTCAAACATTTGGGTCTCCTCTCCAGTGGACCCGGGACTTACCTGTCATCCTTATCCTTAATTGTCTGCAGTATAGCTTTCGTGACCAGCATAGATATCTGGAGATACTCGCATTTTCTATTTTATTGATGTTTTCAAATAAGGTGGTTTTCAGGTGTTTGTACTCTATGTATGTGTGTGTGTGCGTGTGTACATGGGCCCATGTATGTGTCAGTCATTATATGTGTTGTTGGTGTAGTAGTCCTCTATGTTTTATGTTTTATCCATGATGCATGTTCATGTATATATATATTGTTGTTGTTACATGTTTTGCATGTTGGATCGAATCATGCACACTATATAAGAACCTTTATTTATTACTTAAAAATTTTTTTATATACTATGGCACATTAATTAATTATTTATTCATGTACTTATTTATTCACTTGTTGACTAATTCATCCATATTTACATTCTGTACTTTTCGAGGTATTTTTACCTTTTTATAGTATTTGTTTTCCTTTTCTTCTTTTTTCTTTTTTATCACATATTTCTATGGAGTAACAACTATGTAGGACACATACAATTACATTCATCTTGGGCGCTCTGCGTGCAGAAGTCATCTCTTTGCGTCCGATCAATGCGGCGCTGGACGCCGCGACACTTGGTCACATGACACCTTATCATGTGACTTATGACACTCTATCATGTGACGCACGAGCTAAAAAACAGGCGCATGCGCACTACACCAAGTAGGACGCCGAGCGCCTATCCTTCCACCATGGCGCTCCACACCTGCCACCACTAATTATATTCACACAGGTATTTATACTGTGTCACCCATCACACCAGTTACCCCTGAGGAAGCCACTGCATGTGGCGAAACGCGTGGGGCCTCTTCCAGCCCCCTCCCCCCCTTTTCTCCTGCCAGCTCAGCGTTTATTGGTAATCATCATTTTATATCGCTTCACCTTTTGCTATACTGGTTTCCCTGCTTTTGTAGGGTAGTATATTCTATTGCTACTTCTGGTATATTTTTTTGGCTTGCCACTTGTTGTATTGTATTAGCAGGACAGGTTTAAAGGTTTGGGGGCTGTATAGGGAGGTTTGTCTTCATGGGTACTTATCATATACCCCACCCTCCCTTTGGTTATGTATAGAGGACTATGATCCTTTTTAAATGTTTTTATTTTCCTTTTTTGGTGTGATTTTTCCATGTATTAATAAAGATTGTATTTTGGTATAGCACTAGTCGGTAGCTCTAGGCACAGCAGCAGTGCCGTCGCTAAGCGACAGCAGACGGTGCTCAAACTGCTGAGCCTAGCGATAAAAGGCACACCGCCCAAGAGCTATTACAGGGCATCACGGCGCAGACTGATCTGTGGCTGGCATCGCTGAACCTGAAGCCAGGCATGGTTGTGTGTGACAACGGCCGTAACCTGGTGGCGGATCTGCAACTCGGCAGACTGACACATGTGCCATGCCTGGCCCATGTTTTAAATCTCATAGTTCAGCGTTTCCTCAAGACATACCCCAATCTGTCTGATTTGCTCACGAAGGTGCGCCGCATCTGTGCGCATTTCAGGAAGTCCAGCACAGATGCTGCCACTCTCAGGGCAGCGCAGCGCCGCCTCCAACTGCCCGCTCACCGACTGTTGTGCGACGTGCCCACGAGGTGGAATTCAACATTAACCATGCTATCCAGAGTTTACCAGCAGCGCAGAGCGATTGTAGACTGCCAGATGTCAACTTCCACCAGAACTGGTAGTCAGGTCAGTCAGCTTCCTCAAGTCTACAATGAGGAGTGGACGTGGATGTCTGATATCTGTCAGGTGCTGAGTAACTTTGAAGAGTCAACACAGATGGTCCGTGGCGATGCCGCCATCATCAGCCTCACCATCCCGCTGCTTGGCCTGTTGAAAAACTCTCTGGTCAGCATGAAGTCGGAAGCTTTGCGCTCGTCACAAGAGACGAGGGAAGAAGATTCCCTTGTTGATAGCCAAAGCACCCTTAGGTCTGTTTCTCAGCACATATCGGAGGAGGTGGAGGAGGATGAGGAGGAAGAGGAGGAGAATGTTGGCGAGACAGAAGAGGGGACCATTGTTCAGTCCTTCACTGTTCAGCGTGTATGGGCAGAAGAAGAGGAGTTGGAGGAGTTGGAGGAGGAGGAAATGGGCAGTCAGGCCAGTGAGGGGAGTAAATTCTTGCGCATTGGGACTCTGGCGCATATGGCAGATTTCATGCTAGGCTGCCTATCCCGTGACCCTCGCGTTCAAAAAATTTATTCCAGCACCGATTACTGGGTATTCACTCTCCTGGACCCACGGTACAAGCAAAATCTTTCCACTCTCATCCCTGGAGAGGAAAGGAGTGTGAGAATGCATGAATACCAGCAGGCCCTGGTGCACAAGCTGAAACAGTATTTCCCTTCTGACAGCGCTAGCGGCAGAGGGCGTACTTCTGCGGGACAAGTAGCGAGGGAGAGTAGGCGAGCAGGCAGCTTTTCCAGCACTGGCAGGGGAATGCTTTACAAGGCCTTTGCCAGTTTTATGTCACCCCAGCAAGACACTGTCACCTGTCCCCAGTCTCGGCAGAGTAGGGCTGATCTTTACAGAAAGATGGTGAGGGAGTACGTAGCTGACCATACCATCGTCCTAAATGATCACACAGCTCCCTACAACTACTGGGTTTCAAAGCTGGACATGTGGCACGAACTGGCGCTGTACGCCTTGGACGATCTTGCCTGCCCTGCCGCTAGCGTGTTGTCCGAGCGGGTTTTCAGTGCAGCTGGTGGCATCATCACCGATAAGCGTACACGCCTGTCGACTGACAGCGCTGACAGGCTGACGCTTATCAAGATGAATAAAGCCTGGATTTCTCCGGATTTTCATTCTCCACCAGGTGAAAGAAGCTCAACCTGAATAATGTATGCACTCCTCCTCCTCATTGTCCTCCTTCTCCTCCTCTTTGTACACTAAAGCATAGGAAACTGGCTATTTTTTGCCAGGGCCAACTGGCTCTAGCTATAGTACTCTATGTATTTCATTTTTCTGGAGGGCCACCTACCCGGTCCTCTGTTTTAAGCAATTTTTGGGAGTGCCACATACAGGCACTCAATCTATTTAATTTTTCTGGAGGACCACCTACCTGCTCCTCTGGTTTGAAAACTTTTTTGGACTGCCACATACAGGCACTCAATTTATTTAATTTTTCTGGAGGACCACCTACCTGCTCCTCTGGTTTGAAAACTTTTTTGGACTGCCGCATACAGGCACTATCCAAATTAAATTGTCTCCATAGCAGCCTCCACATGTCGTCTTTTTAGCTGGCTCCACACGTTGTCTCCATTGGTACCTCCACACGTCATCGCCATAGCTGCCTCCAAAAGTCGTCCATATAGCTGCCTCCATACATGGTCCCCTTATCAAACGAGCTGTGTCAGGCAGAATTTTGGGTTGTTTTCATGGATTCCACATCAAACTTGTTAACTTTGTCGCCACCCTGCTGTGTAATCCACAAAATATACTGGCAAACTTTTATCATTTACCGATATTATTTCAGCGCTTCTTACGCATCTGTTTACATTCCCCTCACCCGCCATATCCCAAACTTATAAGAACGCTACTACACTTGATCTTATACAAAAGGTTCTTAGAAGTGCTGTTTGGGGAGTAGCCTAGAGACAGGGGCTTGGATTGGAGAAAGCTCGCCTGGCAGCGGAGCGCCAGCTCCATCTCAAGATCCAACTAACATAGTTTAACTGCAGCACCTTTAATCTACTACTAGTTCACTGCCTCCATGGTCCCCTTATCAAACGAGGTGTGTCAGGCAGAATTTTGGGTTGTTTTCATGGCTTCCACATCAAACTTGTTAACTTTGTTGCCACCCTGCTGTATAATCCACAAAATATACTGGCAAACTTTTATCATTTACCGATATTATTTCAGCGCTTCTTGCGCATCTGTTTACATTCCCCTCACCCGCCATATCCTAAACTTATAAGAACGCTACTACACTTGATCTTATACAAAAGGTTCTTAGAAGTGCTGTTTGGGGAGTAGCCTAGAGACAGGGGCTTGGATTGGAGAAAGCTCGCCTGGCAGCAGAGCGCCAGCTCCATCTCAAGATCCAACTAACATAGTTTTAACTGCAGCACCTTTAATCTACTACTAGTTCACTGCCTCCATACATCGTCCCCTTATCAAACGAGCTGTGTCAGGCAGAATTTTCAGGTGTTTCACCAGATACATAGTGGAACTCGGCCCATCTGTCGCCGCCATGCTGGAGACCTGAAGTTGCAATCATAGCAGCGCAATATGGATGCCCCATACCGTCGCTCTTAATCATGGAAATCGTCTCCATGGCTGTCTCCACATGTCGTCCCCTTATCAAAAGAGCTGTGTCAGGCTCATTTTTCGAGTGTTTCACCAGATAGGTTATGGAACTTGGTCACTATGTCGCCACCATGCTGTGTTATTGACTAAATATACCGTCAACCTTTTGTTCACATAGGAAATCATTTCACCTCCTTTGGTGAAACCTGAGTCCATTTAGGGTATGTCGTCATGAGACTCTCTAGCCTGCCACTGCTGCCGCTGCCTCTGCATGCCGTCCCCTATAGTGTCAGGGTCAATTATTGCATGTTTTAGATGCTATCTAGCCTCATTCGGTCACTCTGTCATGGCCATGCTGTTGCCCATAATTTTTGCATAATGGTGCGATTAAGCAGCCTCAGAGGCATCCATGCATGCTGCCCCTGCTGTTTCCTGTCCATTTCCATGGTGTTTCCATCCTTTTCTGAGGTTCCCAGGTGTTTGGCCAAGCTTCCCTGTGCAGAGCCTTGGTCCCCTTGAAAAGTTCGTCTCGAATAACGAGTACCCGAGCATTTTAGTGCTCGCTCATCTCTAATGACAGTCCTGCGGCATGCAACCTGAAAAGACCGCATGAACTTATATAAGCGGGTTAAATACTAATATAATCCCGCGGCAGGCACAACGATCGTTAGAGACTATTACAATTTACCTCACAGGCACCTATCGCACAAGGTTCTAAAAAATAACACACTGCTATTGATATATCCCCGATAAATGGAGCAACATCACCAGGGCAACTGGACTAACATCCTGATGCGGTTCAGTTCGAGTGGATACATTTGGCTTATTGCGATGCAACATTGTTTCACCTAGAATATGTTGCAAACAAAATAAGGAGACATCACTTACACAAGTGTGTGATAGCTTAATCAAAAGAATAAAGCCTGGAGCCACATAGCACATGAGTTAAGACTGCAAGAGTAATAATAAAAAATAAAGAACCATCTCATTAATCCCTTAATCCTTGGGATTACGTGCAATATCAATAACAGGGGTCTGTATTTGCATGTAGGGGAGAAATATCCCCAGAACTTTCCCTAATAATTTTTGAATTTTCTTTAAATTCATTTTAAACACTTCCATACTAGCACAAGGTTTTTCTTTTTTAAAATATGAAATAAAAGTTATATTTTACTGCCACTTTGTTCCCCTCTCCTCCCTTTCCCCATACTGAATATGGTGTGGTGTGCACACTGAGGCAAATTTACTTACCTGGTCCTGTTGCGGTCCAGCGGCGCGTTCTCAGTCGAGGATTCGGGTCTTCCGGCAATTCACTATGGTCGTACGCCAGATGTCCACCAGGTGTCGCTGCTGTGCTGAAGTTTTTTTTTTAATTCTGCGGTTTTTCCAAATCCGTTTTCCAACGGCCACGTTCCCCGATTTCCGTCGCGTGCATGCCGGCGCCAATGCGCCACAATCCGATTGCGTGCGCCAAAATCCTGGGGCAATTCAGGGAAAAACGGCGCAAATCGGAAAAATATGGGAAACTCGACGAAAATGCGCGAACCTGTCCCTTAGTAAATGACCCCCACTGTGTCTCACAGCACCGTGACCTGGTGACCTAGGGACGATAGGGCATGGCCTATCATTTGCCATATTTGTGGTGTGGCCGCCTGTCTCCTGTGGAGTGGGGAGGGTTGAAGACCACTCAACTACACTTTTTATTTTTGTGCTACGAAAGGTTCCAGCCCGCATGTGAAACGGTCCTGTACATGAGGCTTAGAGGTAATACAATTAAAGATAAATCCATACATTTAAGCTAATTTGTGTTCTGCAATTTGTTTTATCAAAGTTAGACTTAGTGACCGCCCATATGGATTTCTCCGTCAGTCACTAAGGAACCTTAGGCTAGGCCGACAGGTTTCTCCATTGGCCTGACTTAGGTCTGCACGGGCTTCCGTGCAGGGAGGAGCAGTGCCCCCGCTGTCTTATGACAGTTCTGGTCCGGCTGTTAACCTGTTAGATCCCACGGTCATTACATACACATACTTCTCCCTACCTCTCCTCCCTGCACCGCGCGATGCAATCGCGGGGTGCCGTCTTCATATCCGGGCAGCAGTACACAGTTATTGCAGTGCATTAGTATGAACTAGTGATCACATACATGATCGTATTGTAATAAAAAACAAAGTCCAAAAAAACACAAAAAATAAAAAATAAATAAAAAATAAAATTCAATAAAATGTCCCAAAAGCCCCTAACACATATAAAACAATAAATAACTTAAAAAAGTGGAAAAAAGTAAAAAAAAAACACAACATATTAGGTACCACAAGTCCCAAAATTCCCAATCCACAAAAATGTAGAAACAGTTATTCCAGGAGGTGAACCCAGTAATGGAAAAATGTGAATCGCTACTTTTTTGCCCTTCGCAACACATAAAAAATGTAATAAAAACTGATCTAAAGATTGCACAGTCCCGAAAATGGAAGCAATAAAAACATCAGCTCATCCCAGAAAAAGTGACATCTTTGACAACTACATACTCCTAAGTGAAAAAGCTATTGGAGTCACAATATGGTAAGAATTTTTTGGGGGGTACAAAAAGTTTTAATTTTTGGTAAACTCTATTAACACCTAATAAAACCTATATTAATTTGGTATCCCTGTGATCATACCGAACCAAAGAATATATTAGAGATGCCATTTGGAATGTACAGTGAAAGATGTATAAACCGAGCCCACAAGAAAATGGCGCAAATGCAGTTTCTTGTCAATTTTACCATATTTTGTATTGTATTTCCACTTCCCAGTACACGGTATGGAGAAAAAAAGCTCTCGCACAGCTCAGTACATAGAAAAAAAAGCAATTGATTTTTGAAAGTAGGGAGTGAATAAACAGAAAGTAAGATGGAACAGGCCTATAAGTGGCAAGGGGTTAGTATGCCCCCTTTACCATATGATAAAAAGTTTATTATTGATAAATATTAGTGAATTCCAAATCAAAACTTCATTTTGTTTAAATTTCTGTAACATACATAAAGCTTCCTACCTGCTGATTTGAATAGTTTGAGGGATGAAGTTAATAGAAGGGGTGATATGTGGGGTTTTCTATTAACAGAACTTACAAAACCCCTATAGAAATTAAATGGTCCCTTAAATAATTTACTCTAAAATTTTCTTAAAAATTTAAGGGAATGCTGTATGATAGGTGATTTTCTAGCGTTGTAATAAAACAAAAGGACACCAACACAGATATGGTAAATGTTAGTTAGTAACTAATTTGGGTAGTAAGACTATCAATTTTGAAAAACAGAACATTTTGAAGTTTGAAAATAGCATTTTTTTCCAAATATTCACCAAATTCACCTTTTTTCATAAATAAACTCAAAATATATCAACCAAAATGTCCCACTAAGGTGAAGTACAAAATGTCACGGAAAAATAAACTCAAAAACAATTAAGTAAGTTAAAGCCTTCTAAAGTTATAACCAGATAAAGTGACACATTCTGTTTTTGAAAATAGGCCTGCATGATCTTTGGTCTAATTCCCGGTCCATTCTTCACTTTTTTAAAAATATTATATAATAATATAAAATACCAGTTTTTCAGACTACTAAATGCTCATTGTGTGCTTTAGAAGTCTTAGATGCCCACCTGCTTTAGATGGACCAGCTAAGAGCAAAGAGAATCTCAGAGACTACAGAAGTGTACATAGAGTAGTCTGAGCAGCAGTTGAAATTTTACAGAAATGGAAGTTGAGACTGTATATTAAACCAACTTCACCAGAATTGTTTAAAACAATGGTTGCAGGAATTTTAACTATGCTTTACCTTGTCCCCCTTGTTACCTTGTTTCTCTTTTGCTTTATAGACAACAATTACTTTATAAAATGTGTTTCAGCTAAATTCCCTTACTTCTAAACACTTCTCATTAGTCTGAAAATCCAGTGCCAACATTCACCCAAGAATTACAATTAGCATAAATGAGCTTCATGCAGTCAATTGAAGGAAGTCAAGAAAGAAGTAATGTATAGTTAATCCATAATGAATAAAGTTTGCATTTTTCACTGGAGCTCAATGGCTTGGTAGAGTAAAGATAAACTGCTGTCCAGAATATCAATGACTTAAAGAGGTTGTCTGCAGGATTAGGGATAACTAGCTGATTATTATATATTTAAGACAAAATTCTTAAATATACTCAAAATAGCAAATTCTCTAATTCAATGTTATTAACAAAAATACAACATCTCACAGATGTAATTCAAACCTGCCTCAGTACTGCTATTGTGTGTTTATAATCTCAGTCCTGACTATGGTTGGGAAGGTCTTCCTATTGGGTCAGATTTCTCTCACATGAACATGTACCTCCTGTACTGAAGAAGCAGAGGTGAGGCAGAGAGCACTAAAACCAAAGACACTTCCTATCCAGCAGTGTGCAGAGGAGAGCAGCTCTACAAACAAGATTTGCGTCTTGATCCAATGGAAGCTGCGGAGCACAGCAGTGCTGAGTGTGTTTTATTGATTAGGTAAGGTAGCAGAGATGAGTGTGTTTTATCCATCTAATGACTCGGATATTTCTCATCTCTATATTTCTATTCCTCTGATATTAGTAGAATGTTCAGAAGCTAAATGAAAGTGTAGCCAAACCTTGCAACTTTTGCTGGGCAAATTGATTAAAAGGAATCAGAATTTGTTACCGTCAGTTAAGTTTACCGTGATTCGTGGGAACTATTTTTTTTTCCACTTTATTATAAAAATGGCCGTGTTACATGGGGCAGAGAACTCTGGGAAGAAGAAAGGAACACCCTCGATCACATGTACAGACATGTAAGCCGATCAGCGACCAGCAGGCTTATGTGATGTCACAGCGCTATAATAACAGACGGCCATTTGCAATCCTGTCATTTCACACTGCATGTGCTGTCTCTAGCATCTAGCTGCTTGTTCTTAGTAGCTGATGGAGTGATTTTTTTTCTCAAAGTCCAGGGTATCTGTTTTGGGGGTTCTATATTCCCCAAATTCCATTAGTTTTTTTGTTGATAAAATATATCTCAAGAAATCTTTGTCAAATCCACATAGTTGCTAGAGCAATTTTTTGGGGTTCTGTATTCCCCAAATTTCAAGTGTTTTTTGTTGATAAAGTAGATATCAAGAAAACCATATAGTTACTGGAGTGATTTTTTTTCTCAAAGTCCAGGGTGTCAGTTTTTGGGGTTCTGTATTCCCCAAATGTATAGGGTTTTTTGTTGACAGAGTAGATATCAAGAAATCTGTGTCAAATCCACATAGTTGATTAACTAATATGTCAGACAGAGAGGTGGCAGGTGGAGCAGACACAGGTCGCAGCACAGTAAGGGGACGTCGCAGCAGGGGTGACTCCGTGAGGCCAGAACTGCCGGTGTCATCCAGCGGCATAGTGTTGATCAACAACCCAAAGGTTCTTGATTGGAAGTCATCCACTTCCTCCCAAATGACATCTGACTACCCCAGCCAAAGTCAGTGGGCTCGTGAGCTACAACCCTTAGTTGGCATGTCCCAGGAGCAGGTCAACGGCCCTCACCTGTCCTCAACCAGCCTCTGCCCTGTTAATTTCCCTCAGCCAGAGATCTACTAGGTGGTTTGGGCTCAGCACCACTATACAGCAAGGACGAACTCTTTGAGGACAGTCAGCAGCTGCTTGACAGTGAAGAGGTGGGGCAGACATCCACTGCTTCGTGCAGTAGGCGAGAAAGTAGAGATCTGGTGAGTGGCACGAGAGGTTATGTTGCACTTGCAAGTAGTCAGACTGTTCATACTGAAACCGTTGAGGAGAATAGCAGTGACAGTGAAACACAAATCGATAATTATGTAGCCGATCGCACTTGGAAGCCGGATAAAGCAAGGGCTTCATCATCATCGTTGGGAGAAGAAGGTATCAGCTTGCATGTCAGGCAGCAAAGCACACATCAATAGTAGGTACAAAAAACCGGGTTGTAGTTAGACGCGCTGTCCGGTGAGTAGTTCATACGACACAGATTTTCTTTAGATAGAACACTCTTTTATTTGTATAGGTATTGGACTACGCGTTTCGGGGGTGGTCCACCCCCTTCATCAGGTCCGTAAACAAATGCTATGTAAAATTAGTACAATAAATTAAATTAAATTAGTGCGTAAATAAATAAATAAAAATTAGTAAAAATGCAGTTGGCAAAATTGCATTAATGTTTGTGCAGGTGTGTAGATGGTGGTTATATGTAAACAAACAATTGGATGTTTATACACACACAGTTAGCATGATTAGTTTCAATTAAAATATTAATGGATTAACATAAAAAATTGAAAATTCTACCATAATAATAAAACCAGCAGATAAAGGGGGAGGTACGGTAATTCTAGACCGAACCAACTACATCTCAGAAAGCCTTCACATATTGTCAGACACACAATACTACAAAAAACTGACCCATGACCCAAAACTAGAACACAATAACCTCCTGTCTACACTGGTCGACGAAGCCTATGAACAAGGCGTTCTAACAAAAAAAGAAAGAAATTACATTATCCCAAAAAACCCGCGCACAGCCCTTTTCTACCATCTGCCCAAGATACACAAAAATCCAACAAAACCACCTGGCCGCCCAATCATATCAGGCATTAACTCAGTCACATCCAACCTTTCCGAATATATTGACATCCTCTTACAGAAATTTGTTCAAACACTCCCCACTTACCTCAGAGACTCAGCGCAACTCATCACTGAACTGGAACATATACAATGGCAATCTGATTTCATCCTCATCACGATGG
Organism: Engystomops pustulosus; assembly: GCF_040894005.1. Taxonomy (NCBI): domain Eukaryota; kingdom Metazoa; phylum Chordata; class Amphibia; order Anura; family Leptodactylidae; genus Engystomops; species Engystomops pustulosus. The sequence continues at coordinate 95,343,777 of NC_092416.1, forward strand.
ACGTTTCGTCCCTATACACCAACATTTCACATACTCTCGGCATCCAGGCAATAAAACAGACCCTCCAAACAGACCCATCAATACCCCAAAGACAGATAAACTTCATACTAAATAGCATCCAATTCATACTGGAACACAACACTTTCGCATTTCAGAAAAACATATATTCACAAGTTAAGGGAACAGCCATGGGAACCAGATTTGCCCCAAGTTATGCAAATATCTTTATGGGGTGTTTCGAACAGACCCACATTATAGAGAATGCCAATTACAACCATCAAGTCCATTTCTTTAAAAGATATATTGATGACCTTTTCGTAATTTGGAAGGGGACAGAAACCGAAGCCAAAGATTTTGTGAAAGAAATCAACCAAAACACCTGGGGAATTGAACTCACAGTAAATACATCCCCAACAGAAATAGAATTCTTGGATCTGCTAATACAGGTAGACCAACAGGACACAAAACTCATCACCAAGACTTTCTTCAAAAGCGTAGATGTGAACAGCTTCTTGGATTTCTCAAGTTCACACTACAAAAAATGGCTATGCAACGTCCCATACGGACAATACAAAAGGATCCGCCGAAATTGCACTAACCATAACACATTCCAAGCACAATCCAAAATCCTCAAAGATAGGTTTACACAAAAAGGTTACCCACCACAATTACTCAAGAATGCCTACCAGAAGGTCAACCGATTAACACAAAAAGATTGTCTTGCCCCACCCCAGAAAAAAGCTAATACACCTTCCCACAAACTCAACTTCATTACCACATATACTACGGACCACAATCTTATCAGACAGACCCTGAACAACCATTGGGACATCCTTAAGAGAGACCCCCACATCACACAACTACTTCCGTCCAAACCACATCTCACCTTTCGCAGGGCCCCTACACTCAAGAATATTCTAGCCCCAACAAAAATACGTACAGAAAAGAGCAAACCGCAACTCTCCCCTTTTCCAGAAATCAAAGGCTGCTACAAATGCAGTAAAGACAGAGGCAAGACCTGCGAAATTATGTGTAATAAAACAAAAGAGCTTAGGGCAAAGTCTACAGGTGAAATGTTCAAAATCCATTCCTTTATAAATTGCAGTTCGGACTATATCATCTATGTCCTAGAATGTCCATGCACTTTACAATATGTAGGACGCACCATTCAAAGCGTAAGAGAACGCATGAATACCCACCGAAGCAAAATCAAATCTGGATTCCCTCTTTATAGTGTATCCCGCCACTTCGCTTCTTATCACAACAAAGACCCATCTCTACTCAAACTAATTCCGATAGAACAAATTCCAGCCTCACACCCTGATAGACACAATCAATTGATCCGCAGAGAGAACTTTTGGATCTTTAAACTTAATACCCTTACCCCCAACAGCTTAAATGAGCTGATTGAACGAACCTAAGACAGCAAAAAGAAACAAATTGTTCCCACACTACACAAATACCAATCCTTTAACACCGCAGCCCCATATCAATAAATATATATTTTCTTTCTCTCTTTCCTTTCTAACAATACATCCCTGTACATAAGATATACTAAAGATCATTATATACATCATGTGTATATATAAATGTACATCTAATCTGTGTATATATACATATATTTCCATACTATAGTCCCAACCTTGTACCACCTCAACCCCCTTATTATTATTTCATCTTTTATTACCTATGTATATTATGTTTCATCATCCCATTACATTCATATGCAATCAAAAATTACAGTACATTTATCACAGTCAGTGCATACCAATTTACACCTATCCTTTTACGCCCCACAAAGCTCAGATCAACACTCTCATCCCCTATTAGACTCACTTTTAATTCCATCCATTAATAACATATGTTCTTCTTCCCCCTAAGCCCCAAGCGACTCTTTCACCTACTGCGCATGCGCGTAGTTTCATTTCTCTCCCTGCGCGCATATAAGCTCCCCCAAACAACACATCACGCACACTACAAGCGTGGCGCGTCAGGCAAGTTACTCCGAACACAGTAAGTGCCTTTCTGCCATCCACAAGCGTTCCCATTTCCTTCCTGTTCTAATGTATCCTCATCTCCATTTTATTCAGCTCCGTGAAAAACTCTAAGTAGCCACTTGACGGCACTTACAAATCCCTAAAGGTAATCCAACATTCATCTATCCCCTTACATTTCTTCACATTTCTCCACCAATCCTCAGCTAAATACATTATACATTTCTCCATATGCATGTCACCTCACACCATGGTTTACACTGTTATGTACAGCAGAGATATTTCTTATTTATATAGATTAACTAATTTACTAATTCATTTATCTACTATTTACAGACTGTTTTTATTAGAACTAAATCATGTTGTTATTTTTTATGTTAATCCATTAATATTTTAATTGAAACTAATCATGCTAACTGTGTGTGTATAAACATTCAATTGTTTGTTTACATATAACCACCATCTACACACCTGCACAAACATTAATGCAATTTTGTCAACTGCATTTTTACAAATTTTTATTTATTTATTTACGCACTAATTTAATTTAATTTATTGTACTAATTTTACATAGCATTTGTTTATGGACCTGATGAAGGGGGTGGACCACCCCCGAAACGCGTAGTCCAATACCTATACAAATAAAAGAGTGTTCTATCTAAAGAAAATCTGTGTCATATCAAATACTCACCGGACAGCGCGTCTAACTACAACCCGGTTTTTTGTACCTACTATTGATGTGTGATTTCCCTATCCGGCACAAACCAGTACCGGATCCCGGGAAGACGCAGCAGTCCAAAACTACGGAAACCCCTGATATCTGTTTCAACGCATAAGACACAAGGTGAGCAGATATCACAGCTACCACGCAACACATTTAAGTACCTTATTGCACTAGGGGGCACCGCCTGTGTTCTTTTTTATCTTCCAGGCAGCAAAGCAGGCAGCAATTGGCTACTGTGGCCATGAGTAAGCAGGGTGGCAGCAGTGCGAGGATAGGAGCCAAATGGCTGCGGGGTACAATACCCGCTTCTCAGGTCCAAGTAAGCAGTGGCACAGGGGCTCAGCGAGGCAGCAGTGTTAATAGTGACTCAGTGTAGAGTGTTTGCGGTAACTCGGCGGTGTGGCAGTTTTTTGTTAAAGCACCAGAGGAGCCGAATGTGTGTATATGTAGAATCTGCGGGCAGAAAGTGAAGTGTGGCCAGGGAGCTAGCGTTGGCACCATGGCCATGCGTCAGAACACATGCAGCGTCAACATCCAATGGCCTGGGAGAAACGTGTCTCAGATGTGGTGGTCCATCCTGCCGAAACAGCAGCAGCACCTAGTGGCACACATGCCATTTCAGCCAGTCAAGGCTCCAGCACCTCTGCCAAAGGGAGCTGTTTATCTTTGACATCATCTACCGGTCCAGATGCTCCTGCATCCATATGTTAAACCACCTGTATGAACAGAGAGAAGCCATTAATGATTTTTTGATGATGCAAGTGGACAGGAGTACTCCCCTGCGTAACTTTGATGTCAGCCATGTCAGCTCATGCATCAGCCATGAAGCCTTCCCCAAACGTTGAGAAATTATTCTGGATTCTAACTACCTGCCTCAGTCACTATTCTGATGCTGCCACCCGCCTGATGCCACACATCTGCTGCCAGTTGCTACACCTGCCTCCCACCATCTTTACCAGGTACTGGAATGTTCACCCACCTCCACACTCTTTCATTGTGCCACTTCCTGACCTCCTGCTGCTGCTGCTGCTGCTGCTCCCGTCACCTCCACACTCTGTCATTGTGGCCTACCATGTTGCTGCCACCACCATAATTTGTCATTGTGCCACTCTCTGGCCTCATACTGCTGCTGCTACCTCCACACTCTGTCATGGTGCCACTTTTTGACCTCCTGCTACTGCCGCCACCTCCAAACTTTGTCATTGTGCCACTCTGTGGCCTACCATGTTGCTGCCAAATCCAGAATTTGTCATTGTGCCACTCTCTGGCCTCATGCTGCTCCCGCCACCTCCACACTCTGTAATTTCCCTCTTTCTGACCACCTGCTGCTGCCACCTCCATAATTTGTCATTGTGCCACTTTGTGGCCAACTGACCACTGTCACCCTGGAACACCCAGTGATTTCCATAATGCCGTTTTCACCCTCCACCACTCTGTGACATTGCCACTTTGTTTGGTTTTCCCCTTCATTTTATCTGTCAGAAGGAATGAAAAGCTTCAGGATTGATAGCCAAAAGCAGGAGTGGATACAGAACACAGAGGTCATCTCTGTTTTGGATCAACTCCTGTTTGTTTTTGGCTTTAGCAATACTGATGGATTATTTAAGCGGACACTGACGGACAAAAAGAAGGGCAAAATGATCAGTGACGTCATAGAAAAATTACTGCCGACAATATTTCTCTCAGTCTCTATTTTTTCGGCCTTTATCTGCTTTTCATAGGATTTATTTTTCTCTCTATAATCCTGTAATGCCTCATCGCTCCTTTGCGTTTTAGCACCTTAAACGCCTTATCTTTCTCGTTTATTGCTTTCCTTACAAGACTAGTTAGCCACATTGGCTTTTTCTTTTTCCTCTTATGCTTTTTCCCATATGGTTTTTCACATAATATTTGTGAAAAACTCCTATTTTTTTTGGGGGGGGGGGGGGCTTTTGTCTTTGAGAACATTGTGCCAGTTTATCCCTATAAGGTCTTCACTAAAATTTGCTCTCCTGAAGCTTAGAGTGTTGATTGCCCCTCCACTAACGCTCTTAGTAAAGCCTAATACAAAATCAATTATCACTATTACCCAGGGTCCCCCAACCTGAAATTTTGATATCCTGTCAGGTCTGTTGGTTAGGATAAGGTCCAGCAGTGCCCCCTTCTTGTTGGATCCAGGAATAGTTGTGACAGGTAATTGTCTTTTGTTGTCGACAAAAACCTGCTACCTTTGAAGGACCTGCACGTTTCTGCCCCCCTGTCAATATCTGGATAATTGAAGTCCTCCATGATACTTCACCATGCTTTGAGGCTGCATCCATTACACTTATCAGCATTTCCTCTGCTGCCTCCATATATGTGGAGCCTTATAACAAACCCCTAGTAATATTTGATTATTCTTTTCCCCTCCCCTTATCTCAACCCATAGGGTCTCCACATTTTCATTTGCGTGACCGATGTCATCTCGCAGGACAGGTTTGAGGCAAGAATTCACATTTAAACAAACCCCTCCCCCTTTGTGATTTATACGGTCATTTCTAAAAAGACTATAACATCTGTAGTAACAGCCCAGTCATAGCTACTGTCCAGCCATGTCTCAGTGATACCCACTATATCATATTTGCGCTCCAACATTAAGAGTTCCCGGTCCTCCATTTTCTTTGTGAGGCTTCTGGCATTTGTGTACATGCACTTTTGTTCTTATTCCCCAATCTTATTCCATCTTCCCAGCCTCCTATCTACGCTGCCTGCAAAAGTGTAGTTGCCCTCCCCACAAGTCTCTAGTTTAAACACTCCTCCAACCTTCTAGCCATTTTCTTTCCCCCAAAACAGTTGCACCCTCCCCATTGAGGTGCAGCCCATCCCTACTATAGAGCCTGTAGTCGACAGAAAAGTCAGCCCAGTTCTCCATGAACCCAAAGCTCTCTTTCCTACACTAACTTTTGAGCCACTTATTTACCTCCCTAATCTCCTGCTGCCTTTCTGGTGTGGCACGTGGTACAGTTAGTATTTCAGAGAAAACTACCTTTGAGGTCCTTGCCCTGAGCTTATGGCCTAAATCCCTGAAAACATTTTTAAGGACTTTCCACCTACCTCTTACTTTGTCATTAGTGCCAATGTAGACCATGACCGCTGGTTCCTCACCAGCCCCTCCCAGTAATCTGTCAACCCTATCCACAACATGCCGAACCCAAACATCCGGCAAACAACACACTGTTGTGGGATCTTGGCCCTCAGCTTAGTCCTTTCGGGCTGGCACAGACGTAACCTTGTCAGGCTGCGTTCTCGCTTCACTTATTTGGTCAAGTTGACCCCTGTAAGTGCCCATGGAATTGAAGAGTGAAGCAATTCTAATTCGGATCGAATCGAATTTTCTTGGAAAATTCAGCAAACCTGGTCGAATCAGATTTTGAAAATTCGCCCATCTCTACTTGCAACATGATAATCTAAGCACATTCCAAGCAATAGGAGACTGGGGGATGTACACAACCCCAGAGGACTCAGGAAGTGTCTGCTCAGTAAGTGCTCGCCAACAAAGCAGAACTTTACACTCATGAGCTGATGCATTAATTCGAGCAAAAGTAGCAAAAAACTTCAAGTATGTAGTTAAAAGTTATCTTTATTATGTTGGCATCACTAAAGGATTAAAGGGGTATTCTCGTCTGGGCTTTCACATTCAGTTTCATTCATCTGCCATATATATATACATTTCTTCAATTAGATGTTATTTACATTTTTTTACCTGTGTGAAGATAATTTCTCATATATGTAGTCATATGGTCCCTTAGGAACAAGACTATGGGGGTCATTTACTAAGGGCCCGATTCGCGGTTTCCCGACATGTTCCCCGAATATTTCCGATTTGCGCCGATTGTACCTGAATTGCCCCGGGATTTTGGCGCATGCGATCGGATTGTGGCGCATCGGCACCGGCATGTGCGCGACGGAAATCGGGGGGGGGGGGGCTGGGTGGCCGGACGAAAACCCGACGGATTCAGAAAAAGCGCAGCATTTAAAAAAAAAAATTGTGTCGCGAAAATTTCACTCACCTTCATCCAGGATAGGCCGGTGTATTTCTAGGCATTCCAGCGGACTTCTGCACAGCAGCGCCACCTGGTGGACGGCGGAGGAACTACCATCAAAAATCCCGGCCGGACCCGAATCCAGCGCAGGGAACGCGGCGCTGGATCGCGAATGGGCCGGGTAAGTAAATCTGCCCCTATGTCTTTGGATACAGCTACCTCTGCTGGAGTGATTGCACAAAGAAACAAAAGGTTTTTGTATACGAAATGTTTGGGAGTTACTGCATGTCCCACAACCATCCTCTAGTAATGACCGCTGATGCCAGGAGGTCAGACAGGACACAATAGCGCATGTCTGGCCACCCTGCTAGACTTCGGGATGGTCGTATCCGAGGAAGCCATCTCGTTTCTAAGGGACAACATGACTACATTTCTGAGAAATTATCTTCACACAGGAAATTTTTTTTTAATAACATCCAATTGAAGAAATTTTTACATATGGCAAATTAATTAAATTAATTGGGAATGCCCAGATGGGAATACCCATTTAGGTTGTGAGGACTTTCTTTTCTGGATTAACACCTTTAAGGGAGACTACAAATGGCAATGACTATTCGTGAGGTGATGCAGCAATGAGTCAGAATGAGGGGAGCCTTAAAGGGGGTATTCTAATTTCAGCATATTAATGTTATTTTTTTGCATGATGAAAAACAATACAATTTTCCAATATACTAGAAGAAGAGAGCCAGGTGTCTGTAATTATACTTTTGGCTATACAGGAAGGGATGATGCAAGTGGACATGAATAGTGTCTGGGGGCCAAGCCACCTTAAACAAAGAATGTAATTATTATTATTATTATAAGATTGTCAACTATCATATACATATCATGCTGCACATTGTGCACACGATTCACTGTACACATCTGAGCCAGCAACTTAGACAAGAAATGTCAGGGGAGGGGAGTGCAGGGCAGTAGGACAAGGGTTCTCTCATCTCTACTTCCTGCTGTCTACTTCCCAAATGTGATCTTCAAATACTAGGTTGCATGAAATCATATTTCTGTGGTCTCTGACACCTGCCCACCCCCTTCCCATGATAAGATATGTATGTGTGTGTATGATTGTATATGCAGTATGTGTGTATATGCCATATGTGTGTATTTACTGTATATTATGTGTATATGGTGTATATGGTGTACATATGCTGTATGCATGTGTATGTGTGAGTTTATGCTGTATGTGTGTAAGGTTTGTATGTGCTATGTGTATATGTGTGCATATGTTGTGCTTATACTGTATGTATGTGTATATAATGGTGTGTATATCCTATATGTCTAAACAGTGTATACATTTATATATCAGTGCATAAATGTGTGCATAAGAGTACTTGTGTAAAAGTGTATAAATGTGTGTTTATGACTTTAGAACGTTATATGTGTGTATCTAATATTTAAAATTGAGTGTGTGTGTGTATGTCCCCTAAAGGAATCTGCACTGTCAAGTTTACTATCACCAAATTTTGCACAGCCAAAACTCAGGGAATGTCATAGACTAGGTTTTGAGGCGAATTTTCACCCCACACTCCAAAATACACTCATTAACCACCATATACAGGAGCAATTGTCTTCTGCTGCTGTGGCAGTCAGATACTGAGCTGTGATTGGTTGCTATTTTGCCACAGGTCATTAAGATGAGCTCTGAGCTTTGATTGGTTACAGAGAGAGACAGTCAAGTACAGAGAGAGACAGTCAAGTACAGATAGAGAATGTGAGAGACAGTCAATTACAGAGAGAGACAGTGAAAGACATTCAAGTACAGAGAGACAGTGAGAGACAGTCATGTACAGAGAGACATCCCAGTACAGAGAGAGACAGTGGAAATAGTCAAGTACAGGGAGAGACAGTCAAGTACAGAGAGAGGCAATCAAGTAAAGAAAGACAGTGAGAGGCAGTCGAGTACAAAAAGAGACAGTGAGAGACAGTCAAGTACAGAAAGACAGTGAGAGACCGTTAAGTATAGAGAGCTTGGGAGCTTCACACCCTGCCGACTTTCTGACTCCTGACCATTGATAACTTTACATGTGCCAATACACTGCAGGAACACTTCATATAAGTATATATAAATAAAAGCTATATTTGAATACTCCTTCTATTGACAATTTGACCACATATTAAAAGAAAATAACAATAAAAAAAGATCCAAAAGCACAACACAGAAACAGATCTTGAAGGAAGTAAGATGGTTAAAGGAAATCTGTCATCAAAATCCAGCATGATAAACCAGGAACAGTTACTCATTGATCCAGGCACCAGAACTGTAGTGATTGTATTCAATTTGTTATCCATGGCCCCCTTCCTTCTAAAATCAACTTATAAAATTATGCTAATGAGTAAGAAGGGTTCTGGGGAGGGCATTACCAGAGCACTTCCAAATTACAGCAGGTAAAAGGGGGGAGGAAGTGCTGAGCATGGGGTCAGTGTGAAAGTCTAAGTGCCTGTGATGCTGTAGCACAGAATAGCTGTGGTAATTCCTCCAAAAGTTTATTTTAGAAGTAAGGAGGATAACAAGAAAATTGCTTGATTTTGATTGTAGATTTCCTCTAAGAAGTAATGTAGGTGAGAAGAGTCATCCTAGGATGTCCCCTTCTGGCTTAAAGGGGTTTTTCCCTCCAAATAACTTGCTGATTGGTGAGGTTCTCAGTGATGAGACTCCCACAGATCACGAGAGCGGGTGTCCAATTGGGTCCCAGGTACCACAGTCGGACCCCTAGTCTCTCCCCGAGGATAGGGGCTTAACTTGTTTGGTGGCAAAACCACTTTAATGTTGACTTTGTTGTTGGCCAAAATCCGCTTTGAGATCTAAAGGTGACTTTTTCTCCCAGACAAAAAGCTTTACTTTTTTGTAATTATTTTTGCACTCTCCGAAGACAAATTTTGCAAAGTGTTTACTGCGGGAAACTATAAATAATAATACATTGCTTTATATACCAAAATATTTCTATTGCCAGTCTTTGGCTGGACAGTAAATTCATATTTCTTAGGTACATAGCTTTGAATAAGATTTATGTATTAGTATATGTCAATATACACTTTAATAGTTATTGCAACAAGATAGATCTTTTACAGAGGAAGTTTGTATAAGTGGCCAATTTAGGTGCAGTATTAAATGCTAAAGTCCCTTCATACATTTCACATGAGACAAGCAAACTCTTGTCCAAAAAGACCACTCAGGAAAATCCAAAAATACTTCTTAAAACATAGCTCCATTCATGAAGACTTCTGGTTGCAGGGTTAAACTGTTTACAGTGTCATGTCTCCCATTCATTCAAAGGGGAAATTGGTGTGTCAGGGAAAAGATGAAAGGGAACATGGATAAAGTCAAAGGCTTGGAGGTTAAGAGACCCCTTTTCAGGCTCTCCCAGATGTCTAGTGAATGAGTCCCTCCCTTTCTGTCAAGCAGAATCCTCCTTTTATGCAGAGCACATAGTGAGCTGGGTGACAGCAGAGCAGAGCCCTTATTGGCTACAAGTTTTTTATCCTGAGCTGTAGAACTTTTGTCTGAGGCTGTTTTCTCCCTCCCATCCTGTTTCCTCCCCAGGCCCTTCTCCCTCCCACTGCCATCCCTCCACACCAGAGCAGTGGTCAGTGGTCAACATCACAGATACACCTTCTGTCTCCACATCTCCAGGGATCCAGCTCTGTGTCGGTCATCTAACGTCCATGTGAACAGCTTCCAGCCAAGCAACATGTCTAGATCCGATGAGGTGAATAGACTGACAGAGAATGTATACAGAGTAAGTACTCTATGAGTCCTCAGGTACTTTCAGGGGGTCTTTGCCCTCTGCATACCTTTCATTCTTCTACAACGTGTTTTTATTACTTTAGTTGTCAATTATATAAATACTCACTTAACTCTTTATGGTTCCATCTCTTATGCACTGTGCTAATGCTTTAGGATACTTGCACTCCTATGTAAAACCACAGCAATATTACAATGAGCTGTAACAAATACCAAACTCAAACGGCACATGTATATAGAGTGATTTGTATGTATCACATTCTTATATATACATAAAACAATAAAGAGTAAATAAATTATGGTCAAGCAACGGGCTTCAAGTTCTGAGATTTACAATATCTATAATAAAACCGCTATGAAAATGTAACTAAAGGTTTGTTGAAAAAAGCAGGCAGAGATCTAACAATAATCAATACTGCCCTGAAATTACTTCTATCATGTTTCATACTAGTTATACAGCAGAATATCATGTACAGACTTCATTTTACTTCAAGGCTTTTTCCGAGCAGAGTACTGGGGAGAATATTTAGGGTAAAGTAATCATCTGCTAATGGGGGCATTGTGCACGGTTCACTGTGGTCCACTTAACCCTTCTGTCATTTAGGAGGGGGAAGGGAGCTATAGTCATTGTATCCTGACACTAACATGGTTTTTATTTAACAGTTCCTAAAGTTGCAGTACATACTAGAATAATTAACGTTCTGCGTTCCTTGAAGGTTTGATAATCATGATTACCCTTCTCAATAAATATTAATAAATAAATCTTTATTTATTTAGCAATATCATAGTCTGCAGCACTTTACAGTTCATGGGGTACATATACAAATGAAACAAGACATGATAGAGAAATGACATCCTCGGATGAAACAAAAGGAATGAGGATAATTGCTCACAAGAGCTTACAATCTATGAAGAGATAAGATAAAGGCTGCATACAATATTACAATATTATCTACCAAGCTTATACTTGTAAATAGGCAGAATCTTTCCATCTGATGCCCTCTTCTAAATCATTCAAATTAAACATGTTGTTTTCCAGTATCTTATGCTGGAGACGAGAGATCACTTTTTCAATGCAGTTGCTGTATTGCAGGGCAGGGTTGTGGCTATACCAGAGCAGAGGGGAAATTTATTAAAACTGGCGAAAGTTTTTACCCAAGGTAATCAATTTCCCATGTCTCTAATGGAAATAAATCTGATTGCAATTTACAATTACTCCACTTTCTCTTTGCACCAGTTTTCCCTCATCTCCCTCTGAGTTTCCCTTTAACATTGTATAGCTTCCAGTCACAGTGTCCTCTCTGTTTCTAGCCATCACTGCAGAAAGTCTGACACTGTTCTGTGTAATACAGGGCCTCATCTTGGCTAATGCTTGCTTGAGTGTCTCTAGTGTTTAATTGTAGGGGCTGCCAAAGAAAAAAGGTTGGATTTTAGAAATAACAGATGTGAAATGATCTTCTTAGAATTCCAAAAGCAAATACATTAAGAAATAAATATAAGCCATATGATGCCTTTTGAGAGTTCTCACAGTAGGGTTCTGTATGCCCAGTTAAATGCAGTACAATGTTCACGCAATCTGCATCACTGGTACTTCTGTATTATGGCCTTACAATAATTACAATTTTATTATTCTCAATTTATTTTTATCTTATACATTTATATTTATTATATAAATAAATATAAATAACAACAAATGCCTATTTATGAACATGTTTCAAGTCAAGGATGGGCATGTTATACCTGTAATATAATTTGTATAGTACAGGCAGTCCCCAGGTTACATACAAGATAGGGTCTGTAGGTTTGTTCTTAAGTTGAATTTGTATGTAAGTCGGAACTGTATATTTTATCATTGTAATCCCAGCCAGAACTTTTTTGGTCTCAGTGACAATTGGATTTTAAAAATGTTGGATTGTCATAAGAATCAGGATTAACACTAAAGCTTCATTGCAGACACATTTGATAACTGTTTCAGCTGTTTATTGTAGCCTAGGACTAAAGTACAATAAATTACCAATACCCAGAGGTCCGTTTGTAACTATGGGTCGTATGTAAGTCGAGTGTTCTTAAGTAGGGGACCTCCTGTATTATGGTTGTGTTTATATATTTACTGGATTCTTAATATTCTTAATTCCTTTTTGTGTGTTGCTAAGCTCTGTAAATTGTAGCAACAGCATAAATCACAGCCTATGGCAGTGATGGCGAACCTTATAGAGGCCGAGTGCCCAAACTACAACAAAGACCCGCTTATTTATTGCAAAGTGCCACCACAGAAATTTAATTTGTGATTTATACTCCCTTCTCTGTCACAGATTTCATGGATACCAGCACCTGAGGACACCAATAAAGCAGAAATTAGAAGAAATTTGGATGATCATTGTAGCTTCCCTCCAGGGTCCCATAAGCAGAAAGAATTGTCAGGGCCAGAGAAGGAGCTACAATGATAATCCAGATCTGTCCACACCTTCCCACTCCTCCAGTAGTCCCAGGTAGCACTGTCACTTTAAAATAGCTCTGTGCACAGCAAGTCCTGGGCTGTCTGTGACTGCAGGAAGATACCTGGAGTCCTCTCTAGTAATGGCCTGAGTGCCCACAGATAGGGCTCTGAGTGCCACCTCTGGCACCAGTGCCATAGGTTAGCCATCACTGGCCTATGGGGTCTTTGTCTGGCCAGCAGTACTGCCTGAGAACAATGCCTAGGCTGCATGAATATTGAGGACACACCATATGCTGTGTGCTGATTTTTGCAATTGCTTTTTTAGTTGACAAGAGTGAATAGGTTGGGGTCTTCAAGGCAACATGTCACAAAATGATAAAATGCTGATTCTCGCCACTAAGCCATTATTTTACTTATCATTTGTAGACCACTATTGAGCTACTTTATCAGCAACAGTTGACAGTTTACAAATAATGAAGCATGGGTGAGTTATATTAAATGATGTGTCTTTTAAGTGTATTCTTGGTGATGGGATGTTTCTGCTACTTCTGTACATAAGAATATGATGCACATTAAATGAAATCTGATACGACTGTATAAACTAAACTGATGGTCTAGTACAGAACCTGGCATCATACGACCCATGGGTCATATCTGACCCACTAAGTATTTTTGAGCAGCCCGAGTGACTACCCGTCATGATTGTTGGGGGGCGGTCACGCAGGCCTGTCAAAAATACTTTGCCGACACAAAGGGAGAGTGAGGCGCAGGACACACGAGTCGGATGCAGGACAGGAGTCGTGCTTCTGGCTCATGCGCTGACGCAGCTGACTGCTTGTGCTGTGGCAAGGCAGAGTAAGACACTCTCTTTAGAGATGCCACCGGAGAGACCAGAAGAAAGGTGAGTTTTCTCTTTTAAAAAACTCTGCACTACTATATATAAGGGAGAATGGAATGGCATAATGGAGGGAACATTATAAATAGGGTACAAGGAGAGGGGGCATTATAAACAGTGACATAATGGGGAGGGGAATTATAAATGTGGGCATCATGAGATGGGGCACTCTGAATGGGGGCATAATTAGTGGGGGTATAATGAATGGGAGCATAATGAGACAAGGCATTATAAATGGTAGAAAAAGAGGGGGCAATTATCATATGCCAGGCCTCCTGGCATCATCACAAGTAGGGGGGATGATCAGTGAATGTTAGAATCTATTTAGATGAAAGTCTCCATCTAACAATTGTCATTCTTTGGGGGACCCAGTTGGACAGTTTGATCAGGAATTTCTGGTTTCCCATACGCCAGACTTAAAATGTCACATAAAGTATTAAGTCAGATCCAGTCAACAAGTAGCCAGGTTCCTGACAACAACCATAACTGTTTAAAATTGGTGCTATACATTTGAAATATAAGCATGGCAGATGATATTCATTTATAATATAAGAACAGTGTTTTGGTGTTCCCACAGTGCTAGGCTGCAGGCTCTTCTACAGTTGCTGTGTAAAGATAGTCAGTATGAATTGGCTGTTAGATATACTAGGATATCACACGGCAAAAAACAACTTTATTAACCAGAGGACAGGTAAAAAGAATGATGTATTATGTGAATTTCTAAAAGACAGGGCGTTCAGCTCTTGGAACCTAATGCTAAACATTTACCAGGGTCCCTAACCACCCACCAAATGTTATTAATATTACAACTACCCGACTGCTTATAGCTTTTAACAGGGTCATCATGGGAATGTCTGGTTCTTTTATAGCCAAATGTACACGGACATGTGTGTGCCCTCAAAATCAACTTTCTTAGGGCCTACAAAATGCCTCATGATATGCCCCACCAACTAATAATGCCCTACTTTTGGTACTTCCCCGATGAACAATGCCTCCCTTACTTTATCATTCACTTGTAATGTTCCCTTCCTGCCTGAGTCATTTTTTTGTCTCATGGTGAAACCTCATCAATGTATCTGAATTTAAACTCATCATACACATTGAGCAGATTATTTGCTTAACGTAGCTCCAGATCTACGAGCAGGAGCTATTTTGTATGTAGAGGTGTCATGAAGGATTTCAAGACAGAAAGCCTTAATCGAAATGATTCACACAAGGGAAGTTTTACTTCATGCCAGCTTGTTTAAAACTACAAAGACCATGGAACAAATAATGTCAGTTCAGAACATCTCTGCAAGTTTGAAGTTGTTTGAGACCCCTCGGGCTATTATGAAATTCAGAAAATAATGTGAAATGAGCTGCAGCTATGGTAACCTCTTCTGTGCCATGGAGATTCACAGCTTTTCAGCACTTAGCATAATATTGTTGTTAAGTGTTTTGCTGGATATTGTAATGCCCAGAACTCCAGGACCTACTTGTAAGAAAATATAAGGCTTTTATTAAAGGGGTTATCCGGGATTAAAAAA
Organism: Engystomops pustulosus; assembly: GCF_040894005.1. NCBI lineage: Eukaryota > Metazoa > Chordata > Amphibia > Anura > Leptodactylidae > Engystomops > Engystomops pustulosus. The sequence goes on from NC_092416.1 coordinate 95,359,153, forward strand.
ATTTTTATGGCCGGGCTGGGGAGGGCTATTTAAACATAATAAACATGTACTTACCTCCTCCGGTGCTGCCGATGTCCCGCGCCGCGGCCCGTCTTCTCCGTGCGCCGGTTTCATTAAACCGGCGCACAGGGAGCTTCCGGCCGGCCGGATGCTCCCATGCGCACCATCTCCCAGCGCTTACAACGCTGAGAGATAGGGACGGATGGGAGGAGCCGTCCACAACGCGGACCGGAAGCTCCCTGTGCGCGGCTTCCGTGCCCCTGTTTGTTTACAGGGGCAAGGATCGAAGGGACCGCGGCGCGGGACATCAGCGGCGCCGGAGGAGGTAAGTCCATGTTTATTATGTTTAACTAGCCCTCCCCAGCCCGGCCATAAAAAGATTTTTAAACCCGGATAACCCCTTTAAGGCTTTTACCGTTGGGAAAAATCACAATCCAATTTGAGCTTCATAAATATTCATAAAATAATGATAGTTTACAAATACTGCAACAATAATCTAAACTCTATTTCTAGGATTGTATGAGGGGCACATGGACATTTATTTACAACAGTGCACAGTACATGTACCAATACATAATATATGAGAACTGTGTACTCAATTGATGGTACTTGGATAACCAGGACTTACGTCTCTACCTTGGTGTTCCATAGTTTTTGCAATGAATGGCCAGACGCCTGTTCTTTTACATCTGGAGCAACCCTTTGTGAAAATTTAGACACATGAGACCACACATATGAATGCACACTGAGACTGCTTAGACACCTGTACTAAGTAAATGAAATGAGGACCATCTCTCTATTTTCCAGAATGAACAATGTGCAGGGACCCAGACATACAGCATCATAATAATATATGATGCTGCGAGTCAATGCCTACCCACATAAATACTGTATGAATAATCATGCAGTAGTTCTGTGGGTAGTATATGATGTGATATTTATAATTCCTTGTACACCAGTGTTCTGGTGTACAAGGCATGAAAAGTCACAATGGCCCAGATAATAGCAGAAATCTACACCAGACTACATCGTGTAGCAGTGCGGGAAATAACAATGTAGCGGTCTTAATAAATTACAATTTACGACTTTATTAACTTACACAAGTGAAGAAGTCTTGGTGCAACAATGAAATATTTGTTTAGGGGACAGGAGTTGGGGCCTCAGTTACATATATAAATAAAGTTTTATTGAAATTACGTAAATCACTAGTACACAAAGTAAAAGTCACAGTAAAAGTTGCCCATGGGGCACTCCCGGTGTTGGTAACAGGTTCCCGACAAACGGTAAAAGGGACGCCTGTGATGGTAGTGTCTAGTTAGGGATTCACTCAGTAAACAGAAATGATGAAAACTCATGGTTGCTTTATGAGGAGAACTCTCAAGAAACTGTAAATCGGCAGAAGGTAGCAGGTTGGTCAGAACTTTGCTCTCTGAGGGCAAGCAGGGATATTAGTTGGCTGGCATTAGTTGGATATTAGTCCGCTGGATAGCAGGAATTAACAGTACCCCAGTCTGGTCAGCTAGACTAGAATCAATCTCTAAAGTGATTCACTTAAGATTCAAGAACCCTAGAGCTGAGCCTATTATAGACAGTCTAGAACAGTGATGGCAAACCTTTTGGAGACGCCCAAACTACAACCAATACTCATTTACATGTCACAAAGTGCCAACATGACAATTTAAGTAGGAATTTATTGATCCCTCCTGTATCACAGGTTTCAATCATATTGGTGTCCTGAGTTCACCAATACAATAGAAAGAAAATGGAGAAATGTGTAGCTTCCCTCCAGGGGACCCAGAGCAGGACCCCCAACGATAACCAATATCTATCCACATCTATCAATATCTAGACACTTGGTGTCTTCAATGTCAGATATTTATGTAGAGGGAGATGCCTTATTAAAAGTAGCACTGAGACATAGTTTTCCTTTTCCCACCCTGGAAAACTTTATTGCATATTAGCTGAAAGGTCATGGCCTTTAAGATTTCACATGCCTGTAAAGGTGACCTACTAAGGTAGATCTTAAAAGGAGTTTAGTTACTTCCTTGACCCTCTTTATAAATAGTTACTGGATAGACTTATCTTTTTATAGAGCTGAACTATCAAAATATTCTCTTATTATTTAAAGAGTGACTCTTTAGCCTATAGGATGAAAATATAGGCAATACAGTCACACACTTCCGCAGCCTTATTTGAAAAGTTTAAGTCCGTAGCTTGAGTCTGTAAGACAAGCTGGAGAATGTAATTAAGTCTCTGGGAGGTACAAGCAGTCCCCGGGTTACATACAAGATAGGGTATGTAGGTTTGTTCCTAAGTTGAATTTGTATGTAAGTCGGAACTGTATACTTTATCATTGTAACCCCAGACAAATTTTTTTGGTCTCTGTGACAATTGGATTTTAAAAATGTTTGATTGTCATTAGAACCAGGATTAACAATAAAGCTTTATTGTAGACACCAGTGATAACTGTTATAGCTGTTTATTGTAGCCTAAGGCTAAAGTACAGTAAATTTCTGGAGAGCAAAAATATCACAGGTTATGGGGAATCTTTACTTCTTAAAGGTTGAACTTGATGGACTTATGTCTATTTCCAGCCTTATATACTATGATATTATGAAGGCCAATTATATATCTGGGATCAGGAAAATTAGCTGAGGGCATACCTGGGTCTCAGTGTGCTATAGCAGCATTGGAAACTGAAATATAAATAACTCTGGGAGCATAGTATGTGGATCATGTCTAGTTCCAACACAATCCAGACATTCAGATGAGATCAGAACACTGATCCTATGGCTTTCCATTGAAAAGCTATATAACTCATCCAAGGTCCTGGAGTTTTCCTAGAGCTCCCCCATGGATGTGAAGGGGTGTGTCTACACCTAATATAATCAGGGCACTCCTTAGGTCCATTGTATTTGTTTCTGGGGAACTTTTTACCATCATCAAGAGTAGGAAGGATCAACAAGTGCATATTAACCTCTTTCCCCAATTAAGCCAGCACAAGGTACCTCACACATGAATTACTTGTAGTACTACACTTGTACACATGTCATTTCTGAAGATCCGTTATGTGCTATTGGCACATTCTCATGGATCATGTGCAGAATCCCCATATAATGATAATTGTAGTATGGCAGTATATGGTAGGATTAGAGATGAGCGAACATGCTCGTCCGAGCTTGATGCTCGGTCGAGCATTAGCGTACTCGAAACTGCTCGTTGCTCGGACGAATACTTCGCCCGCTCGAGAAAATGGCAGCTCCCGCCGTTTTGCTTTTTGGCGGCCAGAAACAGAGCCAATCACAAGCCAGGAGACTCTGCACTCCACCCAGCATGACGTGGTACCCTTACACGTCGATAGCAGTGGTTGGCTGGCCAGGTCAGGTGACCCTGGGATAGACTAGCCGCTGCCCGCGCTGCTCGGATCATTCTGTGTCTGGATGCCGCTAGGGAGAGAGCTGCTGCTGGTCAGGGAAAGCGTTAGGGTGTTCTATTAGCTTACTGTTAGGCAGGAGTGATTCTCCAAGAACCCAACAGCCCTTCTTAGGGCTACAATAACGTTCTACTTTTTTTTATTTATTTGCAGCTAGTACCATATTGTGAGGAATTTGCAGGGGGACTTGCTACCGTTGTGTTTAGCTCTTAGTGACACACATATCCACCTCAAACACCAAAGTGGGAAAATTTATTAGGGGTTTGATTTCAATTAGGCACAGTCTGCCATTTACTTTTTATTTTACGTTTATTTTTTTAATAACTCAGTGTCATCTCATCTGGCATAGTAGTGTGCTTTCATACTTGGCTAGAAAATAGCCATAGGAGAATCCAAACAGCTTACTTACGCCTACAGTAGCGTTATATATATTTGATTTCTGGTTGATCTGCTGGTGGCTGTACTTGCTGCAGTGCATCTACTAGCAAATTGTGAGCAATTTGTAGTGAGACTTGCGACCGCTGTGTTTTGCACTTAGTGACGCACATATCCATTGCAAAGACCGAAGTGGGAAAATTTAGTAGGGGTTGGATTTCAATTAGGCACAGTCTGCCATTTTTCCTTTTTTATTTTACGTTTATTTTGTTTCATAACTCTGCGTCATCTCATCTGGCATAGTAGTGTGCTTTCATACTTGGCTAGAAAATAGCCATAGGAGAATCCAAACAGCTTACTTACGCCTACAGTAGCGTTATATATATTTGATTTCTGGTTGATCTGCTGGTGGCTGTACTTGCTGCAGTGCATCTACTAGCAAATTGTGAGCAATTTGTAGTGAGACTTGCGACCGCTGTGTTTTGCGCTTAGTGACGCACATATCCATTGCAAAGACCGAAGTGGGAAAATTTAGTAGGGGTTGGATTTCAATTAGGCACAGTCTGCCATTTTTCCTTTTTTATTTTACGTTTATTTTGTTTCATAACTCTGCGTCATCTCATCTGGCATAGTAGTGTGCTTTCATACTTGGCTAGAAAATAGCCATAGGAGAATCTAAACGGCTTACTTACGCCTACAGTAGCGTTATATATATTTGATTTCTGGTTGATCTGCTGGTGGCTGTACTTGCTGCAGTGCATCTACTAGCAAATTGTGAGCAATTTGTAGTGAGACTTGCGACCGCTGTGTTTTGCGCTTAGTGACGCACATATCCATTGCAAAGACCGAAGTGGGAAAATTTAGTAGGGGTTGGATTTCAATTAGGCACAGTCTGCCATTTTTCCTTTTTTATTTTACGTTTATTTTGTTTCATAACTCTGCGTCATCTCATCTGGCATAGTAGTGTGCTTTCATACTTGGCTAGAAAATAGCCATAGGAGAATCTAAACGGCTTACTTACGCCTACAGTAGCGTTATATATATTTGATTTCTGGTTGATCTGCTGGTGGCTGTACTTGCTGCAGTGCATCTACTAGCAAATTGTGAGCAATTTGTAGTGAGACTTGCGACCGCTGTGTTTTGCGCTTAGTGACACACATATCCATTGCAAAGACCGAAGTGGGAAAATTTAGTAGGGGTTGGATTTCAATTAGGCACAGTCTGCCATTTTTCCTTTTTTATTTTACGTTTATTTTGTTTCATAACTCTGCGTCATCTCATCTGGCATAGTAGTGTGCTTTCATACTTGGCTAGAAAATAGCCATAGGAGAATCTAAACGGCTTACTTACGCCTACAGTAGCGTTATATATATTTGATTTCTGGTTGATCTGCTGGTGGCTGTACTTGCTGCAGTGCATCTACTAGCCAATTGTGAGCAATTTGTAGTGAGACTTGCGACCGCTGTGTTTTGCGCTTAGTGACGCACATATCCATTGCAAAGACCGAAGTGGGAAAATTTAGTAGGGGTTGGATATCAATTAGGCACAGTCTGCCATTTTTCCTTTTTTATTTTACGTTTATTTTGTTTCATAACTCTGCGTCATCTCATCTGGCATAGTAGTGTGCTTTCATACTTGGCTAGAAAATAGCCATAGGAGAATCTAAACGGCTTACTTACGCCTACAGTAGCGTTATATATATTTGATTTCTGGTTGATCTGCTGGTGGCTGTACTTGCTGCAGTGCATCTACTAGCAAATTGTGAGCAATTTGTAGTGAGACTTGCGACCGCTGTGTTTTGCGCTTAGTGACGCACATATCCATTGCAAAGACCGAAGTGGGAAAATTTAGTAGGGGTTGGATTTCAATTAGGCACAGTCTGCCATTTTTCCTTTTTTATTTTACGTTTATTTTGTTTCATAACTCTGCGTCATCTCATCTGGCATAGTAGTGTGCTTTCATGCTTGGCTAGAAAATAGCCATAGGAGAATCTAAACGGCTTACTTACGCCTACAGTAGCGTTATATATATTTGATTTCTGGTTGATCTGCTGGTGGCTGTACTTGCTGCAGTGCATCTACTAGTCAATTGTGAGCAATTTGTAGTGAGACTTGCGACCGCTGTGTTTTGCGCTTAGTGACGCACATATCCATTGCAAAGACCGAAGTGGGAAAATTTAGTAGGGGTTGGATTTCAATTAGGCACAGTCTGCCATTTTTCCTTTTTTATTTTACGTTTATTTTGTTTCATAACTCTGCGTCATCTCATCTGGCATAGTAGTGTGCTTTCATACTTGGCTAGAAAATAGCCATAGGAGAATCTAAACGGCTTACTTACGCCTACAGTAGCGTTATATATATTTGATTTCTGGTTGATCTGCTGGTGGCTGTACTTGCTGCAGTGCATCTACTAGCCAATTGTGAGCAATTTGTAGTGAGACTTGTGACCGCTGTGTTTTGCGCTTAGTGACGCACATATCCATTGCAAAGACCGAAGTGGGAAAATTTAGTAGGGGTTGGATTTCAATTAGGCACAGTCTGCCATTTTTCCTTTTTTATTTTACGTTTATTTTGTTTCATAACTCTGCGTCATCTCATCTGGCATAGTAGTGTGCTTTCATACTTGGCTAGAAAATAGCCATAGCAATAGGATAGCATCGTTTGGTTTTAAAAACTCAAAAACACAAAAAAAAAAAAAAAACACAAAAAAAAGTTAAAAAAAAAATTTAAGTTATAACTCTCATTTTAAAAATGTTTAACCCGAGGGCTAGGGGTAGAGGACGAGGGTGGGGACGTGGGCGTCCAACTACTGCAGGGGTCAGAGGCCGTGGTCCTGGGCGGGGTGAGACACCACCTGCTTATGAGGGAGCAGGGGAACGCCGCAGAGCTACACTCCCTAGGTTCATGTCTGAAGTTACTGGGACTCGTGGTAGAGCACTGTTGAGGCCAGAACAGTGCGAACAGGTGATGTCGTGGATTGCCGACAATGCTTCGAGCAATTTGTCCACCAGTCAGTCTTCCACGCAGTCCACCCATGTCACCGAAATCGGCACTCCTCCAGCTCCTGCACCTCAGCCTCCTCCCCCCCAGTCTGCCCCCTCCCAGGAAAATTTGCCATTTGAACCGGCATACTCTGAGGAACTGTTTTCTGGACCCTTCCCACAGTCACAAACCACTTGTCCGGTTGCTGCTGAGCAATTTTCCGATGCCCAGGTTTTCCACCAGTCACAGTCTGTGGGTGATGATGACCTTCTTGACGTAGTGGAAGTGTGTAAAGAGGTGTCCGACGATGAGGAGACACGGTTGTCAGACAGTGGGGAAGTTGTTGTCAGGGCAGGAAGTCCGAGGGGGGAGCAGACTGAGGGATCGGAGGATGATGAGGTGACAGACCCAAGCTGGGTTGATAGGCCGGGTGAACACAGTGCTTCTGAGACGGAGGAGAGTCCTCGACCAGAACAGGTTGGAAGAGGCAGTGGTGGGGCCAGACAGAGAGGCAGGGCCAGAGCTGGTGCATCAGCGCCAAATGTGTCAACTAGTGAAGCTCCCGTGGCGAGGGCTCTTGCGGCGAGGGCTAGATTTTCAGAAGTCTGGAGGTTCTTTAAGGAAACACCGGATGACCGACGGACTGTGGTGTGCAACATTTGCCAAACCAGGCTCAGCAGGTGTTCCACCACTACTAGCTTAACTACCACCAGTATGCGCAGGCATATGAATGCTAAACACCCCACTCAGTGGCAACAAGCCCGTTCACCTCCGGCCGTGCACACCACTGCTCCTTCCCCTGTGTCAGCTGATAGTCAGCCCCCTGCCCAGGACCCTGCCACAAAAACCCCATCGTCGCCTCCACGATCCTCCACAGCATCCACCAGCGTTCAGCTCTCCATACCCCAGACGCTGGAGCGGAAACGCAAATATAGTGCAACCCACCCGCACGCCCAAGCCCTTAATGTCCACATCTCCAGATTGCTTAGCCTGGAGATGCTGCCCTATAGGCTAGTAGAGACCGAGGCCTTTCGCAACCTCATGGCGGCGGCCGCCCCTCGGTATTCGGTTCCCAGCCGTCACTACTTTTCCCGGTGTGCCGTCCCAGGCCTGCACCAGCACGTGTCAGACAACATCACCCGTGCCCTGACCAACGCCGTTTCTGACAAGGTCCACCTGACCACGGACACGTGGACGAGTGCTGCCGGGCAGGGCCACTATATATCGCTGACGGCACATTGGGTTAACTTGGTGGAGGCTGGGACCGAGTCTGACCCTGGGGCTGGTCATATACTGCCGACGCCGAGGATTGCGGGGCCTACCTCGGTCCAGGTGTTTCAGGCCTACTATGCCTCCTCCTCCTCCCACCCCTCCTCCACCTCCTCCTCCGAACTACCATCCGTGGGCACGGCGCCATCAGTCGTTAGCTCTAGGCACAGCAGCAGTGCCGTCGCTAAGCGACAGCAGGCGGTGCTCAAACTGCTGAGCCTAGGCGATAAAAGGCACACCGCCCAAGAGCTATTACAGGGCATCACGGTGCAGACTGATCTGTGGCTGGCACCGCTGAACCTGAAGCCAGGCATGGTTGTGTGTGACAACGGCCGTAACCTGGTGGCGGCTCTGCAACTCGGCAGACTGACACATGTGCCATGCCTGGCCCATGTGTTAAATCTGATAGTTCAGCGTTTCCTCAAGACATACCCCAATCTGTCAGATTTGCTCACGAAGGTGCGCCGCATCTGTGCGCATTTCAGGAAGTCCAGCACAGATGCTGCCGCCTCCAACTGCCCGCTCACCGACTGTTGTGCGACGTGCCCACGAGGTGGAATTCAACACTGACCATGTTATCCACAGTTTACCAGCAGCGCCGAGCCATTGTAGACTGCCAGATGTCAACTTCCACCAGAACTGGTAGTCAGGTCAGTCAGCTTCCTCAAGTCTACAATGAGGAGTGGACGTGGATGTCTGATATCTGTCAGGTGCTGAGTAACTTTGAGGAGTCAACACAGATGGTCAGTGGCGATGCCGCCATCATCAGCCTCACCATCCCGCTGCTTGGCCTGTTGAAAAACTCTCTGATCAGCATGAAGTCGGAAGCTTTGCGCTCGTCACAAGAGACGGGGGAAGAAGATTCCCTTGTTGATAGCCAAAGCACCCTTAGGTCAGTTTCTCAGCGCATATCGGAGGAGGTGGAGGTGGAGGAGGATGAGGAGGAAGAGGAGGAGAATGTTGGCGAGACACAAGAGGGGACCATTGTTGAGTCCTTCACTGTTCAGCGTGTATGGGCATAAGAAGAGGAGTTGGAGGAGGAGGAAATGGACAGTCAGGCCAGTGAGGGGAGTGAATTCTTACGCGTTGGTACTCTGGCGCATATGGCAGATTTCATGCTAGGCTGCCTATCCCGTGACCCTCGCGTTCAAAGAATTTATTCCAGCACCGATTACTGGGTGTTCACTCTCCTGGACCCACGGTACAAGCAAAATCTTTCCACTCTCATCCCTGCAGAGGAAAGGAGTGTGAGAATGCATGAATACCAGCAGGCCCTGGTGCACAAGCTGAAACAGTATTTCCCTTCTGACAGCGCTAGCGGCAGAGTGCGTAGTTCTGCGGGACAAGTAGCGAGGGAGAGTAGGCGAGCAGGCAGCTTGTCCAGCACTGGCAAGGGTACGCTTTACAAGGCTTTTGCCAGCTTTATGTCACCCCAGCAAGACACTGTCACCTGTCCCCAGTCTCGGCAGAGTAGGGCTGATCTTTACAGAAAGATGGTGAGGGAGTACGTAGCTGACCATACCATCGTCCTAAATGATCACACAGCTCCCTACAACTACTGGGTTTCAAAGCTGGACATGTGGCACGAACTGGCGCTGTACGCCTTGGAGGTTCTTGCCTGCCCTGCCGCTAGCGTCTTGTCCGAGCGGGTTTTCAGTGCAGCTGGTGGCATCATCACCGATAAGCGTACACGCCTGTCGACTGACAGCGCTGACAGGCTGACGCTTATTAAGATGAATAAAGCCTGGATTTCTCATAATTTCCAATCTCCACCAGGTGAAGGAAGCTCAACCTGAATAATTGATCCACTCCTCCTCCTCCTCATTTTCCTCCTTCTCCTCCTCTTTGTACAGTAAAGCAGAGGAAACTGGCTATTTTTTGACAGGGCCCACTGGCTCTAGCTATAGTACTTTATGCATTTAATTTTTCTGGAGGGCCACCGACCCGGTCCTCTGTTTTAAACAATTTTTGGGAGTGCCACATACAGGCACTCAATCTATTCAATTTTTCTGGAGGGCCACCGACCCGTTCCTCTGTTTTAAACAATTTTTGGGAGTGCCACATACAGGCACTCAATCTATTCAATTTTTCTGGAGGGCCACCTACCTGCTCCTCTGGTTTGAAAACTTTTTGGGAGTGCCACATACAGGCACTCAATCTATTCAATTTTTCTGGAGGGCCACCGACCCGTTTCTCTGTTTTAAACAATTTTTGGGAGTGCCACATACAGGCACTCAATCTATTCAATTTTTCTGGAGGGCCACCTACCTGCTCCTCTGGTTTGAAAACTTTTTGGGACTGCCACATACAGGCACTCAATCTATTCAATTTTTCTGGAGGGCCACCTACCTGCTCCTCTGGTTTGAAAACGTTTTGGGACTGCCACATAAAGGCACTCAATCGATTCCATTTTTCTGGAGGGCCACCTACCTGCTCCTCTGGTTTGAAAACTTTTTGGGACTGCCACATACAGGCACTATCCAAATTAAATTGTCTCCATAGCAGCCTCCACACGTTGTCTCCATTGCTACCTCCAAAAGTCGTCCATATAGCTGCCTCCATACATCGTCCCTTTATCAAACGAGGTGTGTCAGGCAGAAATTTGGGTTGTTTTCATGGATTCCACATCAAAGTTGTTAACTTTGTCGCCACCCAGCTGTGTTATCCACAAAATATACTAATAAACTTTTATCATTTACCAATATTATTTCAGCGCTTCTTGCGCATCTGTTTACATTCCCCTCACCCGCCATATCCCAAACTTATAAGAACGCTACTACACTTGATCTTATACAAAAGGTTCTTAGAAGTGCTGTTTGGGGAGTAGCCTAGAGACAGGGGCTTGGATTGGCGAAAGCTCGCCTGGCTGCGGAGCGCCAGCTCCATCCCAAGATCCAACTAACATAGTTTTAACTGCAGCACCTTTAATCTACTACTAGTTCACTGCCTCCATAATAATAATAATCTTTATTTATATAGCGCCATCATATTCCGTAGCGCTTTACAAATCATAGGAAACAAATACAAATGTAATGTAACAGAGCGCAACATTTGTATGGAACAACAGGAGTGATGTCCCTGCTCGCCAGAGCTTACGGTTTATGAAGATGATGGGGTAACACGAGGTAAAAGAATATTTAATGGTCAAGCCATTCTTCTTAGGGAATAGAACAAAATATAATAAATGGAATTGCTGTCGTTTGAACCACTCAGCCGTCATCTTATATACCAGGTCCAGGGTGAATGGGACTGTAGAGAAGTCTGGTGCCTGTTGGTTGCTGGATAACAGATGGGAGGACGACACAGGACGGGTTAGTAGAAGAGTTAAAACTTCATGCAGTTAATGAGTGTTATAGGCTTGCCAAAAGAAATGGGTTTTAAGAGCACGTTTGAAACTTTGGAGGTTAGGTATTAGTCTGATAGTCCAGGGCAGAGCATTCCATAGAATTGGTGCAGCTCTAGAGAAGTCTTGGAGACGCGAGTGGGAGGTCCGCACTAGGGTAGAGGTTAATCTAAGATCACTGGCGGATCTAAGAGCACGGGTTGGGCGATAGACTGAGATAAGAGAGGAGAGGTAGGGGGGTGCAGCATTATACAGAGCTTTATGGATGAGGGTTATTATTTTAAACTATTCGAAAGGAGACTGGCAGCCAGTGCAGCGACTGGCATGAACTGTAAGCATACATGGTCCCCTTATCAAACGAGCTGTGTCAGGCAGAATTTTGGGTTGTTTTCATGGCTTCCACAACAAACTTGTTAACTTTGTCGCCACCCTGCTGTGTAATCCACAAAAAATACTGGCAAACTTTTATCATTTACCGATATTATTTCAGCGCTTCTTGCGCATCTGTTTACATTCCCCTCACCCGCCATATCCTAAACTTATAAGAACGCTACTACACTTGATTTTATACAAAAGGTTCTTAGAAGTGCTGTTTGGGGAGTAGCCTAGAGACAGGGGTTTGGATTGGCGAAAGCTCGCCTGGCAGCGGAGCACCAGCTCCATGCCAAGATCCAACTAACATAGTTTTAACTGCAGCACCTTTAATCTACTACTAGTTCACTGCCTCCATACATGGTCCCCTTATCAAACGAGCTGTGTCAGGCAGAATTTTGGGTTGTTTTCATGGCTTCCATGTTAACTTTGTCGCCACCCTGCTGTGTAATCCACAAAATATACTGGCAAACTTTTATCATGTACCGATATTATTTGAGCGCTTCTTGCTCACCTCCTTTGGTTCCTCTCTGCCACCCATTGGTTTGAAGCCTGAGTCCATTTAGGGTATGTCGCCATGCCACTCTCTAGCCTGCCGCTGCTGCCGCTGCCTCTGCATGCCATCTCCTATAGTGTCAGGGTCAATTATTGGATGTTTTAGATGCTATCTAGCTTCATTCTGTCACTCTGTCATGGCCATGCTGTTGCCCATAATTTTGGCATAATGGTGCGATTAAGCAGCCTCAGAGGCATCCATGCATGCTGCCCCTGCTGTTTCCTGTCCATTTCCGTGGTGTTTCCATCCTTTTCTGAGGTTCCCAGGTGTTTGGCCAAGCTTCCCTGTGCAGAGCCTTGGTCCCCTTGAAAAATGCTCGAGTCTCCCATTGACTTCAATGGGGCTCGTTATTCGAGACGAGCACTCGAGCATCGGGAAAAGTTCGTCTCGAATAACGAGTACCCGAGCATTTTAGTGCTCGCTCATCTCTAGGTGGGATCGACGATAAGACAACATTCGGTTAAAGCACCCTAGGGTGCCTGAAAAATAGTAAAAAAAAATCCCCGAAAGTTCCCATCACCCCCACAACAAAATGGGGCAAAAGCAATTTCTGTCCAGTTCAGTGCATTTATATTACAGCTGCCTGTATCTCTGGTGTTACAGCTCACAGAACCACAGGTTTGAGGTGGCTCTTATCTTTAAAATTACTCCAAAAGCATGGACCTAGGTGCAATAAAGGGTAAGATAGCGATGTTCCCTTTCCAGACTCATAGCAGGAATTATCTAAGGCAAAAATTGACTCTTTTCCACTTCAAGGCAATTTTTCATAAAGATAAATAGGAAAATTTTAACATGAAATAGTACATTTATAGACAGAATATTAAATCCCCTACCTGAACATATTGGTACTTTAGAAGTAAAAAAAACCCCTGATGATATGTTTCCTTCAAGCCTCATGAACAAGAGAGAGAGTTGTATAGTGCACACAGTGTTGGAAATTTTCAAAGCCAGAAAACTGTCTGACAAGGCAGTTATAAAGCCCTATCCCCGCCAGTTTTGTGTTTTTTCCCGCCTCTTAGACCTCTTTGGGAGAGAGAGGGCAGGTGGTGGGATTATGGCGGTTGGGCGCTTTAATGCCCTGGGCCGCTGTATTTAGTATATTCAGTGCCAAACTATAGCTAAAATCTTTGCCAGGTGAGACCTTGTCTAAACAGGAGCATTCTGGCTGAGATCCAAACCAGATCTACTAAAAAGCCATGAGTGGACAAGGGGGAAATTTTAACACTTCAGTACCGGCCAGTGACCCATATGGTTCTGTAACACATGTAAGCCATTTACTACAACAACATAGTGCACAATATACATAATGAGTGATTTTACTTGTGTGAATGCTATACAACCTTATGATGCATCAATGTGCTCAAAAACATCAGTATTATAGAGTCAGACATTTACTACAATGAAACTAGCTTAGCATAGAACCCTTATTGCTTACACAACTCCCTATAGTGATGCTGTATAACAGCTGTGTGGGCAAGTGCCCAACAATGAGGTACTCCGGAACATTCCCCAAATTACCACATTACCATTTATTTTTTCTGGATGGTGATAGGCTATTTTGGATACTCCCATTCACTAGCTATGAGAGTCCTAGAAATAGCCAAGCATTTTCGTTGGTAGTTTCCAACACTCCCTTACAATTGAATGGAGTAACAGAACATTTGCCAGTCCTGCAACTCCACCAATTATTAAGAAAGGAAACCCCATTCTACATATTGCTGGGGGTCCCATTCTCTGGAACATCAGTAGATTTTTTTGATTAACGTGTTTGCTGACATAGCTTCATTGCATTGTGGATTGGCAGACTGTTCTGTACAGAAAAGTGGACTCTGCATATGAGTAGCTGACTCATCCAATATTTTGGGTTTGGGTTGATAGCCTAGTGCATATCACATCGGAACCAACACAGTCTGGGTGCAATTCTGGTGTTTATCATACTGGAAAAGTAAAGCAGTGAATGTTTTTACTTAGCATATCAACACTGCATTGAAGTAGCTGGAACACTTCTGAACTTGTCCAGGTAATGAATGCCTCCCGGGCGCCATATTTTATAATAATATGCAATTATAACATCCGGATTTGATGTGCAGTCATAAAGGATCTTTATTAAAACTAAGAATCTATACACTATGCTGCGAAAAGACAATACACTATAGAATATTTTTGACGCAAAAGAATTTTTAAATCTTGTTGACCCATTATGGAATTGCACTATGTGCTAAACTGTAGTAAAATCAGAATGAAATCCAAAGGCAGCAGTGAAATGTTTCAGTCAGAGTCTCGGACTACAGCCTGACCTGAAGTATCTCACGTATACAGGTCAGAACTGCCCCTAGAATAGATAGAAGGCTACACACCAAATAAGCATTGTAGCAAAACAAGAGAGAAAAAGCTTTTTAACTATGTCAATGCAAAAATAAAACTTGATCTCTATTATGTAATACTACACACAACAGGCTGTGCTAAAACCATTTAATAGGTGCAAAACTGTACACACAGATCTGGGGGGAAACGGTCATGGTAGACTAGATCCCATCCACATACAGAACCAACCTATGAATATTTTTGTCATATATACATCACATGGGCCTGGCTTCATTCTGTATTGAATCAGTTTTAACATGGGACCTAGTGAATATGACGTATTTGTTGCCACATTAAATAAGGAAGCAAAAAAAGTGAATACATCCAGCATCATATGGGAAACAAGAGAATCACAAAAGTAGCATGGACAATTGTTACCCAATACCCAAATAATGACAGAAAAGATAAAAAAAAACAACCGGTGGTGGGTGTGAAGAAAGCCTATGCATATCTCAGGGGTCAGCACATATCGCAACATCAAAAAAGTGCTGTTGTCTATTAATATTGTATACTGATACGTACATCAGAAAAGTGCTATCGTCTGTTAATATTGCACACTCATATAAGATCATAAAAGTACTGTTGTCAGTGTATAGCATCTAGTAATACCTTGATCATAAAGGCACTATCACAGATTAGTTTGGTACTGTATGTCTTTGAGAATAAAGAAAGAAGGAATTATAGGACAGGGATGTGGCCGTGGTCCTGCTGCTGCTGGTGATGGAGCTGGTGAGGACTTGTTCTGTCTCTGCCTGCTCCAAATTCCTCTTGTGCACATAGGGGCCAAGGTGTGTAGCATGAACTGGTAGACCCCAATAAGCCACATGAAGTTGAGGCATTGATCAATTGCACAGTAGAGAGTGTAGCAAATTCAATGGAATTATCTTCACCATGTTCATACTCAAGTGCAGAGCCCTCCACCTCAAAGTGCAGAGCCCTCCACCTCACCCCCTTAAAGTAGCAAAGCTGTTTCAGCCACAGGTCATGTAGTAGTCAGTCATGCTGTACGATGACTCTCCTAGCTGGGAATCTGTGGCCCATCCGCCTCCCCTGCATTAGAAATAGAGCTTCAAAATTCCCAATAATTTTTTTGGAGGATGATGATGTGGGTGATGGACTGTATGATGAAGAAGAAACACAGCTGGCAATGGATGTGACTTTCTGCAGTGTCCAGAAAGAGAAGGAGGGCAGTGGTGAGAGCTTGCTGGTAGAATAAGCGAGGGGTGATGATGAGGTCTTAGACCTGACATGGGTAGAAGGCAGTGATATTTCAGATGAAGAGGCCAAGCTAAAGGAGGCCAAGATGCAGTGGTCAGCCCGTAGCCACGTCATCAACTGCTACTGCCCACGCCCAGCGACCCTGGAAACAAAGGCTGCAAGGTGTCTGAAACGTGGGATTTTTTATCACAGAATGCAGAAGACAAAGCGCGAGTCATTTGCACGTTTTACCACCAGTCCATAAAGTCTTGCCAAAGCCCTATAGGCACCTGCAGAGTAAACATAAGCTGCATAAGCGGAGACACTAAAAAGCCCAGAATCACCTCCCCATGCTGCTGCAGTTGACCCAGCCCATTTCACCTCCTCCCAAGTCACAAGGCCACCTGTCTCCTTGCAAAGCAAGGATGTAACACCACCACCATCAGCACCACAGTCACTATTACCAGGTCTGTCCAAACCATACATTCAATTCTCCATCCCCCAAGTCCTGGAGAGAAAGGTGGCGACTGTCCCACAATATGAAGTTCCCAGCCACCACTTTACATTTAGTGCCAAGGTGCATCTCACTAATAAAATGTGGAATAGTAAGCATGGGCAGTGACATTCCATTTCTTTAACCGTTTACTGGGCTAAAATAGTGCCAGCTTATTCCAAGACAGGAGGCTTTCTCCCCTCCTTCTTCATCCAGTGAGTGCAGGGTCCACACCACCATTTTTAGCAAAGCATGGGGATACTCATCTATCTGGGTGTAAGACCACACACAGCTGTGGACTCAGATCCAGTAGCAGATGTATTCTGCTGCTAAACCTCAAGCCTGGCAAGGTGTAGTGCAACAACAGCCGGAACCTTGCAGCAGTTTTGGGCTCAGCCAAGCTGATGTACGTCCCATGTATTGGGCATGTGCTCAATTTGGTGGTGCAAAGGTTCCTTGACAACTATGCAATTCGTCTGGAGCTGCTGCTTAGAGTGCATGCCGTGTGTACCTATTTTTGACATGCACACCTTGCACTGCAGAGAAACTTTGGCCTGCCCACCCACCATCTCATATGTGATGTACCAACTAGGTGGAATTCCACTTTATATATGCTGTCAGCAGCAGCAGGCAATTGTGGAATTCCAGCAACGTTTCACTACCAATGACTGGGCCTCCATGAAGGACATTTGTTTGATGGTGCACTGCTTCCAAAATGCCACCAATGCAGTCAGCAATGATGGCGCCACCGTCAGTGAGCTCTACCATTCCCATTGTCTGCTAAAAAAAGGTCTTCATGAAGGATAGGTCCTTCCTGTTCAATCTCTGGGTGGAAAAATTGGACACATGGCCAGAGCTTGCCCACTATGCCTTGCAGGTGCATTAATTAAAATGAACATAGCATGAATCCCACACATCTTGGTTTTGCCAGTGTCTGAATTATTTTTCAATTCTGCATTCCCGGAACTTCAACTTTAAAATTTTGACTTAATGTATTCCTGAAACTTCAGCTTGAAATTTTCAAATCTGCATTCACGCAATGTCAATTTCAAATATTTCATATCTGTATTCCCGTAACAACAATTTCAGAACTTTCAAATCTGCATTTCCTAAACGTCAATTTTAATTCTTGTCTTTTTCCCCATTGCTTCTTTTAATGCAATGAGAATGAGTAACTGGGTCACACAGAGGGCCTTTAACCCCTGCGATATAATTTTTTAACTATATTTTTTTTATTGTTGCACTGTTTATTTTTAATGTTATTATTTCAAGAACTTTCCAGCCCATTTTGAGCACAACCAGATTGTAATAATACTTTGTAATGAATGTGCACAGCATTTTTCATACTGTGTATGTGGCAAATACCGAGCCTGAATTATGTGCACCAGGTTCAATAGTAGGAAAAAGGAAAAAGTAAGAAAATAAAATGCACTAAAAGGGATAAAACAGCTTCTATAAATTTTAATATCAGGCATGCATATAGGTGTACTCTCACCTTCTTTGGTTGCACTGTTTGCACAACCATTATATAGGTGTTGGACTTGGCCTGGATTAACCCTAGGAACTGGGTTATGGCAAAAATAAAAGGAAAAGAAGAAAAACAATCTGCAAAATATCATGAGTATTTCTTGGTGGTCATGGGCATCTTTTCAAAAAGCAGACTTGTGCACCAACAGGTGTTGCCTTATCCCTGGGACAGTGAAAAGTACATTTTCATTTTCATTCAAGGCACATTAGATGATCTTTGTCCACTTACACCAATTCATTGACCATCTTATTTTCAACCTAAGGACTAAACATATTTTTTATTTTTTTTCATTGATGCTATAATAGACATTCCTTTGGTGCTGCTGTATGTTTTTTGCAGGCACATTTTAGTATTTTTTAAGTGGCACGTTTTGAGATGAAATCAAAGAACATAAATTCTGACCTAATTATTTGTATTTCAGAAAGTCGTGCTATTCTGCATGGACCTACAATTTCAGTGATGTAATTGTAGGGTATTTTCTTTTGATGTATCACTTTTGTGCATACCATATATACTCATGTACAAGGTGACTTTTTCAGCACAAAAAATGTGCTGAAAAATGTCCCCTCGGCTTATACACGAGTCTATAACAAAACCCACTTAAAAAAAATAAACCCTATACTCACCCTACAATGTTGGTGTGGCTCCCCGATGTCGGCGCGTCCCTTCTTCTTTCTTCTCCACGCCTCCTTTTCTTTCTTCTCTCATGGACGGGGCCATGTTTTCTTCCTGGCTGGCGCATTCTATGAAGGCTGTATACTACTGGGGGCTGGCTGTATACTACTGGGGGCTGGCTGGCTGTATACTTCTGGGGGCTGGCTGTATGCTGCTAGGGGCTGGCTAGCTGTATAATACAGGAGGCTGGTGGCTGTAAACTACTAAGGGCTGGCAGGCTGTATACTACTGGGAGCTGGCTGACTATATACTACTGGGGGCTTTCTGGCTATATACTGTGACCAGTGTATTTCCCACCCTCGGCTTATACTTAAGTCAATAGTTTTTCCCAGTTTTTGGTGGTAAAATTAGGGGTCTCGGCTTATACTCGGGTCAGCTTATACTCGAGTATATACAGTAATTGTTATTATGGGACATCAGAAGAAATTGCAGGAGGATGTATACAAGGAGATAACTGCAACCTCCAGCATTTCCAAACTGATATTATAGGTTGTCACAGAAAGAGAGGATTCTACAAGGAGAAGGGAAAGAAGAAAGAACTACAACATCCATCATTCCCTTGGTCCGGGCATTAACACTAAACAGCTACCACTGTTGTCTTCTGTTACATGGTGGTAACATCATTACATTTATATCCAATGTTATCTAATATAAAAGCATGCTTAAAACTAGTTTCTTCCACTTGTAAGTTATAATATTATTGTTGCAATAATAGTGTTAGCTTGTACCTAATGATCTATGATGACTATACAGTTGTTTATCCATCTACTGCTAGTACAATTGTCAACTTTATTGACTAAGTAACTCCAAAGTGTGACTAGTTGATGCCTCAAATAGCTGCTTAAACAGCCTTCAACTCCATAATTATTTTATTTTTCAGGTTATTGAGCTGTATGAGGGCTTGTTTTTTGCCTTATAAATTGTACTTCCTAGTGACAACATTTCATATTCCATGTCGGTTACTGGGAAGCTGGAAAATAATTTCAAATGCAATGAAATTGCAGAAAAAAAATAAAATATTTATGTGGACACAGTTTTTACGGCTTTCACTGTGCTCTCCAAATGACCACTGTACATTATTTCTTGGATCAGTGCAATCACGGGAATACAACATTTATGTAGATTTTAATATGTTTAAAAATGAAAACCTTTTGTACTTTATATTTACCAATAACTTTTTCATACTTCGGGATATGATCCTGTGTAAGGTGTCATTTTGTTCTGAGTCATGATGACATTGTCATTGGTACTACTACTGCCAGCATTTACCTGCCACTGGCATCTCAGCGCATCCTCAGCCATACTTTATGGATAAAGGATGACGCAAGCACAGATTGGTATGGAAATTACTAAAAGTGTTAGTGATAAATGTATTTTTATTTCTTTTTTGCTTGGGGTGACTTACAAATTGTTACAATAGGAAAGATTTTATTCAATTAATTTATAATTATCTCCTATCCCAAGAAACCTTCTGTATTTTAAGGAGTAGCACTGTGAAAGCAAACTCTATACTCCTTCTGTCAACTTTATCCAGAAGAGACTATACTGTACATTAACTATTTCATAAAGATTGAGTATTGTTTCATTCATTCACTACATTAAAGCAATGATCCAAATCCTCCTTGGATTAATTATCTCTATGGAGGAGCTAGAACATTGCTGTGACTCATCCATTAATATCAGATCAGTGGGGGTTAACACTCTGCACTCCCACCAATCAATGGATATATATTTTAACCTATGAAACTTTACTTTTACTAATGGATGCCATATAATAACGTATTTTCTTTTCTTCCCAGGCGATTTTAGACCAGTTCAACCCAAGTCTTAAGAACTTTGTGACAATGGGGAAACATTATGAAAAAGCACTTTCAGGTATTATCTAGTATTATTTATTAAAAATGTACTATGCTTATGTTGGATATAAGAAGCATGTTTTAACCCCTTAACAACTTGGCCATTTTGCACCTTTCTCCATAATTTCAAAACAACAGGGTGGTGTGTAAAGAAATGGTCCATGTCATAAATGCATTTTTTTACACACCACCCTGTTGTTTTGAAATTATGTGGATTGTCATGGTGTGGGTCCTATTGTTAATAGACCAAATTTGTTGAGCCTACTCTGAGTTTGGCATTTTGCACCTTTCTGACACACGTTGGCGTAACAAGACTCCAGTGGGCCCCAATGCGAACTTCACATCAGGGCCCCATATACCCAAATCCATGTTACTGGCTCACATCCCGCACATCACACTACACAGACATATTCATACTTACACTATATATAGACTACACAAATATAGATTACATCAATATATATATGTATATATACACAGAAACATATAAGGTATATGGACTACACACATACACCATATATACGGAACACATACAAATACACTCATACACCATACTAAACTATATATACCACACTAAAAAATAAACATAAATATATAATCCCACACACTATATACAATACCAATATTCCTGTACAATACCGATATCACAGCAATATCAAGCAGGACAGAAATAGCACTCCAGACGTAGAATTGTGAAAAAAGATAAGTGGATAAGTGGTCTCCATGACTAAGATGAACAAGTTGGGGACAGTGGGCATCCCTTTCTGGTCCCATTTTTTTATGCAATGGTGTGGACAAAACTCCATTCACTTTGACTCTTGCTGTGGGTCTACTGTCATTATAGCATCTGTAAAATGTGTGGAAAGGTTTTGCTTCAGCCTTCTTCTTCTGTGCTCATCTGGACCATCCTGGTCTTCATCGTGGTGTACCCCTCACAGATAACAATTCTCTTTTATCCTGACAGAATTCACCACCAGAAGTCTTGACCTCTGTAGAGCACATCTTGACACTGAACCCCTAAAAACACCACAGTCACTTGTCAGTATAATGTCGCTTGGAATAAATCTACTATATATACTTGAGTATAAGCTGACCCAAGTATAAGTCAAGGTACCTAATTTTAACACAAAACACTTGAAAAACCTATTGACTTGAGTATAAGCTTAGGGTGGGAAATGCATTGGCCCCATCTCCACCCAGTATATAGCCAGCACATGCCCCCAGGTATATAGCCAGATGCCCATTGTCCCCAGTATATAGCCTGCAGCCCTGCCCCCCAAATATATAATGTGTAGCCCCTGTCCCAAAGCATATAGCGTGCAGTCCCTGCCCCCAATATACAGCCTGCAGCCCCTAACCCCCAGTATACAGCCTGCTTCCCCTGCCACACAGTATACAGCCTGCAGCCCCTGCCCCACAGTATACAGCCTCCAGCCCCTGCCCCCAGTATTCAGCCTGCAGCCCCTGCCCCCCAATATATAGCCTGGTGCCCCTTCCCTCAGTATACAGTCGGCTTCCCCTCCCCATTATACAGGCTGCAGTCCCTTATCCCAGTATATAGCCAACAGCCCCCTGTCCCCAGTGTACAGCCCCTTCCAGAATGCCAAGCTTTTAAGAAAAAAGTGTACTCACCTTCTGACACCCCCCCCGGCAGGTCCTCTTCTATCAATCAATGTTCCGGCTTGAGCTCTGTGTCGTGACATCAACTGCTCGCTGACATCATAGTGTGTGCACACACACTAGAATGTCTGCAAGCAGCTGACATCACTACTATTTTTTTATAGACTCCAGTATAAGCCGAGTTAGGGTCCTTCAGCACTTTTTTTGCGCTGAAAAACTCGACTTATACTTGAGAATATACTGTATATCCTAATTTATAAACTCCCCCCACAAATTTTTATGTGGCAATGACACCCCTTAATTAATTTATTTACAATACCACCAACCCCTCACTAATTTAAATTCAGCACAAGCATTCAATGGGTTAACACTGGCAATATGCAGCAAACACCCAGACAATATGAAAGTGTTCGGCCTTGTGAGCCCTCTCCATACAACCCTCGTCGCCACGTGCTTATGTAATAGTATGGCAGTTTTAGATTTACAACCCTTTTCCTTGTTTTGTCACCCTTTCTTATTAAATGGTCACCTTATGTCCCATTTTGTCCCCCCATCTTAATAACTGCCTTCTTTTTAACACCTTTCTTAATAAGTGCTCCTTTTTTGCACCCTTTTTAAATATATGTACTCTTTTATGCCCTCTTTCTTATTATATTTCTCTTTCTTATGAAGTGCCCTTTTGACCCTTTTTCTTACCCCTTCTCTTTTTATGTGCCCACTTTCTTCTACTTTCTGTTATTGAGCCCCTTTTTTGCCTCCTTTTTTTATCATGCACCCCTTCTATTATTAAAGAGGACCTGTCACCCATAACAAAAGCACTAGGAGATGCCTACTAAAGTAAGCAGCTCCTAGAGATATCTCTGATGCAGCAGTGTTACAGTGTTACATTATCGGAACCCTTCGATAACTCTAACAAATATTGCTGCGAAGTATAATAGAAACACCTGACCAGGCTCAATTCATCTGGCTTATTCATGACGTGGTGGTGCGAGGAGCTGACTCTTCCCCGGACTGCCCCACCCACTCTATAGGCCAGCACTGCCAAGCATCATGCGGCAGTCACCGCTCCTAGCCATAACGCCTCATGAATACGTGGGACCACTTTGATGGTCATTGTGTTGCCGGCGCTGAGGTACTTACATCTGCATTGCTGTAAACGGAGACTGAGTAGAAGTGTAGAAATTGTAGGCCCCCGGCCGGATAACAGTAGAGGTTAGGCCGCATAGTGTCAGACTGACACGGGGCTGGCAGCTGCTGTCACACAGTTCAATATATACTGAGCAGTAGACAGCTGTTCTTCAACTGTAACAGCCGCGGCAGGTACACTCCTGTTGACATGCACCATTTTTTTAAATCTGACATGTGTCACTATAATTGGTTAGAACTTTGGAACCCTTTAACACATCCAGGGGATTTAGAAACCGTTTTCTTGTGAATCATTGTACTTCATGTAAGTTGAAAAATTTTGCAAGAATTCTGAAAAATTCTCCACTTTCAAAGTTTTTACATTTTCTGCTTTCTAGGCAGATCGTGAGACCACTCAAATAACCTAATGCATAACATTTTCCTAATGTCCTTTTTATGCTGTGCATGTTTTTATGCATCCTCTCATTTCTGTAGGATGACCTTTAGGTGCTATTTTTCACATTTTTCACATGAGAATCACCAAGACTCATGTTTTGAGGGACTTTCCTGGGTTTCAAGTGACTTTGAGCAGTCTAAATAATAGTAAAACCCCATGAATTTGCACAGAATAGAATAACCTGTGTAAAACAAATTTTACGAAATTTGTTAACCCTTTGTTAAAACAAAAAATGGGTTAAAACAAAATGGAGGTGCAATTTTGAAATTGTAATTTTTTCTAAATTAATGTATTTTTCAAACAATGTATACATTCAGAAAGGATAAAATACTAAAATGCATAGTTTGTTACCCAATTTGTCCTGTGTGTTCCAGTACCAAATATGGGATGGTAACCTTCTATATGGGAACGTGGCAGGGAATTGAAGAGAAGGAGCACAATTCAGAGCCGATTTGCATTGACACATTGTACAGGCTATAAAATTTTTATTTTCTTGGTAGTGTGAACATAATTTTTGTGTGATGAGATGTACTTCAATTTGGGGTATCTATATCTTATTGATAAGGTATTTTATATTTAGGTCGCATGGCTGCCCGAATCGCCTACAGTGTGTGCAAGTCTGGCTCCCAGGGTTTTCTCTGAACCAGCTGTTAACCCCTTACCACCACGTGATGTAGTAGTACATCATTGGTACATCATTAGTAGTACAGCGTTGGCTGGGGTAAATGGAGCCCGCTCCATAACCCGTAAGTCTTCGCAGCAAACAATTACCAGTAATACCTGTTAACCAATCCATCGCCGCTGGCAAAGTACCGCCATCTTCGAAGACCCGAGGTTGTCTGGTTTTAACCTATTCATTACAATGTGCGATTTGCACATTGTAATGAACGATGAGGAAAATCCCCATATACTGCCATACTGTAGTATGGCAGTGAATGGTAGGATCAATCAGACAACCTAGGGTTAAAGTACCCTAGGGGGTCTGAAAAATAGTTAAAAAAAAAGTTAAAAAAATATATTATATTAAAACACTTAAAAATTTAAATCACCCCCTCCTTGCCCTAGAAGTCAAATAAATATAAATAAACTGTAAAAATCATATACATGTTAGGTATCACCACGTCCCAAAATGCCCGATCTACCAAAATATATAATATAAATATAATTTCATTTCACTGCGTTTAACCCTGTAACGGAAAATAGATTTGGTAGACATGAAGTAGACATATCATTTGGGGTGCACAGTGAAAGCCGTAAAATCGATGCCCACAAGAAAACAGTGCAAATGCATTGTTTCACCAATTTCACTGTATTTGGAAATTTTATCCTGCTTCCCAGTACACGGCATGGAATAATAAATATTTCACTATGAAATGCAATTTGTTACGCAGAAAACAAGCCCTCACACAGCTCTCTACATGGAAAAATAAAAAAGTTATAGATTTGTGAAGATGGGGATTGATAAATGGAAACACATAAATTAAAAAGGGCCTTGACGTTAGAACTTGTATTTAATAGACGTCAGTCTATAGCAGAACGCGGGAGCAATAAGTTCCCTGCTCTGCCATAGACCATCGGAGCGTACACAAGAAGGTGGTGTTCTGCCGCTGGCAGTGCAGTGCAGTGACGTCACACACTGTGCCGCCAATGCCAGACAGCAATAATCAGCTGTAAGGTGTCTGTAATGAAGTTTTATTGATAATCCTTGGTCCAATTACAGCAAAAAATGTTTAAACTCCATTTGTCACTGGGGACAAAAATTTTTTTGTCTGGATCTACAATTATAAAATATACAGTTTCGACTTACATACAAATTCAACTTAAGAACAAACCTCCGGACCCTATCTTGTACGTATGCTGAAACCACAAGGGAGGAGGAAGAACTTGGTGTTCATCAGGGGAAGGTGAGTACAATTTCATTATTTTACCTACGGCTGTATATATTTGTTACAGTGAGCTGTATTTATTATAAGGGGGCTTCATATGTTTATTACAGTGGGCATTCAGTAGTTCTTATAGGGGGGCTGGATGTAGTTCTGATAGGGGGGCTGTGTATAATTATTATAGGGGGGCTGGATATAGTTAGCACAGTCGGCTGTACATATTTATTATAGGGGGCTGTATAAAGTTATTACAGGGGGCTGGATATCGTTATTACAGAGGGATGTATAGAGTTATTACAGTGGGCTGTATATATTTATTATAGGATGGCTGGATATCTTTATTAAAGGGGGGGGCTGTATATAATTATTATAGGGGGGCTGGAAATATTTATCACAGTGGGCTGTATGTATATTTATTACTAGCAACATTTATTTTAAAGGGGTTATCCGGGTTTAAAAAATTTCTTATGGCCGGGCTGGGGAGGGCTATTTAAACACAATAAACATATACTTACCTCCTCCGGTGCTGCCGATGTCCCGCGCCGTGGCCCGTCTTCTCCGTGTGCTGGTTTCAGTACAAGGGCGCACAGGGAGCTTCCGGCCAGCCGGAAGCTCCCACGCGCACCATCTCCCAGCGCTTACAACGCTGAGAGATAGGGAGGGATGGGAGGAGCCGTCCACATCGCGGACCTGTGCGCGGCTTCCGGAACATCAGCAGCGCCGGAGGAGGTAAGTACATGTTTATTATGTTTAACTAGCCCTCCCCAGCCCGGCCATAAAAAAAATTTTAAACCCAGATAACCCCTTTAATGAATAAAATTGAGGGGAGGACCCCCACCAGTTTGCACCCGCTGTAAATCCGATCCTGGTGATTCAATTTAGCGGTGGAAGCTGCAGACATGAGCTCCTCTAGAAAATGAAGAATGCAAGTCACTTATTTTATCATTTAAATGGTGCAGCCCACATATTAGTCCATAAAAAGCATCCAATGGAATAGACTAAAGATCACATCAGTCATATAACCATCACCCAGACATCATGGTATCCAGTCACCACTGTCTAGATATCTTGCAGATTAATAGTATTTTATAGTGGAGCAGTGTATGTACAGCAGGAGTATTACAGCTTCTCCTCATTTATGTCAGGATATATACCCTCATCTAATTGTGTCAATGAAGACGTGACATTCATCCTGTATACTTTTTATGTGTTTTGTTTTCTCAGTAACAAATCACTGAGATACAGTTTTGTTGGAGGGTTTATATGTTTAATCCAGCTTCTTGATTTTCAAGTTTAGAAAACGTGAATAAAAACCAGAATCAAAGAGTCCATATAGCCTACAAAATAAGTAAAAACAATAAGGAATGGAGTGGCAAGAAAAGGGAAGTGGGGGGGAAGGGCAGCAGCCACCCTTCAGTACCGTGAATGTAGTTCATCTTACGTACCCACTCAACTATGGAAGGAGAATCTACTCTTTTATTCCAGTGGCAGGTAAGAACTGCACAAGCAGTCTTAAGGAAATGATAAAGAGACCATTCTTAGCTGCACAGGTCACAGGTACAAAACGTCCGCTAACATGGTATATAAGAGGAATACAGTCCCAGAAAGGACGGAGTGTAGGACAGTCCTGCCACATGTGGAGCATAATACCCTTGTGTATCCAACATCACCTATAGTCAAAGGGCAACAATTAACTAGTGATAAGCTACAGGTGGCATTTAAAGAGTTAACATACACAATCTGTGCCAGCACTGGGCACGGGTGTTACTGGTGCGGGTTAAGGTACTCAAATCAAACTTTTGTGTGGTCGAACTCAGCAAAGGTGTGGCCGAACTCAGGGAACCCAAATCTGAATGGGTCGGCTCATCTTTAGTAAAAATAGCTAGAACTTTTGACTTTCAGGCTCCATATCTCACCTTCCACTATAGCTGCTATACTACACTGTTGTTATTTTATGGACAATCATTTTGACCACCATCTATTTAGCATATTCTTATTTCTGCAAATCCGTGTCATCTTGTTGCATTTTCTGTTTTGCACCTAAAAATTAAAAATTTACATTTTTATTATTTTGTTTGCATTTGGTTTTTAACATTTAACACGAATCTTTCTGGGTATTATAAAGTTTGCCAATTTTCTTGGCCAAGAGACCACTATCAATGTGCCTCATGATGCTGTTTCTATTTTCTTGGCAAATCTACTTTGTGGCTACTTCTAGTTTTTAACCAGGAACCTTTCACTTGAAAATCCATCTAATAAATTCTGAGGTATTTGGAATATGAGAATAGGTTGTAATTTGTAGTATACTAGAAAAAAAAGATTGTTCCACAACCAAGAGCAAAACAGTAACAATGTAGTTACGTCACAAGAATTTGCATAACTGAGCAAATGTTAAGTATTTGCCGGTCAAATTTATGTATGAGATAGCCAAGAGAAGTGTCTGTGAAATGATGTCTATGACAATGTTTGACATACAGGCGGTCCCCTACTTAAGAACACTCGACTTACATATGACCCCTAGTTACAAACGGACCTCTGGAATATTGGTAACTTATTGTGCTTTAGTCCTAAGCTACAATAAACAGCTGTAACAGTTATCAAATGTGTCTGTAATGAAGCTTTAGTGTTAATATTGATTCTTACGACAACCCAACATTTTTAAAATCCAATTGTCACAGAGACCAAAAAAGTTCTGGCTGGGATTACAATGATAAAATATACAGTTACGACTTACATACAAATTCAACTTAAGAACAAACCTACAGACCCTATCTTGTATGTAACCCGGGGACTGCCTGTACTCGGGAAAGGGAAGAAATTGTGTTCCTCAGTTCCTAATTCAGTTCTACCCAATACCTACATACTGTATTTAGTAAATGACCTATTCTTAAATTAAAAAAAAACAGTAAATAAAACATTACAATAATGCAATGAAAATATGGAGGACCTAATTGCATCATTATTTAATGATGGGTAGGAAAGCTCAAAATTTACAATGGGGTCTGCACACCGTACAACGTCCAGGTTTGACTTGAAGTGGTATTCCCATGAGGACAAGATTCTCAAATATACTGGATAACAAAATAACACATTCTGTAATTCACAGTTATTGACAAAAATACAGCATTTCACAGAAATAATTCCAACCTGTCTCCATCAATCCTAGTGTTTACAGCAGTGTGCAGAGGCTTATTCTACAAGCTCCAGACAGATAAGGTCTTTATCTGAGGGAGGCATATAACAGGGCTGACTCTGTGTATGTTATAGGAGGGTTAGTAGAGATGAGAGTGCCATTGTGTTTTATCATCTCTCAACTCTGATCTGTGTCATCTCTCTTTTTCTATGTGTCAGATACTTTAGAAAGCTAAATAAAAAGTGTAAACTCTGTACCCTGATGACCTAAGCACATTGTCAGAATCTCACAGCATACAGGGATCATGAAGTGTCTGCTTAGAGAGTCCCTGCCAACACTCTGGAATCTTACACTGACCATCGCTGGGTATTAGGAGATAAAACAGCAATTATACTGA
This sequence comes from Engystomops pustulosus, assembly GCF_040894005.1. NCBI lineage: Eukaryota > Metazoa > Chordata > Amphibia > Anura > Leptodactylidae > Engystomops > Engystomops pustulosus. The sequence continues at coordinate 95,388,210 of NC_092416.1, forward strand.
GTAATACTGTAAAGTAAGGGGTTAAAATTATCTTTATTGTGTAAACATCACTAAGGTATTAAAATTTGAGAACTTTCTATGATGGGCAAACTCCTGTAAGGAATGTGACCCTCATACTTAGTGGGTTCATAACAGTCATGGACCAGATCTCAATCAGTGTCCCTTGACACTGATGGTTCTGTTTCATATCACTTATCTCATCAACCACAGCATTGCTATGTTTTCTTTTTATTCATAAACCAGTTTTTCTTAAGATATTAGAGAAATTTATTGGAATTGATATAAAGGGGCACATGTATTATCGCATCTGCCGGGATTTTAATGTTTTTTTTGGCGCAGAACTGTTGTGGATCATTTATAATGAGTTTGCGCCAGAAAGAACAGATGTTTCCGACTATCCCGACTCCTCTGTCTTTTTTTGGCGCAAGTGGGCGTGGCCTAACATTTTTACATTATCTTCCACATTTATGTGTATTTTGTCGACTTTTTTAGGTGCATTTTTTGGCGCACGATAGACCAGGAAAAAAAATGGTCAGATAGAAAAATCAAGGCGCAGTCCATGTAAAATTATGACGCACATCTCATTGATGTCGGCATTTTTATGGCGCCTGACTGATCAGTTCCGTCTACCCATTAATTACTAACAGCCTTGCCCCACTTAAATACATTGGGCTGTGCTTTCCGGAGACTGATCTCCGATGCCGACAGACGTGCATGCGCCAGACTTAGTAAATCCCTCCCATAGAGTGCCAGTCTAAATCCCCACCCCCCTGTACTGCACAACGGATTTACTGAGTGGCTCTAGCCTCTTAGTAAAACAGGTTGTGCGCCCTGCCACCAGAATTCATTTTCGCCTGCCAGGATGAGATTTCAGTTGTAGTCTATGCCGGTTTTCCACCCCGTCCCACCCTTTTCCCCACACGGTCATGCCCACTTTGGTTGAAAGTGGCAAGTAAGTTGTAAAACCAATGAAAAGTCAGAAAACTGGCAGATATGGCATTTTAATTATTCCCCATTGTGTTATACCATACCTGATAAAGAGAGCTGAGTAGTCTTGAAAGTTTGCAAATATAATCAGATAATAAAAATGAGGACTCACTTTTATCTATCTACATGGAAAATTAAACTTACTATTGTCGTTATATGAACCCAGACAGACTTAGACTGTTGCAAAGTTAAATTCAAATATTTTTTTTTATCTCCTCACAGGTGTCACTGTAGCAGCAAAAGGCTATTTTGATGCCTTGGTGAAATTGGGGGAACTAGCTAGCATTAGCCAAGGATCTAAGGAGCTGGGTAAGTTGCATGTGTTCCTTTATTTATTCAGCACTGCTCCAGCTATGTCCCCCACTCAAGCTTTTGGCTCTTTAATGTTCTATAAGTTTACTGTGCAAGACTCTTCAAGTTCAGGGATTCATGACCAAGCTGATTAAACAGGAAACTCTGCCTTCCTGCGGAGTGCAAGAAATTCCTGTTAACTGTCTCCTAACACATATAACTGCTTGGATATAGAATATAGTGTGGCTCCTGCAGGGGGAAAGGAAAATTAAATGTCCGTAAGTGTCTGCACTGTTCCTTCCATGACAACTTTGCCAGCTCCTGGCTTTTCTTAATTTAAATCAAAATTCCCTCTTTGCAGCCCTGGCAACTGGCTTCAGTGCTAGAATGAATTGTGAGAGGTGCACAGACAGCCAGTGTCTGGAATTTCTGGGTCCCCCCTCTTCTTGCCACGGTTACTTATTTTTATTAACATCTTTTGTTTCCAAATTATCTTCATATTGATACAAAACACTTAGCTATAAATCAAAGTTTCTCTAAGGGGACTCATCAACATTTACATTGTCAGATCTGTTCATTGAGAAAATACTGACATTGGATGTTCACAGTGGTTTTGAGGAAGTGATGCAGTGACATATACAATACATTGCAACAAAAACCAAGCACCAAAAACCACTACTTCTCCACGACATGCATTTAAACTAAGACCAACAAAAACACATCTTTTGCCCACATCAGAAACATAAATAAATTCTCTTTACTCTAATATTCCAGAGCAATAAAAAAAACTAGATTTTAATGGGCCAAACATTAACATATCAATAGGTCACTCATCTCTCTCTATGCCCCCTGTTCTGATCCATGTTACTCTCCTCTTCTAGGTGTCTCCATACCGTAAGAAAATACTCAGAGATACCCAATATTATAGCCAATAATCAATAAAAAGGTTTGTCAGCATTTCAGCTAATGACAGGCTAAATGGGCATCTGAGCTTTTTTTATTTGTCAAGAGACACCAGGTGCAGCAGGGACCTAGGTAAAATCTTGACTGCAGTGGTGGGTTCCCTTTTTGTGTTAGTATCTTCATTTGGAGCCTCAGTTTGAATTGCAGTGAAAACTTCTTCAGATTTGCCAACAGGATATTCCAGCCAAAGGAAACTGCTACTGGCTGAGGCTGTTAACCTCAATTGATGGGTAAATAGACACAGCCAGCTAAGGCCAGTTTCACACAGAAGTTTTTTTGCTCCACACTTTGCTGCAGTATTTGTCAGCAAAAAACAGGAGTAAGGCCCCTTTCACACTTGCATTTATCACGTGCGTTTTCTGCGCATGCTTTTGACGCGCAGAACTTGCATTGCTTCTCTCACCCATTGTAATCAATGGGCTTTTTCAGACTTCCATTTTTTTTCATGCACACACGCGGGGTTTTTTTTACTCGCGTTTAAATCTCGTGAAAAATGCACCATACAAGTCTATGGAGACCCATCAAAAACGCATTGCGCTCTGAGACACACGCAAGTGCAAATCGTTTTTCATGCATCAATTGCCATAGAAATGATAGAGCTCAGTCCTGAGTCCATTACCTGCGCATGAAAAACGCATTGAAATTGCTTTTAAAACGTGAGTGAAAAACTGAGACACTGCACAAACTCTGACTGAAAACTGATTGAACTCTGATGCAAAATGTCAGTTTTTCACTGACCAAACCCTGATTGCACCCTGATCTGACTCTGAAGTGATCTTCAACGCAAGTGTGGAAGGGGCCTTAATTCTACAAAGAGAATGAAAATAGTATATTTTTTAGACCCACTACTAATAAAGTACTGCTATGTGAAAGTCTAGCACTTAGTAATGGATTTTTGGGCATACTGTAGCTCTAAAAGGACATACCTTTCTAGTTGTGTAAGGTCTATCTATTACATACTCTTCATACTGGAAGTACTGACAAATCCTCTCCTTGTCATGCATCACATATAATGAGAATTCTGACTGACTAATTTAATTTTCTATTCACCAACTCTCTCGACAACCCAAATCTATCCACAAACATGTAATGCCAAGTTGGAACAAAGTTGAGTTGCACAATAAGGACCAAGTAGGCAACTCTATTTTTGTCTGGTACCTGATAACTAGTTAGCAGAAATTCCCCTAAATGTTCTCCATTGTAAACTGCTAGACTGTAACTGGTACTTCCTCCAGCTGAAAATGAGTCATGTAATACTCATTGTCAATTCCCTTATCACCATCCAAACAGCAATATTGTTTTCCACACCTTGTGTACATGGAACAGTAGACTGTTTATTTTATATATACCCTGCCTCCTTCACATAAAATCATTTTTAGCAGTAATGTTATAATAGTGTTATAACACTATACCCGACATCAACATCCCTGCCTGAGTATTTCAGCTATGTGGGAGTAAGTGATTAGTAATGTCTTAGTCTTCTTAAATGGAATGAAACTAAAAGTTAATCTGAGTCACGTTGAACTGCAGGAATGTCATAATTAGGGTAAAAACAGTTGGAAACAATATTCATCTTTATTTCAGCTGCAGAGGGTAACAATTTGAAGCTGGTGCTGACAAATTTCATCTTTTCCATGTAAAAATTTCATAAAAACATACTGTACCATGAGGAAACTACCATCAGAAGCAGATATGATGGTAGATTCATCATGTTAGCTTTAAGGTTCTTTATTAGCTGTAGATACGTTTTCCAGAATAGGACAAGAAAAAACATGCTTCTTTTACTACCTTGTAAGGCAGCCCCCTTACCATCAAGCATGCCTTCTCCATGAAAGAAAATTCTCTAATCTAAAGTTTACAAAATAAAGATAATTTTTAACCCCTTACTTTACAATTTTGCTCAGTTTTATTGCTGGTTAGTGGTCCATGTAAAATTCTAGAGTGTGGGTGGGGATTCTCTGATTCTCTAACTCTTTAGTGATGTGAGATGCTGTGTGCTGACAATGTGGGCCCAGGCTTATATACACTTTCATTTAGCTTCGGAAGATCCACTAGTATCAGACATATAGTCAAATGTATAGAAAATCCTAGACGGGGCACAATCCTTTAGGACATACATATAGAAGTGGTAAGAGAAAATTCCTGGTCCCTTTACAGCCAGCACTCCGCTTACAAAGAAAAGCTCTCACTCCTGCAGGCCCAGCCCATCTATGTATGTATTACATGGTGAAACAAGCATGCAAATGGCTTGCATGAAATACGACAGTGATTTTCTAAAAAAAAAGAACCTGCTGAGATTTAATTTAATTAATGGGGGAACTTATTATTTTGGGTGTAGGGTGGTACTGGAAATGTGCTGTATTTTCAGAGATTTAAGTTTGTTGCACAAGGGATTAATGATTTGGGCATGAACACATTGGTTTTCGAACTTTCGCCCCATTCTTGAAGGTGTAATTGCACTCTAAATTTGTGCCAAAAATTGTGCCGTCAAAAACAAAGTCGGAATATTAGAAGTGCCGGAAAAGTGTTTGATTCACAAGCAGCGCTGCAGTTTTGCACCCGAAACATGAACAAGTCATGAGTGTCGGAAAACACCATAATTGTGGGTCCAACACTTAAATTAATAAATTATGTCACAAGAGGCGCAGCAAGGGAAAGCAGGGAGTATTGTAATAAGAGTATTTTGTCCATTTGTTTTATTGTGTTATACAGAATGTAGTACATTGATCATCTAATATATAAAGCTGAGTGTATGTATGACCGCTAATGGAATCTGTCGCATTTACAGTCACCAAATTTTGCACAGCCGCTTTCGCTGACTCAAGGAACATCATAGACTAGGTTTTGAGCCAGTATTTTAACCCTGTGATTTCTAAAATCTACTTATTAACAACCATATACAGGAGCCATTGTCTGCTGCTGCTGTAGCAGTTGGAAGCTGAGCCATGATTGGTTGCTGTCCTTCCACAGGTCATTAATATGCTTACAATAGGCAATGAGTATAATACACTTATGTGTGAGGTAAAATGTGAAGTAATATGTGAGGTAATATGATAACCACCATATACAGGAGTCATTATCTGCTGTGGCAATAAGCAACCAATCACAGCTCAGCTTCTTTTTTGCCACAGGCCATTAATATGAGCTCTGAGATTTGATAGGTTACTTTAGGCAATGAGTGTAACACAGCTTAGGCTGCATTCACACTTTGCATTTGCATTTTGTTTGTAACCACATGCATTTCCAAACGCATCACAACTGCTGAGAAGAGATTTATCTAATTTCATTGTTGTCAACATTGCGTTTGCATAACGCAAGTGTTAACACAATGTTAATGGATAGATTAACAAAGTGCTAACAAATGTATATGTTAACAATGTGTTAATATACCCCTTAACGTCATGTTAACACACCCGTTTTGTAAACTCAATGTTGACAGCAATGTAATTAGGCAAAGCACCTGTGCTCATCTTTTGTGATGAATTGAAAACTCATGCATTAACGCAAAAAAAATGCAATGTGTGAATGCTGTGAATGATGTGAGGTAAAATGTGAAGTAATATGTGATGTCATATGAGGTAATATGATAACCACCATATACCGGACCCATTGTCTGCTTTGGCAATAAGCAACCAATCACAGCACAGCTGTGACCACAGGTCTTTAATATGAGCTCTGAGCGTAGATTGTTTACTAAAGACAATGAGTATAATACAGCTTACGTGTGTCGTAAGATGTGAAGCTATATGTGAGGTAATATGATAACCACCATATTGTCTGCTGTTGCAATAAGCAACCAATCAGTCACACCTCACCTTCTTTTTTGCCAGAGGTCATTAATATGAGCTCTGAGAGAGATGGGGAGAGTGAGACAGGCAGGGAGAGTGAGTGAGTGACAGAAAAAAGGCGGGGATAGTGGGAGACAGTAAGACAGACAAGGAGGGTGAGTGACAGAGAGACAGCGAGTGATTGTAAATGAGAGACAAACAGAGGATGGCACATCGGGTAATAACTTGTGGTGATTGGATTTTAAAGTGAAGAGAATTAGAGGTGCTTACCTGATGAATTCTTGAATTTTTAGCATATCAACTCCCAATCAAGGGGAAAGAATTTCCTCAGCCACTCATTACGATAGAGGGCCTCTTTAGATGTGCTACTGGTAGGAAGTGTAACACTTGGAGCAGCTCCCACAGCTCAAGACACTGGTGCACCTGAAGATCCGGTTGTAAACAAATATTGGAAATTTCAAAAAGTGAAGAGCTATGGTGGGGGTACTTTAGAAATATTCAAGCAATTTTACAATAAATGAGAGACAGACAGGAAGAGTAACTGAGTGACAGACAGGGAGAGTGCCTGAGTGACAGAGAGACAGCCAGTGAGTGATAGGCAGACAGGGAATGTAACTGAGAGACAGGCAGGGAGAGTGAGTAAGTGAGTGATAGACAGTGATAGATAGATGCATAGATAGATCTATAATATTTTTTGTATACCCATTCTATTTTGTTATAGCTAAGAGCAGTTATTTATTATCTGGACGATGCTGGGATCTACACCTAGTGTACTATATTTATTAAAATTGGTTGGAAGGACATGATAAGGTGTTTATCATTCAAGTCTTCATTATTACTACATGGAGTTGGACATTACTGTATGCTTTTCATTTGTTCTTTTGCCAGTAGTGTGATGCTAGTGTAACCCAAATACAAGGCATTCAATTAGTAAATAAATACCTTTTGCATAAGCAGTGGGGAAGCAAAATAATGTATGGTAATTAGGAAGTTTACTAATCTACATGTATAATATTTACAGGTGACACTTTATTTCAAATGGCTGAAGTTCATCGGCAAATTCAGGTCCAGCTGGAGGAAGTTGTAAGTATTTTTTAAAATATTTTCTACAGTATTTTTAGTTAATGTTAAAATGGGCCCTCTGGAGTTGGATAAATTCCTTGCACCTCCAATTCTAAGACACATGGGGGCATATTTATCATATGCTGGCGCTCGTGCCCCTTTACGCCCTACTGGCTTGAAGGTGGTGGATCGGGCAAATAATCGCAAAAGCTAGCAATAAGCTAGCATTTGCGTTTATTTCAGGGCCTCTACACCACTGGTGTTGTGCAGAGGTCCTGATTAGAGATGAGCGAGTATACTCGTCCGAGCTTGATGCTCGTTCGAGTATTAAGGTACTCGAAACGGCTCGTTGCTCGGACGAGTATTTCCCCTGCTCGAGATCGAGCATTTAATTAAAAAAACACAGTGAAGAACAATGAAGAATAGAATAAAAACAGTGAACACAGTGAACACAGGATCATTTAAGTGAAAAAGACAGTGAAGAACACAGTGAAGAATAGATTACAGATGTTCGGCACATCTGCTTACTTGTCGGAAGATACGCGCGGAACGGCAGCAGGGAGACATCAAGCAGCAGGGAGACATCAGGCAGCGGGGAGACATCAGGCAGCAGGGAGACATCAGGCAGCGGGGAGACATCAGGCAGCAGGGAGACATCAGGCAGCGGGGAGACATCAAGCAGCAGGGAGACATCAAGCACCAGGGAGACAGACATCGGGCAGCACGGGGGAGACAGACATCGGGCAGCACGGGGGAGACAGACATCGGGCAGCACGCGGGAGACAGACATCGGGCAGCACGGGGGAGACAGACATCGGGCAGCACGGGGGAGACAGACATCGGGCAGCACGGGGGAGACAGACATCGGGCAGCACGGGGGACACAGACAACGGGCAGCACGGGGGAGACAGACATCGGGCAACACGGGGGAGACAGACATCGGGCAGCACGGGGGAGACAGACATCGGGCAGCACGGGGGAGACAGACATCGGGCAGCACGGGGGAGACAGACATCGGGCAGCACGCGGGAGACAGACATCGGGCAGCACGGGGGAGACAGACATCGGGCAGCATGGGGGAGACAGACATCGGGCAGCACGGGGGAGACAGACATCGGGCAGCACGGGGAGACTTCAGTGGAAGAAGAGGAGCGGATCCCGGGACAGCGTATCACCCCGACAAGTAAGCAGATGTGCAGAACATCTGTAATCTATTCTTCACTGTGTTTTTCACTGCGTTTTTCACTTAAATCATCCTGTGTTCACTGTTTTTATTCTATTCTTCACTGTTCTTCACATCTGTTAACTTGTCGGGAGATAATATACGCACGGAACAGTGAAGAATAGATTGCAGATGTTTGCATACATCTGCTAACTTATCAGAAGACATTCTTTTTCAATTAAATAACACATTTTATTCCCGAACCATGGTCCCTTTGAAAAATGCTCGGGTCTCCCATTGACTTCAATGGGGCTCGTTATTCGAGAGCATCTGGAAAAGTTCGTCTCGAATAACGAGCACCCGAGTATTTTAGTGCTCGCTCATCTCTAGTCCTGATAAATATGCCCCATGGACTTTTTCCATCTTTGGTTGTTCCAATTTAACAAATTTGAAAGTTTCTTAATTAATGAATACAAAAGTATTGTACCTGTTCTAATTCACTACAATATTAAACTAAAAGTAAAAAAAATATCTTTCATCTGGTCCATGTTTCTTTGAAGGAAAAAATCATTTTGCAGTCTCTTTTATCATTTTGGTCATATAAACAGAAACAGTATTTTGGCGGTGGGGATTTCTGTCAGGTTTTTCTACATTATGTTATCTGGTATTTGTTGTGTGGTCTTAGTTCTTTACAAAATGTAGAGTTGGAGTAATTACAGTAAAGTGTTGGGGTTGTTCTATGTTATTAATACTACTTCATTATTGCTGAATGAATTGAAGCTAGATATCTATTAAGGTAATGCATACATTTATTTTTTACTTTGTTTTCCATTGAAAAAAAAACACAAAAACCAATTAGAGAATAACATTATGGTAAGCAGAATCCAGTCAAGGCAGTATGCCACAATATAAAATCACAGTGTAAAACAGCAACTAAAATAGGGTGTCAAAAAAGAACAACTAGCCAAAAATAATGAATGCCCCCCACAATCTCTAGAAATAATATCGCTCTAAAAATGTGCGTAGATTTTTGAAAAAAATGTTTCCTACTCTGAAATCCCAGCATGTAGCAAACAAAAAGTCCCTGGCTACTCAATTGTCTGCAACCCTTTCACAGAGATAAAAATTACTCCACCAGAGAAGGGAATTGTCATTCCCTATGGACAGTGATTTTATTGTGACTACTCGTAACTTAGTAAGAAAATAAAAAACTAGGTGTAGCATCAGCTCAATGTGGTGTAGATAACCCCAACTAATCATGTCAGTAACAGATACGAGACAATAAAACAGTTGTAATTTTTGGTATGTGTGTGTAAAATATATGACCTCAGATATGCTAGAATTATGGGGTGGCTGGTGGCACTGATTAATTCTGACACAATTTTGAATTTGAAAATGGTAGACTGGCTCAAAAGCTTTCTCTGTTACATTCACTATTCTGACAATGATTGACATTAAGGAGGAGATTTATCATTAGTTCTATGTAGCTTCTTGGCGTATAATTGTTGCAAATTTTTGTGCAAACATTGTTTTTGAGGGTTTTTTTGCAAGAAAAAAAACATAACTCTGATGTCACGCAATAGCAGGAAAAATACACCACAGAGGCATATATCAACTTACTTGGGAGTGCAACACCAGATTTATCAACTGAGAATTTTCAAAAGAATGGTATATGTGGGTCCATTGCTACTACAGGGGGGAGATTTATCTTTATTTATTTTGGGTGGGTTGGTGTGCTTTTTATTTGTTTTGCGTTTTTTCCAATTTTGTAGTTGCTCCTATTTTTGCAGGGTTTTTTTGTGCTGTTGGTTTTCAGCCGTGAGCTTGGTTTTCTCCTTTGTGCTGCATCTTCTCGTCTGTTGTTTTTTTTCCTTGTGTTCGCCAGATTTATTTGCAGCGTTATTTTACTTGCGCTAAAATACACCTACTTTGAGCAGACTTACAGAGCACGGGCCAGCTGTCCGAAGCCAGCAATTCTGACTGCACGTCATTTTGGTTTGGATAATGCTGTGTGTTGCGGGGGATGGTAGGACAAGCCTGAAGACCTGTGCACACATTGGGGCACATTTACTAAGAACTTTTTGACTTCAAGCGCACATTCTGCATTAATCTTTGGGCGGCTAGCTGGCCATGTTGTTATGAAGTGCGTTTTCATTACCTGTCTCTGTAATCTTCTTCTTCCTGTCCCCTCACCCATTCTGTGTGTATAGTTGCAGTGTATAGTTGCACCACACCCTGGATTTTCTGTCTCCATACACCTCAAATGTATCTGTTCCTACTGACTTTTTTTCCCTTTCTAGTTCTGTTTAACCCCTTACCTGCCATAAACATTACCTAGACAACGAGCATGTCCTCCCCCTAGACAACTAGCATGTCCCACTCCTCTTAGACAACGAGCATGTCCTCTCCCCGTTGGCAATGAGCATGTCCCCATCCCCCTCGGCAACAAGCCATTTTGTGTGTGTGTTTGTAGACTACTTCGGATTCAAAGGATTAGGTCGATGACCAGCATTTATTTACAAATAAAATGGTCAACAAGTGTGTTTGTGTTTTTGTTTCAATAAAATTTCCTATTTGTTAATAAAAGTGTTTTTTTTTTCTTTGCAATACTCTTCATAGTTTGCCATGGTAGTGGTGCTGTCTAGTTGACGGTGCTCATTAATAAAGGCTGGGTACAAACCAGTACCTGACCGGCTATAGATGGTCAGGTAGAGGGGCGGCTGCAGGCTGTTACTGTTGTGCTGGGAATGGGGAAAAAACCACATAGGGTACCCCCTATTAATAACTCGTGCAGCTTTTTTTTCCGTCCAGAAATGGGAAAAATTCTGTGGGGTCCCCCCTATTAATATGGAGAACTCTTTTTGGCCACAAATGAAAAAAAAAACACCTAGCCCCCCCCCCCCCCCGTTTAATAGGGGGAAACTCACACCACTTTTTTCCCCATTATTTTTCATCCAGAAATGTAAAAACAAAATGGCGTGGTGTCCCCTTATAATTAGGGGGAATTTTTTTGGGCCAGAAATGGAAAAAAAAACACATTGGGGTCCCCCCTACTTTTATAATCAGACAGATACAAAAAACAGCAGCAGCCTACAATTTCTGAGCTGGGATAGCCCACTGTTATAACAGCCTTCAGCTGCCCCTTGACCGGTGGGTACTGGGGTAATGGGATTTGCATTAGTGTGAATTTGGCAAAAAAAAGGCAAACACTAAGGCCAGCCCTTAGTAATGAGCACCGTCAACTAGACAGCACCGCTATTATTGCAAACTATGAAAAAAAAAAAACACACACTTTTATTAACATATAGAAAATATTATTGAAACAAAAACGCAGACAGTCCTCCAGGACAGAAAAAAACAAAAAACAAAAAAAATGGAGGGAACATACTTGTTGCCAACGTGGAGGGGTCGAGGTCGTGGCCAATGGGGAGAGGACATGCTCATTGTTAAAAGGGTTAAAAGGGAGGGGGACATGCTTGTTCTCTAGGGGGAGGACATGCTAGTTGTCTAGGTAATCTTTGCGGCAGGTAAGGGGCACTCTTCTTAGTAAATGTGCCCCAGTGTGTGCACAGGTCTCCAGACTTGTCCTACACATCCCCCGCAACATACAGCACTTTCCAACCAAAACAACATGCAGTTAGAATTGCTGGCCTCGAACAGCCGGCCTGCGCTCTGTAAGCCTGATTATAGTAGGTGTATATAAGCATCAGCATAAGCGCAAGTTAAAAAATATCCCTGAAAATAAATGAGGTAAACACAAGTAAAAAAACAACAGACGGGAGGATAGATGCAGCGCAATGGAGAAAACCAAGCTTGCAGCAGAAAAATTGCTCAATTCTATAGTTTTTGCTCAATTTTAACAGTTTTGCTCAAATTTAGGTTTTGCGGTATCTGCGAATTTCCTGTGCAAAAACATTGCAAAAAGGCAGAAATAAATCAGATGTTAAACACACATGCGACTGGTGCAGTCTATTCGCACACAGCACACACAGATGATAACGCAATGGCAGAAAAAATACACCACAGAAGCATATATCAACTTACCTGGGTGTGCATTCTGTAAAAGATGGGCAACAGTTCTTATAGGAAATTACATCCATTAAGACAACTGTATGCGTTAATTAAAGTCAATGCCTGAAGGAGCAGTAGTAGTCCTTTCTTCATATTTCCTATTGCCTTCAAATCCAATTAAGCATAATACTAACTTTAAAAGTAGAAATATATGGCAGTATGAATATCTTGAAAACTTTTGTTACCTTTTATAACATTGAAGGAAGCCTCAAGAGACAAACTAATACATTTCTTTTTTTTTTCAGCTCAAACTTTTCCACTCTGAACTCCTGGCCCAACTGGAACACAAACTGGAGTTAGACATTAAGTATTTAACAGTACGTAGTATGGCTTCCGTTCTGCTACATTGTCTATTGTGATATGTGTTACACCTTCTTAGTATCAGGGGATTGTCACTTTTCAACTGATAGCACTTCCTTCACCATCCCCAGGCGACACTGAAAAAATATCAAGTTGAGCATCGGTCCAAGTCTGAGTCTATTGAGAAGTGTCAGTCTGAACTAAAGAAGTTGAGGAAGAAATGTCAAAATAGCAAAAACCCCCAGAAATATGGAGACAGAGAAGTGCAGGTACAGGAGAAATTTAAATCTTTTCTCTTTCTCTTTATATATGTAAAGGTTCAATTCGCTTGGTGTTTTTGTGGCTGCAGGAAAAATTTTGCTTTTTTATAATCAGTATCTGAGTGGAAACCTATCACAGTTTATAGCATGGTTTTTGGTGCAGAAACTTAAAGCGAAGCTGTCACCTGGAATGTCATTTTTAGCTGGTGTCAGGTTCCAATAGCCTATATTATGCTGATTTTAAAATGCCTTTCAGCATTCACAGGTAAAAAGAAATGAGGTTCTATGTGTCACAGAGCCAGAGATACAGCCCCCTGAAGTGTATCCCCCTCCAGATTCTTAGCCATCAGGATACAGGGAGAATTTGCTGCACACAGGAGCTGCTGCACCTCAGATAATGGAAATATTCACTTTATATGTTACTATATTTTGAGAAGGGATAATATCAACTAATATTCATTATTTTAACCCTTCTCTATGCAGAACTATCTAAGAACACACTTTCTCTCTTATTGCCTTTTATTTCGTGATAGCTTTTTTTTTTTTCCGAAAATTGACTGATACGAGGAACATTCGATCCTCTTCGCCTAATGTGGCGACATATTAACACCGCAACCAGGACATGTCCATAAAGTTATATGTAACACCAAAAACACACACACGTTCCAGAATAAAGTTTTTATTTCCCACCATCCTCCATTATTTACACCTAATGTTCTCACTCTCATTCTTATGAAGCACGGAGGGTTCTGTTATTGTGCGGCTAATACATTGGCGCACATCTAAATGTGACTTTTATTATCTCATTAGCCTGGTTTATGGATATATAGTTATTTATTTGGGTAACCGTTGTGTAAGGAGAATACAGTGATAGATCTGTGTGACGCTCACAGAGTTTGTTGTCCCCTGTGGATTTAACATTCCCTTTGCTGCATATCTTGGTGAATATACACATGTGGGGTCTGTATGATCTCCTCACATTTTGCTGTTTTAGGAAAGTATATTTCCTTTATATAAGTATCTGGATTGGTACATATTTTAGAGGAAATTTTGAATGTTAATTGCCAAATGCATCACCTGGTTGTCTGCTTTCAAAATTATATAGGTTTTATGGCACCTTTACTTTTTGTTCTGTTTTATTGATATATTTTGCAGGTTGTGACTGTCTTAAAATTTCTAGCTGAAAAGCAGATTTCTAGTTATTACAGTTTTAGTGACATTATGATGATTTATTTATGTGAACATATCAATATGGGACATTTGTGAACTCTACACATGTCCATCTCTTACATTTAGGAGATGTGATGGTAAATATTTTCTGTTTGGAACAAATTTTTTGCCATCAAAGTCAAATTTTAAGAATTTTTTATAAAATGTTTATGTCTATAAACTTTTTAAGGTGCATGTCTATAAACTCTTTAAGGCTCATGTCTATAAACTCTTTAAGGCGCATGTCTATAAACTCTTTAAGGCTCATGTCTATAAACTCTTTAAGGCGCATGTCTATAAACTCTTTAATGCAATTTTGGAAATGGGGCAAGTGTCTGATTTCAGAAAATATGTGGTCTGTTGGGTTTACTTTAATTCTTTTTGTTGTAATTTTGATTTTATTTTTAAACGTCAAAATTGTAAAAATTGCTCTGGTCAATAACGCGACAAAATATCCAGAAATGCTGGGCGGTGAAAGGGTTGATACCCCTTGCTTGAATTCCCGGGTGAAAAAGCTTCTCATCTATCTCCCGCTTATATATCTATCTGTCTAGTTATAGTATAAAGAAAGCGGGCAGCACTCCGTTGTAGATAAAAGTAAAAAAGTGTCTTTATTCCATAGTGAGCAACTGTGACAGCGACGTTTCGGCTCTGCAAGAGCCTTTCTCAAGCCATGGCTTGAGAAAGGCTCTTGCAGAGCCGAAACGTCGCTGTCACAGTTGCTCACTATGGAATAAAGACACTTTTTTACTTTTATCTACAACGGAGTGCTGCCCGCTTTCTTTATACTATTACTGGAGGACCTGAGGCCCGGTCCTGGGTTGCCTGCACCCAATTCTCTTTTTCTCTGAAGGTTTGTGCTGCTTGGACTTTCTTTTTGTATCTGTCTAGTTATCTATCTCCTATAATCTGACCATTTTTATAACTCGCTTTTTCTCTATCTATTTACTAATCAATCTTCTATTTTTTGGAGTGTGGGAGAAAACCGGAGGACCCGGAGGAAACCCACTCAAACACAGAGAGAACATACAAACTCTTTGCAGATGTTGACCAGCGCTGCAAGACTGTAGTGCTAACCACTGAACCATTGTGCTGCCCATCTGCTATAAAATTCTACAATATTAGAGTTTGTTTTACCATAGTTTGTCAGCCTCTTGCTGACCGTTACTGGTCATAAAATAGTTTTATTTTGGGGCCCCACTTTTAGTTTTGCCCAAGGCCCCACTTTGTCTAGCACCGGCCCTGTGTGCATTGAGTAGGAGGGGATGGATTGGAGGTGCTGCATGGATATGAACTGTTAAAATGATTGAATAGAGTATGTGAAGAGATCACATCAATGCCTGCACAAACAACATAGATGCATGTACAAGGCAGTTTTAACCCCTAAAACCGGCCTCATGTTGCAATGATATCCTAAATGAGTTTGGATCTATTCTATTCAGAAGACTTCTGCCTCCACTACAAGAGTTAAGTGTATGGAAGCATCTGTATGCTGTATTAGTTTATAATTTGTATTGCAGTTATTTATTAATGTATGTATGTGTGCACAAGTGTGTTATATGTATTGCATATGTCTGTGTATGCAAAATAAGTGTATTATAAGTACAGTATTGCATGTATGTATGTAATTGTATGTCTGCAAAATTAGTGTATTACAAGTATTGCATGTATGTTTACGTGTGTGCAGTATTAGGCAACGTTCACGCGTGGTATTTTCATTGCTTTTAATATACAAGCTATGTAAATGCAATATTTACACAATGTAAAAGCAACGTGTAAACATGGCTTTAGGCTACATGCACACTGCCATTGCCTGCCGCACCGGCGTAGCACGGCGGGCGCACGGCAGCGCCCGGGAGAGGAGGAGGGGAGAGCGCTGCTCACCCCCGCCCCTCTCCATAGGGATAAATGGTGCACAGCGGCGTATTACGGGAAAAGATAGGACATGTACCGCTCCCGTACAATGCCGTCAGCCCATAGAAGTGTATGGGGGATGTATATCGGCCGTATATACGCCACAGGACTTTGTGTAAAATATAGTTAGCATATAAACTTGTATTAAATTATATGTTTGGCATCGTTTATATGGAAAACATGTGGTCCTCATTCCCGATTGCAAGGGTTTATGTGTAAACGTATAAACACACGGGCTAGGCTCCTCCCCACAGCCTTTAACCCTTTAAAGGACCAAGCTCCTTTTCACAGTAAGGACGGGGCCCTATTTTTCAAATCTGCATGTGAATAAAACTTTAGAACTTTTTAACTTACCAATATGATTTTTAGATTATTTTCTCATGACTTGTACTTCACCTAAGGCTACATGCACACGATGTATGCCCACCATACTGTAGCATGGCGGGCATACATCGGCGCCAGGGAGAGGAGGAGGGGGAGATTGCCACTCACCCCCACCCTTCTCCATAGGAATACACAGCGCGTGGCGCCATATTCCATAGAACGATAGGACATGTCCTATCTTTCTACAGGCTATGGAATGGTACGGTGCCGCACGCATGCAGCAACGTACCGCTCCCGTATGGGGCCGTGCGATGTATGGGGGACGTATATACGCCGTATATACATCGGCCGTATATATTTCGCATTTTTGCTTTTAAATAAATGTTTTGCATTTATTAATGAAAAAATTTTAAATTCTTGAAAATGTTGAACATTTTCTGGTTTCTAAATGTTACTCCCAAATAGGTTACCAATAAACATTGAAAGTAAACTGTCACAAGGGAGCTAATTTTCACTGAAGACAGGTTGCAAAAGGCCGTCAAAACTGCATCGCAAATATGCCTTTCTGCTTTCTCCAGGCATTTGCATTATAATATAATTGTGTGTTATAACTTACCTTGCACCTTGACAGAATCCTCTGTTTAGTTCTAGGGGTTGGCTTTGGTTTGGATGCATTTAAAAAAAACAACATGTGACTTGTCTGTGCTGCTCACTCCTCAGCCCCCACCTTTGTGCTCCTGTACTACTACTCCCTCTCCCTCTCAGAGCTGTGAGCTCTGTGAAGGAGCAAAAGGGAGTAGCTGGTTACAAGAAAAAAACCTAAAAAGTGACCCCATTTGAAACTAAACCCCTCAAAGAGTATTGAAACACTATTTTATGGTGTATATAGCCCATTGTTTATATTTTGTTAAATTTCTGTATTTTATGTGGAAGTTTTAAAATATATGGGGCATTGGGGGGACTTTTATTAAAATATTTAGCATTTATATAAAAAAATGACCCACTCTGTGAGCAGTACTGTGATTGCTTGTTCAAATTAATATGCTGCAATACTGATGTATGGTGGTGTATGAGGGAAGTCAGCCTATGCAGATGCATAGGCTGACATGCATAGTGAAAGATCCTGTTGGAAACAGGATCTGTCACTCAGCAGCTGAAGAGAGTCCAGGGGTTCTTCATCTAACTTTGGGGCTGCCATGGAGACTATTAGCCCCCCCCCCCCACAAACCTGCCATGCAGGAGGTGGTTATCAAGGTGGGGGCAGGTGAGCCCCCTATAGTTCTTTAGATTAAGCAGTCATGTTCACAGTTGTCACGGTGACAGGTGCAGGAACCTCCGCCCGACTTGGATGTCCATTTTGGTCCATGGTCAGTAAAGAGTTAACTTTTACTTTTTGTTTTATACACAGTACAACACAGATAACATTATATTTATGTTCTTTGAGTCAGTACGATTACGACAATATCCAATTTCAACAAATAAATAGGAAAGGGTCTAGGAAATAACTAAATGACACCCAATTTAAATTCTAGAACAGAAATAAGTACAAGGAGGTGTCCATAATACAAATACATAAATCTTTTTTGAATAAGCAAGCAACATGATTAAGAACAATTAAAAAGCACTCATGGTGCATAAGACAAAACAATAGTACCGGTGTACACAAAAGATCAAGGAAGTAGTAACAAGGCAAAGAGGAGATGTATCCTTTATTCAATCATATAGATAGTATAAACCTCAAATCCATTTCAAATGGTGTAGAATAAAAGAATATACACTCACCGGCCACTTTATTAGGTACACCTGTCCAACTGCTCGTTAACACTTAATTTCTAATCAGCAAATCACATGACGGCAACTCAGTGCATTTAGGCATGTAGGCATGGTCAAGACAATCTCCTGCAGTTCAAACCGAGCATCAGTATGGGGAAGAAAGGTGATTTGAGTGCCTTTGAACATGGCATGGTTGTTGGTGCCAGAAGGGCTGGTCTGAGTATTTCAGAAACTGCTGATCTACTGGGATTTTCACGCACAACCATCTCTAGGGTTTACAGAGAATGGTCCGAAAAAGAAAAAACATCCAGTGAGCGGCAGTTCTGTGGGCGGAAATGCCTTGTTGATGCCAGAGATCAGAGGAGAATGGGCAGACTGGTTCGAGCTGATAGAAAGGCAACAGTGACTCAAATCACCACCCGTTACAACCAAGGTAGGCAGAAGAGCATCTCTGAACGCACAGTACGTCCAACTTTGAGGCAGATGGGCTACAGCAGCAGAAGACCACACCGGGTGCCACTCCTTTCAGCTAAGAACAGGAAACTGAGGCTACAATTTGCACAAGCTCATCGAAATTGGACAGTAGAAGATTGGAAAAACGTTGCCTGGTCTGATGAGTCTCGATTTCTGCTGCGACATTCGGATGGTAGGGTCAGAATTTGGCGTCAACAACATGAAAGCATGGATCCATCCTGCCTTGTATCAACGGTTCAGGCTGGTGGTGGTGGTGTCATGGTGTGGGGAATATTTTCTTGCCACTCTTTGGGCCCCTTGGTACCAATTGAGCTTCGTTGCAACGCCACAGCCTACCTGAGTATTGTTGCTGACCATGTCCATCCCTTTATGACCACAATGTACCCAACATCTGATGCTACTTTCAGCAGGATAATGCGCCATGTCATAAAGCTGGAATCATCTCAGACTGGTTTCTTGAACATGACAATGAGTTCACTGTACTCAAATGGCCTCCACAGTCACCAGATCTCAATCCAATAGAGCATCTTTGGGATGTGGTGGAACGGGAGATTCGCATCATGGATGTGCAGCCGACTAATCTGCGGCAACTGTGTGATGCCATCATGTCAATATGGACCAAAATCTCTGAGGAATGCTTCCAGCACCTTGTTGAATCTATGCCACGAAGAATTGAGGCAGTTCTGAAGGCAAAAGGGGGTCCAACCCGTTACTAGCATGGTGTACCTAATAAAGTGGCCGGTGAGTGTATGTATACATGATCATATAGCCATAGTTACCTATATAGTCAAATTTGTAAGTCGTGGGCACCGGGGACTGAAGAAAGATCCCCACGTGTTCCGCCTGTGTAGGCAGGCTTCCTCATGGGTAATGTTCTTTGCTTTTTCAATAAAGACTTATGTATTTGTATTATGGACACCTCCTTGTACTTGTTTCTGTTCTAATATCCCATTTCTATAGATGTTTTTATATTTGATTAATTATACTGAAAAAAAATTACTTGTTTTTTCATCGCAGTCTTTTTAGAGTTGTAACATTTGGATTTTTATTAAATGAGCTGGAAGTATTTTTTGTGTCATGAGTTGTAATTTTTATTGGAATCATTGTGGTGTAAATGTGAGTTTTTGATCATTTTTTACTGCTTGGTAGGATGTGCATTAATCCTATTTTTTGTGTGTTTTTATTATTTTTTTAACGTGTTCACTGTATGGGTTTAGCAATGAATTTATTTTATTTTATGGGTTGTTATAGACTTGGTGATATGTTATATGTGTAGTTTGTATCATGATTTTCACTTATTTTTTTGGCCATTTATGGGGCATTAAGGGGACTTTTATTACTTTTTATAAAATTTTTTATTTGCATTGTTTTTAAACTTTTTTTTAATATTCTTTTTACTGTCCCACTCTGGGACACTCTGATGTATGGCAGTGTATTACAGAGTCAGCATATGCAGATGCATAGGCTGGAGCGCACAATGACAGAGGGCTGGGATCGCGGCTATAGTGATCCCAGGTGTTACCATGGGTGCCCGTGCTCCCACACTGCTGTCACAGTGTGACAGCAGTACAGGACGAAAATGTATGTCCAGAAATGCTAATTAGACGCCGACCTGGACGTACATTTTTGTCCTAGGTCGGTAAGGGGTTAAATTACTTTTCATATGAATGCAGTCCGGCCCAAGGAGATGTGTTCAAAAATGATGTTCACATCATATGCTTTTTTTGCAGCAGCTGAGGTGTGTATGATGAAGTTTTGCAGCAGCTGAGTTGGGTATTATGATGATCTGCAGAGCAGCAGCTGAGATGTGTATTGTGATGTTCTACAACAGCTGAGGTATATATTATGAGGTTCTGTAGCAGCTAAGGCGTGTATTATAGGGTTCTTAAACAGATGAGGTGTGTATTATGAGATTCTGGAGCAGGTGAGGTATGTATCATGAGGTTCTGCAGCAGCTGAATTGTGAATAAAGAAGTTCTGCAGCACCTGAGTTGTGTATTGTGAGGTTCTATAGCAGCTGAGCTGTGTATTAAGATGTTGTGCAAGCCCTTCCCTCACTGACATCAAGAGTGATGGGAGACGGCTCCCCTCAGTGAGCTGATGGCTCGCTTAACCCAGCCCCTAATCAGCTCACCATACCCCCTTTAACCCGATAAACTTGGGTTAAAAATGGTGTGGAGTGGGTGACTGGCTGGACTGCGGCTCCCTATTATACATTTAATAAGGAGCCGTTCAGGAGCCAGAAGCCGGAAAAAAAGTGGAATCAGCAGAAGCACAAAGACAGGGATCAGAGAACTTCATTGCAATATGTATACTGTGTTCCCTGTAAAGAATGGTAGGTGTGGCTAATCAACAACAAGGAGGGTGAGAACCCAAAAGCCAACAAACATACTTACCCGTCCCATTGACGCCGCCGATCCGGAATGTCCGATGATTCACTAAGATCTTGCGTCCAATTTCCTGCATGTGTCCCTTCCCCTGCTGAGGTCCGCCGGAGTTCACCATCTTCTTCCTGGTGCATGTGAGGGCTGATCTTGTGACACAATTTGGTTTTTAAATTCCCCGGTTTGTCCAAATCAGTCGGGTTGTCCGACGTCCACGCCCCCCGATTTGTGTCGCATGAAAGCCGGCGCCAATGAGCCACAATCTGGGTGCGTGCGGGGCAATTCAGGGCAAAACAGTAAAAAATCAGGAAACCCGACGAAAATGCGTCTGATGGACCCTTAGTAACTGTGTCCCACTGTGTACATTGATGAAGGCAGTAATAGCTGTTGGGATGATGCTAGTTTGTGTAATGTAACAGAGATTATGCCAGGAAATCTCTAAGCACCAGCTGCAAAAGATTCAGATGTGTTCTAAACTGCCAAATGGTGAAAAAAATGTATTACACTTAGTAAATGAATTTGGTGCTCTAAAAGTTTTTAAAGGATTATTTATAACAATAATAAATTAATTATATTTATGTATATAATGTCAACTGTTGTCATTTGATATTTTGTTAGACCAACATGATTATGTGGTGTATTAGGGAATTTAAGGTAATATAAAGAGGTGACCCATCAGAACATATCATTTTCATAATTCCCATATGGATGTTATAGAAAATTGAACTGCTTAAAGGGAACCCTTTAAACCACTAACAATATGTTGTGTAGCAGCTTAAAGGGCTCCTACCACCCCAAATCTACCTATAAGGGTAGGTTCCCTTTAACACCTTCCAGATCATGTTCTTTCATGGCCAAGTGTGGTGTCATCATCAAGAAAAACAACTTTGAAGTTGGATGTAACATTGCGGTATAAAGTCATGAAGGTAGAGAGTTTAGCACAGAGGTCAAGTTCTCCTCTCATCTGACATCATGCTGGAGACTTCTGGAGAGCTGGATACTTATTTCCTAGGATATAATTACAGTGAAAGGGCATTCTTAGGTGATCTCAAAGTTGATTTGCTGGAGGATGCCAACTTGCTAGGCAATAAAAGAAACATGATCTGGAAGGTAATAAACTGATTGAGAACATGCTGATTTTTATGTCAATTTCAGCTGACAGGTTCCCTTTGAAACCTACATTGGCCAATCTACCATGAAGCCAGTTAAGCCTCTGCAAATGATGTGTTTCGTATTGTAGTACCTCCAGATGGACAAGTCCTCCTGCCCACCTTTGACAAAAATATTATAATGGATCAAGGCTCTACATCAAAAAGTATTTCCTGTTTCTAAAATTTCAACAGCATTATCAGTAGATGTTCCCTGGATCTTCCCTGGGGGTTACTTCATGAGGTGGATGAAAACTTTGGGAGAGCAAAATGCGGAGTGTCTGAATGGTGTTTTATTCTAACCACCAGGGAGGATCTTTCTCTGTATTTTGCTGCTGCAATAGGAAAGAGGAAAGACTTATGTAGAGCTTTCAACTATGAGTATTACAATATAACTGAACCTCTGGCCATAGACAAATTTGAACTACCGTATATACTCGAGTATAAGCCGACCCGAGTATAAGCCAAGACCCCCAATTTTACCACCAAAAACCGGGAAAACCTATTGACTCAAGTATAAGCCGAGGGTGGGAAATGCATTAATCACAGCCCCCCCCCAGTATATTGCAAGCCTGCCCCCAGTAGTATACAGCCAGCCCATTCTGCCCCCTTAAGTATACAGCCAGCCCATTCTGCCCCCTTAAGTATACAGCCAGCCCAGCCTGCCCCCACTATATACAGCCAGCCCAGCCTGCCCCCAGTAGTATACAGCCAGCCCAGCCTGCCCCCTTAAGTATACAGCCAGCCCATTCTGCCCCCTTAAGTATACAGCCAGCCCAGCCTGCCCCCAGTATATACAGCCAGCCCAGCCTGCCCCCTTAAGTATACAGCCAGCCCAGCAGTAAAAAAACCCAAAAAACTTATATACTCACCCTCCGGTGGCCCCGATATCTGCGCTGCTCCCCCGATGTCCGCGTGGGTCCTCTTCTGTCTTCTATCTTCTTCTGTCTTCCGCAGGGCGCGACCATGTCCTTCTCCCGGCCATCGCATAGTATGACGTCAGCAGCGGCTGCGTCATACTATGCTCCTGCCGCCCGGGAAAACCATGGCAGCCCCCTGCGGAAGACAGAAGAAGATAGAAGACAAAAGAGCACCCGGGAGCAGCGCGGACATCGGGGGAGCACCACGGACATCGGGGGAGCATCGCAGATATTGGGGCCACCGGAGGGTGAGTATATAAAAGTGCTGGGCTCACTATTGACTCGTGTATAAGCCGAGTTGAGGATTTTCAGCACATTTTTATACACGAGTATATAGGGTAATAGACTCTCACTATTAAACTTTTGAATGAAGCCACCAGGTCCTGAGCTAATACACAAGCCCATCACGCATACGACTTCAGCCAAACTTTATTGCTTATTGCCATATTAATATTGCATGTCAGGAAACTAGAAGCGCAGGAAAAGTGTTATGAATGAAGTTCAAATTGAGAAATTGAGTGACAAAAAAGTTGTGAGTGTCGGAAAAGATGCAAAATTGTGGCACCAACATATAATAAATATGGCATACATGGTGTAGCGATAAACAAGAAAAAAAAAGGCTACCAAAAAAATGATGCAAAGCCAATAATAAATGACTCCCATTGTTATTTGTGGGATTATTCGTGTAGGTCAGAAGGTTACTCCTAGGATAATTTTTTCCGTCAAGGCCATTGCTTATAATTCTCTTCAGATCTAAAGAACAATGGTTTCTTCTTAAGGACATGGTATATCAATTGGTATAGTAGCTCTCTGTGATGTAGTCTTTTAGTCATATACCATTAAATGTAGTAGGATATTTAGGTATGCATGTGATGTTTATTTTGTCAGGAAATATGCATTCAAAAATTGAGAACAATAGACATTTGCTTTCCTAAATTCCTTTAACCCCTTCCCGACATTTGACGTACTATTACTGCATGGCGGGAGGTGCGTTCCCGCAAAATGCAGTAATAGTACGTCAAGCTTCTGGCGCCGGCTCCGTTCATATATTATAGCCGACACCCGCCTCTAACACCCGTGATCAGAGATATCTCCAATCGCGGGTGTTAACCCCTAACACGCTGCGGTCGGGATGGCCGCGGCGTGTCAGGGGCATTTAGCTGGAATCCGACCCCCCCGCAGCGCTTACCGGGGGGGTCCGCTGCTCCGTATTAGGTGAAGAATAGCTTGAACAAGCGATCAGTGGATCACTTGTTTAAGCTAACCTGTAAAGGTAAAGAAAAAAAGTAAAAAACACAAATTAAACACACTTTTGAATAAAAAGAATTAATGAAATAAAGTTAAAGTCCCCTAAACACCAACATTCCCTATACACATCTAATAAAGTGAAAAAACCTGAAAATCACCAAAATACCCCACATATCGCCGCGTCCGTAACAATCTGTACAATAAGTCAGAAACATTACTGGACCCATACGGTGAACGCCGTAAAAACAAAACGTGAAAAACTCACCAAAAATGTAAATTTTCATAAAATCCCTTCACAAAAATGTTCCAAAAAGTGATAAAAAAAAAGTTATGTGCACCAAAATGCTACCACTGAAAAGGACAACTCAAAACGTAAAAATAAGCCTTAAACCAGCTCTGTCAACCGAAAGTTATATCTCCGAAAAGATGGCGATGCAAAAACAAATGAGATTTTCTTTATATTCGTTTTTTTCCTGTAAAATTGTAAAAAATATAAAAAACTATATAAATGAGGTATCACCGTAATCGTAGTGATCTATAGAATAAAAATATTATAGTATTTTTAGTGTACGGTATACAACTCCCAAAATGTACAAAAAAAGAAACCCAAAATTGACAATTTTCTTTTCCTCCATACTTTAAAGACTTAATAAAATCTCATCAAAAAGCTACAGACCCACTAAAATGAAGTATTTGTAAAGTGCATCTCATGTCGCAAAAAATAAGCCCTTATGTGTCCAAATTGCCAAAAAAATAAAGATTGTATAGCCATTATAAAGTGACAATGCATAATCTGCTCTGAACGGCGCAGCTCCCCCCTCAATGCCCTGGTGTGTGCCCATACAGCAGTTTACCACCACATATGGGGTATTGTTACACTCAGGAGAGATTGGGTGTCAAATTTTGTGGAGCGTTTTGGTATTTTATCCACTGAGAATTTGTACATTTTATGAAAAACACATTAATTTAGTAAAAAAAAAAATTAATTTCAAAATTGCATCCAATTTTGTTTTAACCCCTGTAAACCAATTAAAGGAAACCTACCACTTGAAGTGGCAGGTATAAGAAGGAAATGCTGGAGATTATTTTTGTTAGTGTTTTAAACCGCTGTATCGCGGTTTAAAACACTTTTTAAACTTTATAGCCAAAGCTGCTTCGGCGCATGGAGGTAAGCGCCAAGCGCGTACATCCCTGCGCCGAAGCAGCTTCGGCTATAAAGTTTAAAAAGTGTTTTAAACCGCGATACAGCGGTTTAAAACACTAACAAAAATAATCTCCGGCATTTCCTTCTTATACCTGCCACTTCAAGTGGTAGGTTTCCTTTAAAGGGTTAACAAACTTCATAACAGTTGTTTTACGTACGTTGAGGGGTGTCGTTTCTATAATGGGGTAATTTATGTGGTTTTACTTTTATTTAGGCCTCTCAAAGTAACCTCAAACCTGAGCAGGTCCCTCAATAGCAGGATTTTGCTTTTTTTATATAAATGGGAAAAATTGCACCTGACGTTCAAAGCCCCATAATATCCTACAAAAATGATAGTATGTATAAAAAACCACGGAGGTATAAAGTAGACATTTGGTGAATGTTAGTTATTACGTTTTTTGGTGTTATGACTCATGTGTGGAAAAAGTAGAACATTTAGAATTTTGAAAATTGAGAATTTTTCCAAATTTTCACCAAATATCTGATTTTCTCATAAATAAATGCAAAACATACCACCAAAATTTTTTAACTAACATGAAGTACAATGTGTCACGAGAAAACAATTTCAAAACCACTTGGATATGTTAAAGCGTTCCAAAGTTATAACCACTTATAGTGACACAGGGCAGATTTGAAAAAATGGGTCTTGTCGGGAAGGTGGAAAGTGGCTTCGGCGTTATTAACCCCATAGCGCAAAAATACGTACCTGTACGTTTTATTGCGCATGGGGTAGTATGAAGAGGGTTCACGGGCTGAGCCCTCTTCATACACGCCGGGTGCTTGCTTCACAATGAAGCAAGCACCCGTCGCTAACACCCGCGATCGGTGCTTGTACCGATCGCGGGTGTTAACCCTTTCATCGCCGCCGGCAAAGCTGCCGGCGGCATTAACGAGCTGGCGGCGCGTGGGCGCCGCCATCTTGGCTCCGATCGCCGATCCCCGTGACGTCATCGGGGAGCGGCGATCCTTTGCCATGACAGTCTCGGATCACACAATGATCCGAGGCTATCATGTTTTAGGCCATCTATTACAATGTGCGATCTGCACATTGAAATAGATGGTGTGTAAAATCCCCATATACTGCCATACTGTAGTATGGCAGTATATGGTAGGATCAATCAGACAACCTAGGGTTAAAGTAAAAAAATAAAAAAAAATAAAAAATGATATTAAAAAAACCTAAAAATTCAAATCACCCCCCTTTCCCTAGAACAGATATAAATATAAATAAACAGTAAAAATCATAAACACATTAGGTATCGCCGCGTCCGAAAATGCCCGATCTATCAAAATATAAGAATGTTTTTTTTACTGCGTTTAACCCCGTAACGGAAAATAGTGGCCAAAGTCGCAAATGGCATTTTTTTGCCATTTTGAAAAATATAAACAATTCAATAAAAAGTGATCAAAAGGTCGTACAATTCTAAAAATAAAAGCATTGAAAATGTCATCAAAAGTCGCAAAAAATGACACCACCCACAGATCCATACACCAAAGTATGAAAAAGTTATTAGTGCAAGAAGACGGCAAAATGAAGAATTTTTTTTTTGTACAGGAGGTTTTAATTTTTGTAAATGTATGAAAACATTATAAAACCTATACAAATTTGGTATCCATGTGATCGTATTGACCCAATGAATAAATTAGACATGTCATTTGGAGCGCACAGTGAAAGACGTAAAATCCACGCCCACAAGAATACGGCGCAAATGCGTTTTTTCACCATTTTCACTGCATTCAGAATTTTTTTCCTGCTTCCCAGTATATGGCATAGACAATTAAATGCCATCACTATGAAGTGCAATTTGTTACACAGAAAACAAGCCATCACACAGCTCTCTACATGGAAAAATAAAAAAGTTATAGATTTTTGAAGGTGGGGTGTGAAAAATAAAGACGCAAAAACGAAAAAGGGCCTGGTCCTTAAGGGATTAAAGAAGGAAAAAGAGCAATGACATTACTTCAGTACAGGAAACACTGAAGTCCAGGAAATGGAAGAGAATTACTTCTAGAGGACAGTAGCAATGTAAACCTCATATACACAATTTCCTCTTTTCTTCTCAAAATAGAACTGTAATCATACGAAATTTCTGTGTTAAAGGAGTTGTCCAGAATTAGAAAATTTATATACATGACTCAAAAGGTGGGGTATAAAAATAATAAATAGCTCTCACTGTTCCGCTGGGGGGAACGGCCGCAGCTTAATGGGATTGCTAGTTAAGGCGAGTGTGAGCTTTTCATTATTCAAAGGAATCCTACCATGAGGAATCTACCATCAGAAGTAGATCTGATGGTAGATTCCTCATGCCTACCTGTGCCTTTATTTTTAACTAATCTTGGCACCTAATCTAACGTTTAAAAAATTTAACAAAGTAAAATGTACTTGCAGAGGCTACTGGGGCATGGAGCAGCCTGGCCTGGCGCGAGTGCAAATGCTATTCCACGCCCCAGTAGCCTTTCCAGGGCACGTCCTCAGAATGCTCTTCTTCCTGTTTCATGTTACACATCGCCAAAGTAGCTCTGACTCCCAAAGAACCATGTGTATGATCTGCTTACCTGTGCAGACCATTGCATCTTTTAACCCTGCTATGCTTGCAAATTATGCCACTGCCACCAATGACTTATACAGACATATGTATGTTTGCATATATATAAATATACATATGGCAGTAATTTGTGCCAATGGCATAATTTGTGTGGTAAAAATATGCAAGGCTCTGTATTGGTATGAAGATCGCATGTGCCTCAATTCACTCTATGAGAGTCAGAGTTACTGCAGCAATGTGTAATAAGAAACAGGAAGAGGTTAGTTAAATAAAGGTTCGGTTAGGCATACTCGGTAGCTTATGCCAATCATATCCAGAATTCCGAATGACTCTGCAGGTGATGTGCTTCAGGTGATGTGCCTACGTATTTGCCCCATATTATCCCAAATGCCAGAAGTATGTATAATCCCATAGTAATCAGGGCTAGGAATAAACTTTTCCTGCGGCATATAGGTTTGTTATTATTTACATGCATACACCCCCATAAGTGTTGATAAACAAAAGAAAATCAAAAGAGGGGCATCCAAGTAGATATAATATAATCATACCTGCCAATCACAGGCATCCAGGACGGGCAGAAGAATATTCATCCAAAAGAAAGGACAAGGGAATGTGTATATTGGGTGCAGTAATAATTTTTTTCATACTGTCTGTGAAAAAAATTTATTCACATGTGATTACATATAAGATACATAAACAAGTATACTTATATTCACATAAAAAGTGCAGTGTACCGAAGGTCACTGGGTACAAAAACTTAAAAAGGTCACAATTCATAAGATTGCAGACAAATAATTAAGGTAAACTGGTAGAAAACCTAAATGAAACCATCCATCTTGAATTCCCAATTTAACCCATTCTGTTCAAGAGTGTTTAATTCATATATCCATTTGAGTTCAAGGCCTTTTAACGCTTTTTTCCTATCACTTCCTCTCTGATGTTTTTGTACTCCATCAATAATACGAAAACGGAATTGTGAGACATGATGGTGATTTTTGATGAAATGATCTGGAAGGGGTAAATCTGTTTTTCCCATTCGGATCTTGGACTTATGTTGGTTTATACGTAGGCGACACTCTTGTGTAGTCTCGCCCACGTACAAATAACCACAAGGCATTGGATCAGATAAATAACAAGGGCAGAGGTCCATGCATGGTGTTGCATGATATAATATTGTTTCCATGTTCTTGGGTGGCAAAAAATGTTGCCTTTCAACATATTGAAAGTGTTTACAGGCTAGAAAAGTGTGTACAGGCTAGAAAAGTATATACATCAAATTTTATTAAAGGACGTTGACATACATCAAATATATTAAAACCAATTAAAATGCCATAAGCACATGTGTCGAATGGACTAATGAAGGTAACAATGGTCCATGGACCATCACAAGTGGGAAAAGCAAATAACTGTCCTACAAACACTTAAATATCACAGTATGCATGCAAATAATGTGCAATAGGCAACAAGTCATGTGAATCACCAGTAATTACAATGGTATGTCCCTTGTACATATTTATAGGTATAACAGACAAATACTGATGTCTTTCAACATATTGTTACAATAACAGCAGCTAAGGCAAGGGAAGCAACCAGTTTTCCTCCCATTTACTTTATCGCTATCTGTATGCATATCAGCATGTACCAAATGGTCCCCTAAATTCTTAGGTCTTCTGTATGCCATGATCGGAAACTCAAGTTTTTGAAACTCAAGTATATCTGGTAATGAATCTTGCACAATAGACCAACTGTCCCTCAAAATATTTGCTACCTTATTGATGGTGTTAGATTGCCGCTACCCGACACAGGGAGAGACAATCAGAGTCAAGATGGCGGCGACCATGTATTGCGAGCTGTTACAAGCCGCTGGCAGCTGTGCCTGCGGCATGTAGTGAGTTAACACCTGCAGATAGGGCTGGCACTATTCGCAGGTGCTAACGCAGGGTGTTTGTTGCAATATTCAGCTCACAGCCAGTCGGAATGGAGAGGACTCAGCCTGTGATGTAGACTGAGGTTAGAGGAGATGTTGCAGCATGTTTTTGTTTCATTTCAAAAACCCTTACAAAATATAATTCCTGTGGAATCACTGAAAGGGAACAATCCTTTAGTGATACACAATCTGGGCATGGATATTGCATGTTTATCATCAAGATTTTGGAAGCTGAGCTGTGCAGCAGAGCACTGACCTCTAGGTCACCCCTTGTACAAGAATCCTGTGCACTGTGAGTGCTGTGATCTGAATACTTAGTCTAGTGCAGTTGTCTTGCCTAGAATGGAATTAGGAAATGAGTCCTATACAAGTTATTCACTAACTTGCTATATGGTTGCTATATGGTTGTCATGTTGGTTTCCTAGACTCCTAAACTAGTTATTTAGACCATTTAGAACTGCAGGGAAAAATAGCATGTCAATTACACTACTCTTTTTATTAAAACAAGAAATTCACAACAAATATAGCGTGACATCACAGACTTCTTATACTTACCACCAATAAAGGTCATGCAAAGAAAATAGTTTATAATATTGGGGAAACCCTCCATTCTTCTTCAACAAACCAATCTTATAGTAGACCCATCCATCTAATAATAATATATATATATACCTTTATTGGTATTATTGGTATTGTTGTTGTTTTGGTGTTAGGATTTATACTAGAATAGGGTTCTCTGAAACACCACCGAGTTAGTGTAAAGGGGCGAAATATAGTACTCCTTTCTGTCTCTTCGTAGTGTCGGAGTAGGAAGCCTCTCCATTTCTTGAACTCTTTAGCTATCAACTTTGATTCTACCCTCTCGGCCTCTAGGCGTTCTAAATAGAACAGTTTATTTCCTTTGTGTCTGCACCTCCCCACGTGTAGGGATTTTTGTGATCTGTGGGGGTTTCAGCACGGAAACCCCCACTAATCAGCAAATTCGATAGGGCCGTGGATAGGGCCTAACTTTTGCTTGTGGGAGAACCCCTTTAACCAACCTCCATCCCCACTCCCAACAGAATGTATAGCAAAACTTATTTCAGTTAACCACTCCATTCCCAAGAATACATATATTGTGAAAAAATACGATTAAATCTCACCCACCCATCCATCTGGTTGGAGTCTCTGGAACCATGGTTAGATCCCCATTCCATCTGTATTTCCAGCAGGCAGCATATTATAAGTAAACAAATCTGAAACTCACTGTCCAGAACTCCCTCTGGTCAATAGTCCCTCTGAGCCTGATCGCTTAGAGAGGAGGAGCAGCCTTCTGATGGTCTCCTTGAGTCCCTTGGCGCACGCGAGTCAAGCAGGAAAGCCTTCGCTGCCTCCGGGTCTTGAAAAATGTGTTGTGCTCCGTCAGTAGTTGTAAGAGAACTGCAGGGTAGGCCAGTTCAAAGTGAATGTTCCTTTGTGCAAAGGCCGAGTAAATGGGTACAAAAAGCCTACGCTTCCTGGTGACCGCCACTGAAAAATCCTCAAACTATAGGAGAGAGTGCCAGGAACGAGGCACAAGAATTGCGGTAGGCTCGTATGGGATCATCTGTGAGTAGTTCAAATATTTAGCAATAACTTGCCTGGGCCCAGGCTGTGAGCATCTGAGCCCTCCTGCGTCATTCTACAGGGAGGGCCTACCCTATGCACTCACTCGACCAGGCATCTCCTGGAAAGTCCCAGGGCCTTGGGTTGTTCTTCTTCATATATTTCTTTTAGATGAGCAGTGGAAATCTCCTCTGGTTGTTCAACTAATCGTAAATTGCTCCTACGAGAGCGATTTTCTAGGTCCTCTATCCAGTCTAATAGCATAGCAGTAACGGATTGCAGCTCTTTGTATTTTGTTTGGAGTGCAGCAGATTGTGTGACCATTTCTGCTAAAGTCTCCTCCACCATCAGGAGCTTTACCTTGTTCCTTTTGACAGACTCCTTGACCAATGTCAGTGAGCTTTACAGTGTTTCAGCTTCAGGGTTGCTACCAAATCTGGAGCCTGATGACGTGCCACCTCCATGGCCAGGAGCTGATAGTCCACCTGTCCCCCATGCTGATTGTTCCTTGCTGTCGCCAGAGATGTGGGATCGCTCTGTCATGGTAAGTAAGATACCTGTAGTGGCTGGCTCCTCTCTGGCTCCACCATGCTAGTATCAGTCCCATTGTAGGGGGTTGCTTAGGGCTGTTGGAGACACATGGGTCGAGTGCATCAGTGGTCGGCGCCATGACAGGTAAGGGTTCCAATGGCACGGGTCAACTGATGTAGCAAGCTCCTATTCTCACTCCCTCAGAGCTTGGCAAGGTCTCCAATGCACCGTTAGCAGCAGGGGCCGCCGAGGTGATAAGGAGCTCTTCAATCCACCATCCCCAGCACCAGAAGTCCCCATGTTTATAATGTATCTGAATTCTGGAACCCAACAATTCCCCAGAACTGGTCATTGTTATCCCTAATTACCCCAGGCAGAGGTCCATGGCAAGGAACATTTTGAATGGACGGCTAATAAACCTGATTAAACAATAATTTTCAATCCAAAACCGTCTGGTCATAACATTCATCATAGTTGTAAAAAGGTTTGGGTTGGGACCACTTGTGAACTAGTGAAGTAAAATGTGTAAGCAATTTTATTTTTAAGGATCTAGAGTAGAACAGAATTTTAATAAAACTCTCATTGCATCTATGAGAGATACATGAAGACTCTGAGGAAGCATACTAGTTTTAATGCCATCTGACGGAGCAGTGACATAGTAAATCATTGATTTCCTGTTTGAGTGCCTTGTCCTTACCTTGTATCTAACACCACCCCCTTGTTTGCCAACAATGTATAATACCTTACTATCCCCAACAGTTAATGCCCCCCACATACCATAGTATGTGACAACCCCTACTTAAAATGCCCCCTTTCTTGTACCCCTTCCTTATAACTTTCCTCTTTCTCTAGCTTTCTTCTTATAAAACTCCCTCTTCTTTAACCCCCCCCCCCAGTTATAATGCACCCCTAAAAATAGCCAGCCAATTTATGTTATGTCCCCACACATTGCTTCTTTCATTTTTGCTGTGATAAAATCAGCTACTCGCTTTCCCCATTTCCCTGTAGCAGACCTCTTTTCTGCCATTCAAAGCTCTGTGGTCAGGGTTTGGGACCAGGTGTTGCACACTTGTACCGCCTGCCAGATACATCAGGAGGCCTAGCCTCTTGATGTATCTGGTGCCGAAAAGGGGGGTGGCGTGGTTGCAATCATACGCCACTGGTGCAGGAGTGCCGTTGTATGATAAATCTACACCTATGAACTTATGGTGAGAGAGAGAAAGAATGTGAGAGCTATAGCTAAGTTTTAAATGTGCTGTCAATCTACAGATACTGTGTAATAACAGTGTACTATTTCTATTTAAAAGAAGACAGAAATATCTAAACAATATCCAAGGAAATGTACCGAAATCAAGAGGGTTAAGGTATAGAATAAATATTATTCCTGATACCCACTGGTCCTGGGATGCAGCAGGAATGCATGAAGAAATGGAGAATAATTGATTAGAGCACTATCCTCAACACATATTAATAGCTACTTCATTCATTAGCAGACTCGCGCCTTTGATTCTGTTTGTGCCTAGCTCTTTTTGACTCACTCTTCGTCCATTTTTCATTAGCATGTCAGCTGTGTAAGGGGGCTGGAGGGAGGAACAAAATTTGGCTCCAGTGATTAAGAAAGGATTGCCCATTGTCTGTGCATCCCCTTTGTAAAGAGGGTTGTCATGGGAACCATTACTTTTGGATCATGACTTGCCTACTTGAGGCCAGTTTTGTAGAAGAGCGATCTGGAGGAAGTGAACTGGGGAGGGAAGATAAGACTGGTGCTGGAGGCAGAAAGAGGGAGGAGGCAATGAATAGTTACTGTTTCTTAAAAAGAATGTAAAGATGTCCCCCACCCCTACCCCAGTTTAATGATTCAATGCCATCCTGTTTATTGAATCACAGATCAGGAGGCCAAAGACCCCATTGTAACCCTTTCTTTGTTAAATTGTCCCTCATGCTGTGGAATGCTGTAGTTGCCGCTGTCTACTGGAGAGCTCAGAGGCTCTGTAGACATCTTCTGACTCAGCAAGATGTCCTCTGACTTTCTGGTCTAAAATATTTAATACATTTCAAAATGGCTGTAGTAGCTGGTGATAGCTGGAGTTACAAGTCCACCAGATGTCTAGGAATTATGCCAGTCTGGAGCTCTGCTAAATAAGCAATTGACAAGACTGTTATCAGAATGGAAGCAAAACAATCTGTGCTTTGTCTGTCTACTGACTTTTTGACAGCCTTATCAGTGACCAGTCGTTTTTTATTGTTTTTGTAGATAACAGATTTAATGCCTGAAATTCCATTAACTAAACTTGTAAAACTTTTTCTGTTTTTTATTATATGCTTTATATCTGTGTTATGTGTGTCCACACCATCATGTTTGTGTATATATTTTTATGGTATCGTATACATTTTCATTTCTTTCATTGTTTTTCAATGCATGCTCAAAACACCTTAGATTTCAAGCTATTTTCATACATTTTTCTGAAAGGCAGAAACATTTCCCAGAGTAAAGACCCTCTTTGTGTTTTTTAAATTAAATATGATTTGATTATGATTTCTTTTCTGTGCCCCAAAAATTGCAAAAAAGAAATATCAACTTTAAAGTAGCATTTGCCTGCAGTGTTTTCCCACAAAAATGAAGCCATACAAAATACTGAAACATACTAGGGCTTATTTACTAAGGGTCGCGGATCGCACTTTTGTCGGACTCTTCAAGGTTTTCGGGATTTGCGCAGCTTTGACAGGTATTTAACTGGGGTTCGCGATCGGATTGTGGGTCAGCTGCACTGGCTTTCGTGCAACAGAATTCGGGGGTGTGCCGTCAGATAATCTGACTGATTCGGACTGATTGCGAGATTTAAGATTCAAATTGTGTCAAGACAATGTCACAAGACAATACACTTACATACACCAGGAAGAAGAAGGTCAACTCCTTCAGATCTAAGCAGGAAAGCGACAGATGCAGGATATCGGGTGCACAATCTTTGCAGCACAGTGCATTATCGTCTGACAATGCACTTTCAAGAACTCTGTGGGACCGGGTATGGAAATGTGCCCCACTGTATTTATTTATGTTAAATAAAACACATAAGGGTACCTTTACTAAAAACTATGTGCAGATGACACAAAAGGGTCGAGGGCGACACATATGTGGCACAGACACTTCTTAAATACCTCTACAAGCAGTTTGCACATAAAAGAATGGGTAAAGTCCACAAAAAAACTGGCGCAAGGTTCATAAGAAATGTGCCCGAGAACATTTTAATCTGTTGTAGTAATATTTTTAGAATATGGTGTGATGTTCACACCACAATTACTACTGTTAATAAGGGTTTAACATTGACCCTTTAACAACTGTTTCCAGGATCAAGCAAAATACCTTCATAAAGCATGATTCATTATGTGTTAACATGGAATGGCAGGCAGACCCTTTGAAAATACCAGGATGCCACTGACTGTAAGTAAACAAATCAAATCTGGCACTGATCATGACTGGGTTCAATTAGCTCTGACACAAGCCTGAACTCTACAAGACCAGGGTGGTGGCTCTTTACTTATACTGATCCCATTATAATCATGTACAGTGAAAATCTATTAAAACTCAGAAAAAAATAAGCTATCCTTTTAAAACATGGTGCATTCTCAGTTCCAGAAAAAAAACTCTTGAAATGTGTTTGCGCTATATAAGAAATTTGTCACAACTCGAAATGCCTACATTTTAAGTAAAATTTATTAACAATGTCAAAAATTAAGATGGTACAGAGTTACAGCCTTATAGTGCACCTGATTTTTTAAAGTACTTTAGTAAATGTTGAATGATAGTTATGACATAGTATAATACTGTCAAGTCTACTTAGTATCTATGGGGCATATTTATCAGGACCTCTGCGCACCACCAATCCGCCAGTGGGACGTGAAGGGGTGAAGGGGCGTGAAGGGAGGGGGGGGTGCGGCCGGACGGGAGTGGGCCGGCGCGGGGCGTTACTTTCCCCGCGCCTGCGCACTCGCTGCTGCCGGCGACTTTTCATACGTGAAAAGTCGCCGGCTGTGTTTTTTTCTGCGCCAGCCTGCCTGGCGTAGGTTAAACGCTGCGCTGCTGGCAGCCCGATACATCAAAAGGCAGAAGTCTCTTGATGTATCGGGTTGCGAATTTGCAGCGGCGGGGCGATCATATGCTGGCGCACGAACGCTAGCATATGATAAATATCCCCCCATATGTTGGCTTAGATGATTTTTGAAATATACACTGTCAGATTCTCGTCTTCCTTTCCACGGGTACTTTATGTCTTTTACATGGATTTGAAATAAACTTCTACAATTCCTTTATTTTAATTCCTTTATTTTATGTAGTGCACACATATTACGCAGCGTTGCACAGAGTTTGCCAAATCGGTCAATGGGGCTCACATTCTGATCAACCTACTAGTATGTTTTAGAGTGTGGAAGGAAACCGGAGAACCCGGAGGAAACCTACACAAACACAGAGAGAACATAAAAACTCTTTATTGAAACCAATTGTATGCTGAATTTTCAGCCTGTGGATTTACTTTCCAAGCATCTAAAAAAATTCTAAAAACTTTGACTAATATGGTGCAAGGTAGGCAAATTACAACCAACAGATTTCTGGTGTAAAAAAGATTGATACACCTGCCTCTTTGTCTTCCATAGAGTGCACACTTTGGAGTTTATTTATCAATCTCCTTAGGAAGGAATTCTTTGCCTTGCAAGGTAGCTAAAAGAGGCATGATTTTTTTTATCCCATCCTGGAAAACTTTGCCTATTTTCCTATCACCAGAAAACTGCAATGCCTTGCACTACATTATTCAAGGGTTATGGACACATTCATGACTAGCATGACAAAAGGGGCATGGCCTTTGAAATGGGTGTCGTACCAATTTAAGAGAATCAGTTTCATTACACTAAATTATAATCACTTGAGTAGTACATAGCTGCCATATGGACACATCCCATTGACAAAAATACCACTGTTTCTGGAAAATAATGCCTGAAGTCTACAAAAGCATACAATAATGTTTCACAATAAAAGAAGATACATGAAACATTTTCAAAGGCAAAATGTTGCCAGACCAAGTCTGGTGTGAGCAACCACAGCATATTGCAGCTGTCCTTGGGGTTTGTCGTTTGTGAACGACAACGGTATATTAAATACAGAACTTGACATATTGATAATTTTTATTAATGTATTGCAGTATGTTGAGATCATGAGTGCCAAACAGTGTGAGCTGGACAAGTTTGTGGCAGAAGGTTATAAAGCAGCACTCACAGAAGAACGGAGAAGATACTCTTTTCTGGTGGACCGCCAGTGTGCTGTATCCAAACACTTTAGTGTCTACCACAACAAGGTAAAGTGCAGATGTATCAACA
This sequence comes from Engystomops pustulosus, assembly GCF_040894005.1. Lineage (NCBI taxonomy): Eukaryota > Metazoa > Chordata > Amphibia > Anura > Leptodactylidae > Engystomops > Engystomops pustulosus. Next base: position 95,425,647 of record NC_092416.1, read on the forward strand.
AATTGTCTTACACTACTATGAATCTCCCCAGTATCAGACATACCTAGCTCTTCAGCAAACACAGCAGTTACTATGAGACCCTAGGTGTCAGGGGAGCCCACCCACTCAGACTAGCTGGAAGGTAGTAGTGATAATTAAAGCATACCTCCCTAAAAAGGGACAAAAGAGGGGGCACACAGCAGGAGTCATGGCAGATCTTACTCCCCCCTGCACAGTGCAATTCCCCTCTTAGTGCTCCCATGTCCCCCTCACATTGTGTTCCACCACCTCCCTATTCGTGTTCCCCTGATATTTTTGTCCCCCAGCAACCCTCCCCTCATATTGTATCATATACTCCACCCAGCAGTCCGCTTCAGCTGCTCCTTTTCATACTGCAGCCCCCCCTTATGCTGCATTCCCCTGCCTGCAACTCTCCTTCATACTGTGTCTCCCCAAGCAGCTCCTCTTAGTGTCCTCCCCCCCCCCTCGCAGCAGCTGCCCATCACACTGTGGACCACCCTCCCCGAGGAGCTTCCCTTCATACTGTGCCCTCCTCCAGCACGTCCCCTTCCTACTTGGGCCTCCTCCTCCTTGTTAATATTTAGTTAAAAAAAATAAACACCAGGTAATTACCTCTCCCTGTTCTGGGTTTTAGGTATCTTTTAACACCTAGTACATGTTGCGTCCTTGTGGAGCTAAATGATAAAAGATAATGATAAATTATAAAAGAAAAAAAAACTGGTACAGTCTGGCAGTAGGTGATAATACTCATGTGTGTACCAATGTTGAATTCCACTGTGCATTAGTCAGAAAACATGCAATGATGTGCAGTTCAGCCTCTGATGTGGAAGGGGAAATAACCACATTTTTGCTATAGGCCCTTTCCTGTATAAGATAAAAATTTTAAACAGAGCCAAATTCATTCCTGATAGCTAGTCATTGGTTGGCTAAAATGATATTCATTTCTTATTGAAACAAAATGATCATTTTGGTTCAGATTGTCTCTTTTGATGAACCTGGATTTCAGATTGCAGAGGTTTGTCTTTTTTTCCTTCCAACAAATAATATGCATTGTGAAAGGCGTTTCGTGTTTTTGATGTTTTTAAAGGTAAAGGAGTTGTTAAGTGGCAAGCTCCAGTCGTGGCAGCAGTCATGTACCCAGCCCACAAAACTTCCTGAACGTGCCCTGATGCTTGTGAAACAAACAGCTAATGCTTCTACTGAGCCTGTCATCTCAGATCCAATGCCAAGCACAAAACCACTAGATATTCCTCCAGAACTGGCACCCCTTCTAGGGGGAGGACTCTCTGTGAATCATGTAAGTGTTTGAATTCTGTGTAATTTTAGATAATCCGACTTAAGGAAACCTTTGAAACCAGTTTTATAGATGTAAGGCTAAGGTCGGTGGCATACGACCATGAAAAACGGATTGTGCACTGACCAGATTTCACTGTAATCATGATTGTAGTTTGGCACTGCTGTTTTTTATGGGGAAGAAGTGGCTCCATGCATCATAGATCACTATGTGCCATCATCTGCACGGTTGGCCTCTGAAATCCGGTCATGTCATGTGCTACCTGCCTTACTTGGCAAGCTCATTTATTTGTATTCAAAGAAAGGAGACACATAGCACATAACCCTCTAACAGGGGCTTAACTTTAGGGGGTGCAGAGGTTGCGATTGCACCTGGGCCCAAGAGGTTCAGGGGGCCCTCATGGAGTCACTTTCCCATATGAGAAGACTATTACTTTAAACCATACATTATAGTCGGGGGCCTTGGACAGACTTTGCACTGGGGCTCACCAGCTTCTAGTTACACCACTGCCCTCTAATCATGTTCCCTGCATGTTTTCCCATACTCTCCCATTTTGGCATGGGTATCCTGTACAACAGCTTGTGAAGTACAACTTAGAATGTGGGAAATTTCCAAATACTAAAAGGAACAAAGTAAACACTATGAACAAAGTATAAAAAACATAAATTGTTTTCTATACTTTAGTTGCCTGCAGTCCCCACTAGGGGGAGCTGACAGCATTTGAAAAAGCTAGCTATTCTTTTATTTCAGTGGGCGCTACAGTGGGGGAAATGTATTTAGTCAACCATCAATTGAACAAGTATTCCCAATTAAAAAGATGAGAGAGGCCTGTAATTGACAACATAGGTAGCCCTCAACTATAAGAGACAAAATGCGAAAAGAAGTCCAAAAAAAATCACATTGTCTGATTTTTAAAGAATTTATTTGAAAATTATGCCGGAAAATAAGTATTTGGTCAATAACAACTCAATGCTTTGTTATAAATCTTTTGGAATGACAGAGGTTAAACATCTCCTGTAAGTCTTCACAAGGTTGGCACATAATGTTGCTGGTATGTTGGCTCATTCCTCCATGCAGATCTCCTCTAGAGCAGTGATTTGATGGTGTCACTGGGAAACACATACTTTCACCTCCCTCCAAAGGTTTTCTTTGGGATTTAGGTGTGAAGATTGACTAGGCCTCTCCAGGACCTTGGAATGCCTCTTACGAAGCCCTAGTGGTGTGCTTGGGGTCATTTTAATGCTGAAAGACGCAGTCATATTTCATCGTCAATGCCTTTGCTGATGGAAGGGGGTTTGCACTTAAAATCTTACAATACATGGCCCCATTCATTCTTTCATGCACATGGATCAGTCATACTGGCCCTTTGCAGAGAAAGAGCCCCAAAGCATACCTCCCAACTTTTGGGGAAGGAAAAGAGGGACACAAAGCCCCACCCCCTTTTTCTAAACCACGCCCATTCTTCCACCTACAGGCATAGTATAATATCGAACTTGATGGTCCCCATATGGTACAACGCCACTTAATTTGGCCCCCTTCCTGTGGACCAATATAATATCCCCTAATGCAACTCTGCAACATGTAAAACATATGAAACACCTTCTTTAAATTTTATCCTGCCTTTACATTTGGTTTTCTGCTTTTATTTATCTCCCCAAACTTACACATAATATTATCTGTATTGCTACCCCCACCCCTCCTCACATGGTGTGGTCCCTGTTCTCTATCCTCCTCATTCTTCTGTCCTCCATCCTCCTCCTGTAGCCTCCTGTCCTCCATCCTCCTCCTGTAGTCTCCTGTCCTCCAGCCTCCTCCTGTAGTCTCCTGTCCTCCAGCCTCCTCCTGTAGTCTCCTGTCCTCCAGCCTCCTCCTGTAGTCTCCTGTCCTCCAGCCTCCTCCTGTAGTCTCCTGTCCTCCAGCCTCCTCCTGTAGTCTCCTGTCCTCCAGCCTCCTCCTGTAGTCTCCTGTCCTCCAGCCTCCTCCTGTAGTCTCCTGTCCTCCAGCCTCCTCCTGTAGTCTCCGGTCCTCCAGCCTCCTCCTGTAGTCTCCTGTCCTCCAGCCTCCTCCTGTAGTCTCCTGTCCTCCAGCCTCCTCCTGTAGTCTCCTGTCCTCCAGCCTCCTCCTGTAGTCTCCTGTCCTCCAGCCTCCTCCTGTAGCCTCCTGTCCTCCAGCCTCCTCATGTAGTCTCCTGTCCTCCATCCTCCTCCTGTAGTCTCCTGTCCTCCAGCCTCCTCCTGTAGTCTCCTGTCCTCCAGCCTCCTCCTGTAGCCTCCTGTCCTCCAGCCTCCTCCTCCTGTCCTCCAGCCTCCTCCTGTAGTCTCCTGTCCTCCAGCCTCCTCCTGTAGTCTATTGTCCTCCAGCCTCCCCCTCCTGTCCTCCAGCCTCCTCCTGTAGTCTCCTGTCCTCCAGCCTCCTCCTGTAGTCTCCTGTCCCCCAGCCTCCTCCTCCTTGTTCCCCTGCCTCCTCCTGTCCCCCAGCCTCCTCCAGCATCCTCCTCCTCCTTGTTCCCCTGCCTCGTCCTGTCCCCCAGCCTCCTCCTCCTGTCCCCAAGGATACAAAAATTATAGGTTTTAGAATGATTTTATACTTTTACAAAAATTAAAACCTCCTCTTCATTTTGCCATCTTCTGATGCCAATAACTTTTTCATACTTCAGTGTACGGAGCTGTGTTTGGTGTCATTTCTTGCGAGATCAGATGACATTTTCAATGTTACCATTTTTAGGACAGTACGGCCTTTAGAACACTTTTTATTACATCTTTTATACTTTGCAAAATGGCAAAAAAAGTGTCATTTTTCACTTTGGGTGCTATTTTCCGCTATTTTTTGGGTTTAAACTCTGGGAATAACCGTTATTATATTTTGATAGATTTCAGACACGGTGGAGAGGGGTATGCAACCATCGGAGCGGCACCCCGTTCCCCCTGGATCGCGGCGTGTAAGCCCGCGGTCACTTGTTCTGCTAGCGTTGTGTTATGCCTCGGCCTGATCTCATATGCATTTCCAGAGACACGGATGCGATTGGGTTATCGATTGCATCAGTTTCCTGGGAAACGCATATGCGATCGGGCGGAGGTTGACCCTAGCAGAACTTGACCGCAGCCTCAGGGGTTTACACCTGCTATCGTAGGAATCTCGGATCGCGGGCGTTAGTGATCTGGCACCTGCTCTGTTCAGCAGCTGCTGACAAAAGCGGGATGTAGTACTACGTCACCCTGGAGCAAGCCCTTGCCGCCCGTGACGTTGTACTACATCCAATGTTGGAAAGGGTTTAACCCCTTCAGGACTCAGCCTATTTTGGCCTCTAGGATACGGCCAACTTTTAAGAAGTTTGTTAACCCTTTAGGTGTTTTATAGGGGTTAAAACAAAATGGAGGTGTGGTCTACAAATTAAAATATTTTTTCACAATACACTCATTTTGGGTGGAAAATCAAACATTTGCAATGGGTTAAATGAAAAAAAGCTCCACAAAGTTTTATACCCAATTCCTCCCGAGTACACGGATACCCCATATGTGGCGGTAACCTGCTGTATGGGCGCACGGCCGGGCACAGAAGGGAAGGAGGCGCCATCCAGATCAGATTTGCTATGTCACATATATATAATTGGTGAGATTTTATTAACTCTTTGTTGGTGGAGGAAATGAAAATCATCAATTTTTAGGAACATTTTTTGGGGGGGGTTTTTTTGGCCATACTGTAAAAACAGTATATTATTTTTATTCTATGGGTCGCCACGATTCCGAAAATACCATCATTTATATAGATTTTTTATTTTTTTCCCATTGTTACTGAAAAAAAATAATTTGGCAAAAATGTTGTTAATTTTAGCATCACCGTCTTTCATATGCATAACTTTTTTATTTTTCGCCTCACAAATCTGTTTAAGGGCTTATTTTTAGCGAGAATGATTGTTCTTTTTAGTGGTCTTATTTTAGAGTGCATAACTTTTTTTAATCACTTTTTAAAGCATTTTTTATAGGGTATTAATTAAAAAAATTTTTTTTTGGAGCGTTTTGGGTTGTTTTTTTTTTTACGGGGTTCACTTTGCGGATCTAATAACGATTCTGTTTTATTATGCAGATTGATACGGATGCAGCGATGCCAAATATGTGGGGGTTTTATGTATTTTATTAAATTTTACTGAATAAAAACTAATTTGGAGAAAATCTTGCACATTTTAGCATCACCATCTTTTCATATGCAGAACTTTTTTATTTTTCGGCTGACAAATCTGGTTAGGGGCTTATTTTTTGCGAAAAGAGTTGTTCTTTTTTTTGTTGTTTTTTTATCAATTTTTAGAGCATTTTTTAAAAGGTATTAATTAAAAATTATCTTTTTTCGGAAAGTTTTTTGCGTTTTTTTCTCCGACATTTACCGTGCAGGTCCAGTAACGATTCTTTTTTACAGATTGTTACGGATGCGGCAATACCAAATATGTGTGTGTGTGTGTGGGGGGGGGGGGTTGTGTGTTTTATACTTTATTAAGTGTTTTTACGGGAAAGTGACATTTTAGGGGCAGATGCATGCGCAGACAGTTTACGGTCAGACCCAGAAGGGGTCTGACTTCCAGGGAGATTGGGCAGCTCCGGGGCACATGGCAGTCCTCGGGGCTGCCCAGAAGAGGAACAACCTTACACGCCGCAGTCATGCTTGACCGCGGCGTGTAAGGGGTTAACACCCACAATCGGAGTCGTCTCCGTTCGCAGGTGTTAGTGTGCGGTGTCAGCTGTGATTGACAGCTGACAGCCGGTTCTTCTGGTGCCGGCTCTGTTTGTGAGCCGGTGCCAGAAGCGGGACGCTATACTACGTCCCAGTGCGCTAAGTATATAGCCGCAGGGACGTACTATAATGTCCTGGTGCCCCTAGAGGTTAATAGCTCACTGACGGATATATCCCTCTTGGTGTGGAGAAGGGCACAATAATCGCAATGTCTGGCGCTTCGCAAAACATTGCGATTATTTCAGGGCTTGTACGTCACAAAGCTGACATACAAGTCCTGATAGAGGTGTCCTGTCACACACTGACCTGTAGCTGTCTATACTGTGGGGGTTTGACTGTCCTACCTCATCCCTGCTGTGCAGATTCTCCTACTGGACGTCTGTAGCTGCTGGAGGGGGGGTCCACATCACACAAGTCTCTCCTCTCTGTGCTGCCAGCCTCTCCTGCACAGCTATCAGGAGAAGGAGCTGAGGGTCTCCAGGGTCCATGGCCGGGTCACACAGCAGCCGATCTCCAGGTGACCCCCCCCCCTGATGATTTCTCCTCACACATCGCGGCAGCTCACACAGGGGGAGGGGCGGCCCGGGGGAGGAGGAGAAGGGGCCGTGCAGAGCTGGGAGCTCGCGTTGTCTCCTCTGTCTCTGCAGACAGTGTCCCGGGACCAGGAGACGGGACAAAGTCTCTTGGTCCGGGAAAAAGCGTGACAAATCGTGACAACCTCTTAACCTCCCGGGGCGGCGGGACAGGGCTAAAAAATCGTGAAAGTCCCGCCGAAACCGGGACGGTTGGGAGGTATGCCAAAGAATGATGTCACCACCCCCATGCTTCACAGTAGGTATGCTTCACAGTAGGTACGCTGTTTTTTGGATGCACCTCAGCATTTACTCTCCTCCTAACATGACAATTTGTGTTTCTACCAAACAGTTCTACTTTGGTTTTATCTGACTCTTCAGAAACATCTAAATGCTCTCAAGCAAACTTCAGAGAGGGCCCAGATGGGTACTGGCTTAAGCGACCGGACATGTCTGGCACTGCAGGATATGAGTTCCTGTCTTTTACTGACGGTAGCCTTTTTTATGTTGGTCCCAGTTTTCTGCAGGTGGTTCTGGGAACTTTACTGTTCTTGTGATCACTTTGACCCCACAATAGTGAGATCTTGCGTGGAGCCCCTGTTCGAGGGAGATTATCAGTGGTCTTGTATGTCTTCACAATGCAATGCAATTGCATTTTGGCATCCTTTGACAGTTCTTTAGTCTTCACCATAGTGGAGTTTGGGATGTGACTGTTTGAGGTTGTGGACAGGTGTCTTTTATATTGATAACATGTTCAAACAGGAGCCATTACTTCAGGTAATGAGTTGAGGACAGAGGAGCCTCTTAAGAAGTTACAGGTCTGTGAGAACCAGAAATCTTGCTCGTTTGTAGGTGACCAAATACTTATTTTCCACCATAATTTGCACATAAATTATTTTATAATCATACAATGTGATTTTCTTAATTTGTTTTCACATTTTGTCTCTCATAGTTGAGGGCTACCTATGATGTCAATTACGTATTTGGGAGAACTTGCACAACTGGTGGCTGACTAAATACTTTTTCCCAACTGTATATACATTTTAGAGAGTAGCTGCTAGTGGTACTGTCATAAGTACTTGCTTATTCTGCCAGAAGGTTAGATATCAATCACATAGCCATAAAACTTAATACATATATAATTATAAAAGATGTCCTTTTTAACTCCAAGTGCTCACAGTACCAGCTTTTGTTATAAAATAAGGCATTCTTTGCACACAACTTTTGTGCATTGTTTCTTATTTTATCTTTTATCTTATTTACTATAAGATATCTTATAGTATTGATTTAATGGGGCAGATTTACTTACCCGGTCCATTCGCGATCCAGCGGCGCGTTCTCTGCGGTGGATTCGGGTCTTCCGGCGATTCACTAAGCAGTTCCTCCGATGTCCACCAGCTGCTGCGCTGAAGTCCGCCGAGGTCCGCCGGAGTTCACGATCCTATTCCTGCTGAAGGTAAGTGCATGTCCAGCGACACTTTTTTTTTTAAATGCAGCGGTTTCTCCGAATCCGTTGGGTTTTCGTTCGGCCACGCCCCCTGATTTCTGTGGCAAGCACGCCGGCGCCGATGCGCCACAATCCGAACGCGTGCACCAAAAAACCCAGGGCAATTCAGGAAAAATCGGCGCAAATCGGAAATATTCGGGTAAGGCGTCGGAAAAACGCGAATCGGGCCCTTAGTAAATGACCCCCAATGTCTGTGTTGTGACAAAAAAATTGAAAAACAATAGGAAGAATTACATAAAAAACTGCTACTAGCTCCCCAAAATGTTGGGGGGAATATATTAAGAGTGATATTTTGAACATCAGTCTTAATATAATCCCCCATCGGCAGGCTGGATATACTGAGAGAACTGGTGGACAATATGACAACAGAAAGTATAAGGGCTCTGTTTAAAAGAATACAATACAAAGAAATTACATCACATCCCTAATTTTTCAACAACAGACTACTAAATTAAAGATATGCTATGATTTTTTGTTAACTACTGATTTGTTGCTTTTATAGCGGATGTCTGTGCAAGAGGTTCTTCCCATACCTAATGGAGAGAGTCATCGAACTAAAGGACCACGGGATGTGGGCATACCTGTTCATTTAGAAGCAATATCAACTAGTCATATTGTTCCACCACATCCAGCAACACCTACTTCTGTTACACCTCCAACTCCTAAGGCCAATGAATTGTATTCATGTACTTTACCAATACCACGCAAGCCAGCCTCTGAGAACAGGTTGGCAACACTAGGTGAGCATACCATTTCCAAGAAGAAAGGTACTCATACTCAAAGGGTACATATGACCTTGTTATATTTCAGTTTTTCTGGTTTATTAAATTTGCAAAAATATCTACATTTCTGTTTTTTTCTGTCAAGAGTGGGGCAGAGTGTTTATTAATGAGCAAACAGAACTTACCAATTGGCTGCAATGAACCAAAGGGTAAAAATTTAAAGTGGTCTGAATACTTTCGTACCCACTGTGCCCTAAAATATAACTATATAATCTTATAATTTTAAAGGAATATACAGGGAGACTCACTTGAAACTATTTTGTTTCAAAATAGGACAAAGCAAATATGTGTCTCAGTATATGGAGAATTGAACAAGCAAGTATGCAATGTAAGGCGCAAAATAGCTGTTGTCACATGTAGCCCGGTTAACGCATGTTTAACCACTCATTTCTCATCATAGAAATAGTGGTGCACAATAATGAGTAGCATAACTTCATGGTGCAAACCTTTTGGGGTGAGCAAACTACAAACTAAATGTTTCAGAAACTACACACACTGGTCACTGATTCCTTTTAAAGACCTGCAAAAACAGCAAAATTGAATGAGTATTATATAACCACCACTAAAGAGATTAAAGGGATGATATGGAGAAAAAAGATACTGTCACTAGTTCCAGGTGATTGTGAAGATGTATTGCATATTATATAATGTATGGTTCCTTTATCAGTTTATATTCTGTATAGGGGCTGCTGAAAATCCCATTGAATCACTAAAAAAACACTCCGTAAGCAAAAAATGTTTATGGTTGGCAATATCTTGGCTGTGCATCATAGTCTCTATATTCCTTGAAAGCACCATCAACACCAATGTGTACCTGACCATTTTTGAGCAGTGTGCTATTTAACTGGATGCACATCAGTTAGCAAAAGGCGCACAGCAGAAATGTAGTCCTTTTTAGTAGTAGCTTTAGCTCCTAGAGTCACCAGCTAACACCACCTAAATTCTCTCTAAGGTGTTGAAGGAAAATATCTAATGTGAAATCGCTGCTATTCCCCTCAGTATGCTTGCCGATATTTTCCAGGAACATAGACCGTCCCATCAAAATATGGAGATGACTTCCGGCATTGCATGTTATTGTATATTTATGTAGCAATTTTTTTTTGTAGTTATGCTCCCTGTAGTATAAAATTAAATACGTAAACAAGTAAACATAACTAACATTGTACCGGCTTTGGGAAATATGTTTAATGAATATCTTCTCTTTATGCCCTTGTAGTTGAAAATAAAACCCTACCTCGGATCAGTCCTATGTCTGTTTTACCTCCTCGAGTGGAACGACGCAGAGTTCAGGCTGTCTTTAATCACACATCAGGGGAAAACAGTACTTTACTCAATTTCCAGGAAGGCGACATTATCATTTTGTTGGTACCAGAGGCCAGAGATGGCTGGCACTATGGGGAAAATGAATCTACAAAAATGTGAGTTGCACATCAAAATGTGGTTTACTTCCTATAGAACACATTGGGGAAGATTCATCTTTTCTTATTATAGTTTCTCAGTCAGTTTAGTTCTTGTTATTTCTAAATTAAATTTTTGTGCTTTTTTTCTATCGTGTTAATTAGAACGTGTGCTTTTTAGTATAACAAACCTGTTTGGTGTGTATCTTGCAACTTTTGCAAGCATCCGGAATAATAAGTAAATAAAGCGAGTCCTGCATTGACAACGAGTTGCATTGCTAATAAGAAAAAGCCCAAAAAATTTGTAAAGTCAAAGCTGCACAAAAAAATTGAATCCTTTTTTGTTCTAAAGAAAAAATTATAAATCTATGACTTCTGTCTATACATACACAAAGTTACCTTTGTAGCTCTGGACTTCCCTAAAGTGTATGTACTTTAACATTTGATATGATTATTATGGGTCCAAATCCTCTCAAAGGGTACACGTAAATAAATGAAAATCTTTAGTAAGTTTATTAAAGGGCATCTACCACCAGGATGAAAGATTGTATACCAAGCACACTGGTGACATGCTGGTGTGTGCCCCCTCTGGCAGAATCTACTCTTCTTTTAGCTTCTTATGTCCTGGTTTGTACAAAAAAAGGCTCTTAAAATTATGCTCCATAGATGTTAATGGAGCCTGGAGCCCCTCAGTCTCATTTGCATAATTGTTAAAGCCTCTTTTTCTTGAACACAAGAGCATAGTAAGCTTAAAGAAGAGCTGATCCTTCTACTGGTGGCACACACTTGTATGTCAGTGTGCTTGGTTTACAATCATTCATCCTGGTGGTAGATATCCTTTAAAAAAATTATACAGACCTTACATATTGCCTAACACTCCTATTCTAATTCCCTGCGGTTCCTACTTCCTTAATAATGTCATAAAAAGATATGGCTGCATTGGCTAGGATCGGCATTTTGGTGCCCTTGGCGGATAAAACAGTGGCATCCCCTTACAGTCTTCTACCAACAATGGGGGAAATTTGTTGTATTTAATGCCGATCTTAATTCCCCCAACCGGAACACTGCAGGGCAGATATATTAACCCCTTACTGCTCTGCGCCGTGGTACAGGGAATGTATGAAGACGGCTCACGGGCTTGCGGGTGCCGCCATCTTTATTACGATAGCCGCGCCCCCGAACGGGGGGCGACGATTGGTTGCCATGGTAGCGTCGGGTCTTCGTTTGACCCGAGGCTTAATGGCTTCTGCAGATTCGTTACAATGAGCCTGTGGTTCATTGTAATGAATGAGCTGCAAAAATGCCATATATTGCAATACAGAAGTATTGCAGTATATGGTAGGAACGATCTGACCATCTAGGGTTAATGTACCCTGGATGGTCTAAGAATTAGTGGAAAAAAAAATTTAAAAAAAGTTTAAAAAAAAATTTAATAAAATATTAAAAATTCAAATCACCCCCCTTTCGCTAGAACTGATATGAAACATAATAAACAGTAAAAATCACAGACACATTAGGTATCGCCGCATCCCAAAATGCCCAATCTATCAAAATATAAAAACGATTATGGCCGGCGGTGACCTCCGAGACGGGAAATGGTGCCCAAATGTCCGAAATGCGACTTTTACACCTTTTTACATCACATATAAAATGGAATAAAAAATTATCAAAATGTCACACAGACCTCAAAATGGTAGCATTTTGTACTTTTGAAAATGTATTAAAACACAATAAAACCTATATAAATTTGGTATCACCGCAATCACACCGAAACAAAGAATAAAGTAGGCGTGTTATTTGGAGCGAAGAGTGGAAGTCGTAAAAACTGAGCCCACAAGAACGTGACGCACGTGCAATTTTTTTTTCAATTTTTCCACATTTGGAATTTTTTTTCAGCTTCGCAGTACACGGCATGTTAAAATAAATAACATTACGGGAAAGTTAAATTTGTTACGCACAAAATAAGCCCTCACACAGGTCTGTACACGTAAAAATGAAAAAGTGATGGATTTTTGAAGGTGGAGAGCGAGAAATGAGCAAAAAAACCCTGCGTCCTTAAGGGGTTAATAGCCTCGGCCTCTAGGTATACTGTGCTGCACCTCAGGAATGAAATGTATGGAGACTATAGTAAATACAGGGGGCCTGGACATACACGGCCCTGTCTGCCCCCCCCCCCCCTTCCAAGGCATAGTTAATGCACCCCCATCATCTTCAACAATCCTTTTATCATGTACAGCTGCATGTTTGTATGCACACAGGGACCGGCAGCTGGACCACAGGGTGGAAAAAAGCATTACTACTTCTTTGTAAATATCTTCAATTGCTGCCTGGCACATACATAATAACCTACCACAACCCTTTAATTTATATGCATTACAAACAAAAAAAAACATCTATTGAAAACAATGGTGACTACAACTGATGCGTTTTGTCTTCCTCTGACATAACAGAAGAACCCACAGCAAAACACAGACTTGACTGTGCGTGTACAGTGTGTGTATACGGTGTGTGTATATTGTGTGTACAGGATATGTACGGTGTGTGTATATTGTGTGTACAGGATATGTACGGTGTGTGTATATTGTGTGTATAGTGTGTGTACAGGATGTGTACGGTGTGTGTATAGTGTGTGTACGGTGTGTGTATAGTGTGTGTACAGGATGTGTACGGTGTGTGTATATTGTGTGTATAGTGTGTGTACAGGATGTGTACGGTGTGTGTATAGTGTGTGTACAGGATGTGTACGGTGTGTGTATAGTGTGTGTACAGGATATGTACGGTGTGTGTATATTGTGTGTATAGTGTGTGTACAGGATGTGTACGGTGTGTGTATAGTGTGTGTACAGGATGTGTACGGTGTGTGTATAGTGTGTGTACAGGATGTGTACGGTGTGTGTATAGTGTGTGTACAGGATGTGTACGGTGTGTGTATATTGTGTGCATAGTGTGTGTACAGGATGTGTATAGTGTGTGTATAGTGTGTGTACAGGATGTGTACGGTGTGTGTATAGTGTGTGTACAGGATGTGTACGGTGTGTGTATAGTGTGTGTACAGGATATGTACGGTGTGTGTATATTGTGTGTATAGTGTGTGTACAGGATGTGTACGGTGTGTGTATAGTGTGTGTACAGGATGTGTACGGTGTGTGTATATTGTGTGCATAGTGTGTGTACAGGATGTGTATAGTGTGTGTATAGTGTGTGTACAGGATGTGTACGGTGTGTGTATAGTGTGTGTACAGGATGTGTACGGTGTGTGTATATTGTGTGTATAGTGTGTGTACAGGATGTGTACGGTGTGTGTATAGTGTGTGTACAGGATGTGTACGGTGTGTGTATAGTGTGTGTACAGGATGTGTACGGTGTGTGTCTTTTAACAGGCAGTCAAGGCAGGAGAATTCACTGGAGGAGGCTATCAATTCCTTCAAGCCTCTGACCCTGAAAGCAGAGCATGGAATTGGGGAATAGACTTTAACCCCTTAAGGACGCAGCCATTTTACAGCTTAAAGTTCTGTCCCATTTTTTGGATTCTGACCTGCATCTCTTTATATGGCTATAACTTTTGAACTCTGTTACTTATCAAAGCGATTCTGAGAATGTTTTTTTTTTTCTCCACATGTTGTGCTTCATTTTAGTGGTAAATGTTGGATGATAAGTTTTGCGTTTATTTAAAAAAAAAAAAAAGATAAAAAATGATGAATTTTTTGAAAAATTAGCCATTTTCGAAATTCGAAATCATTGCGGTTTCAGGCAGATAGATTTACCACCTAAATAAATTGCTGAATAACATTTCCCATGTGTCTACTTTACATTTTCATCATTTTTGAAATGTCTGGATAATTTATTTTGATGTCACGCGGCTTACAAATCGAATATCGATTTTCTCTATTTTCAAAATTTACTATTTTGGGGATAAATAGTCTTTTGAATGAAATTTTTAATATTTAGCATTAAAACCACCCTATATAACCAACACATTTTCAAATCTGCACCCCAGAGATAGCTTTTAGGAAGATTGTTAACCCCTTGAGATTTTCATAGTAATTGATGGTCAAATTTTGTTGGTTACACGTTCATTTAGCCCTAAAATGTACACATTTCCAAAAGATAAAAAGAGAAAACCCACAATACAATTTGTTATGCAATTTTTCCCGAGTACAGAGACCCCCCCACGTGTGGCTGTTACTTGTTTTATGGCCGCACGGCAATGCGCAGAAGAGAAGGAGCGTCCTGCAGCTGCTAGGATTTTAGTTTCCTCATTGGCCCAAAAACGGCAGGGGGGGGCGATCGCGGGGGAAAGACCCCCCAAAGGAAAGTTAAATGCAGCGGTCGCGCTGACCATGGCATTTAACAGGTTAAACTCCGGCCGCAGGTGTTACCCAGGGATGTCAGCGGTAGATTACTGCTGACATTCCGCGTCCCCTGATGCTGGCCCGGCTCCGGTGCTGAACCAGCTTTAGCTGAACGCTAATCGCAGGAGCCTGCACAGTACATCTACGGCACGTAGCGCTAAGGGGTAAATAGAGATAAGAGGGGCAGAACAGACAAAGGCAGGAGGGACACATAGTGCATAGAATGGAAGAAAGGGCATACACGAGGTCGCCTACGAGGGTAAGTGGGTAATACTGGGGGCAGACACGCTGCAGACTGCTTAGGGATGGCCATTGTTCCCTGGGTCCCTGGGTGCTGTCATGGCTTCAAGATGACCACTACGCCATGGCCCGCTTTCACTTGATCTGCTAGGTGGAAGTATCACTGCCTTCCACCCATGTAAGGTCTAGGTCAGTGATGGCAAACCTTTTAGAGACCGGGTGCCCAAGCTACAACCAAAACCCAATTATTTACCATCAAGTGCCAACATGACAATTTAAACAGCAACTTATTGCTCCCTGTTCTTCCACAACATCCAATCGTATTGACCCCGTGAGTACACCAATATAGTTAAAAGCAGGAGGGCAAATTCAGACGTCATTGTAGCTTCTCTCTAGGGTCTCTATGTACAGGAAGCATCATGGGACCAGCAAGGGGAACTCAAAAAATAATCTGTCTGTGTTCACAACTTCTGACTCTTTCTGAAGTTCCGATCAGTCGAAGATGTGTCACCTTAAAAGAGCGTTGAGAGCAGCATCTCAAGTTGTCTGGAACTGCAGGAACATTCAAGTCCTGTCTGGTGAACTCTGTCCTCGTGATAGCCTGAGTGCCCACAGAAAGGTCTCCGAGTGCCACCTCTGGCACCCGTGCCATAGGTTCGCCATCACTGGTCTAGGTCCTTATCATCACCCCTTGCTTTTTCTACTACCAAGGAGAAAAACACAGCTGGTTCTGGCTGAATGTGGACTTGCTGTGTGTCTCAGGGTCTAAAACCCATAAAACTCACACAGACATAGACATCACTGAGGGCAGTTTTCCACATGGCGTTTTTGTTACGTTTTAAAACGCATCCAAAATGCAAGTAGGGGAGGGATTGGCTAAAACACATATGCATTTCCAATGAAACGATAAAATGAAATGCATATGCGTTTGGCCAAACCCACTCCTACCTGTGTTTTGGATGTGTTTTAAAAAGATCACATGGGAAACTGTCTTTACTCTTAAATCACTTGCAGCTGCTACTCCTGTCTCTCTGCTGGCCTGGCCCATCCTAGTCTTCTTCCCGGTGGACCTGTCAGGGGGAACCATTCTGCTCTTTCAGGTGCAGAACTTTATGGTGACTTTTAGGACATGACTACAACTTTGTGCAGCCCTTCTCCACACCGTGCCCTTAAATATTCCAGAGACACTTACAGTAAAAGTATAACCACAAGTGATACATTTTTATACGCTGCATCCTGCATATGTATATACTTACTTATACCAACTAAATAAGTATATATGCTGTGCTGGCTTTATTAATTTATACATATAGCCCCCACGAACCAATACAACACCGTGAATTCTAAAATATACAGACCACCCCAAATTAAAGGGATTATCCGGGTTTTAAAAATTACTTAGGGAAGGGCCAGGGTGGGCTATTTAAAAATAATAAACATGTACTTGCCTCCTCCGGCGCCGCTAAAGGGCCCGCACCGCGGCCCATCTTCTCTGTGCGCCAGTTTGTATACAGGGGCGCACAGGGAGCTTACGGCCGGCCGGAAGCTCCCATCCGACACCATCTCCCAGCGCTTACAACGGGACAAATGGGAGGAACCGGCCACATGGGCTTCTGTGCCCCTGTAAACAAACAGGGGTACGGATCGAAGGGACTGCGGCGCAGGACATCGGTACAAGTACATGTTTATTATGTTTAACTAGCCCACCCCAGCCCTGCCCTCAGTATTTATAAAACTCGGATAACCCCTTTAATTACATACAGCTCCCCCACAACAAATTATTGTGTACACAGTTCACCTAAATCATGCATAAATAAAGATATATTTATATATATTTATGAATATAATTGTCAGAACTTGCAAATTGTTATGAATGGGATCAGGCTTCAAGTTTCTGTGCTTGTAACCACACCCAGAGCTGCCTCTGATTTACAGTTCCTTCTCAGGATCTTTCCTTGGGAAAGCTGGGTGTGTGTTTGAGCTTGTTCTGTCTGCAGCTGTGGTTTGAGTGATGGATGACTGATCCAGACAGTGCTGGAGGCAGTGACCATTGCTCACTTAATATTCCTTCAGAGGTTGCTGGTTATTCAGTCTGATTTCTACTGCTCTTGCTATATTTGCTATTTGTTTGCTATTCTGTGTATTTGACCTCTGATTCGCTTACTGACCATGCCAGTTACTATACAATTCTGTACCTTTGCCGAAATCTTGGTTTTGACCCCGTTCTGTTCGACTCTGCTTGTCTATCTGTATCCGTTATTTGTCCATTATTGTTGTGTACCTTCCTGTGTTACCCCACTTCCCCTGTTCCAGCTTTTTTTTGGTTCTGGCTGGGCACTTTTCTGTAAACTAGTGTGAACACTGTTCTATCTCAGATTTCCTGTTACCCGTCCGCTCCACCTTATAGGGTCACTCCGGGACCGTCAGTTAGGTTCCTGATTAACTGCTGCAGGCATCCCCATAGCCCACAGGGAAGTCACAGGGTGAGTTCACCACCACTTACCAGGTGTGACAGCCACAGCCAAGTCTGGTTGTGGTTGCGCTGTTGCTGGACAGGTCCTTTACAATAGTGCCAAAAAAGTAGCACAGTCCAGGCAAATCAAGATGGGGTGCTAAAGCTGTTCCCAGAAAAGTGCAGATTATAAAAAAAAGTCCCAGGGTCAACATCTGCAAAGAGTTTTTCTGTTCTCTCTGTGATTGCGTGGGTTTCCTCCGGGTGCTCCAGTTTCCTCCCACACTCCAAAACATACTGGTTGATTAAATTGTGAGCCCCATTGGGGACAGGGACTGATTTGGTAAGCATTGTGCAGCACTTCATAATCTGTGTGCGCTATATAAATAAAGAATTATTATTATTATTATCAAAAAAGAAAGCGCTTCCTATATAAGAAAAAACAAAAAGGTATTTTATTTCACCTCATGTATGCGACATTTTGGCGGAACTCATTCTTTCTTCAAGCTTTAAATATATATAAAATGCTGCCCTCTTTACATGCCACGTCATCCACTAATTTATGTAGAGCCCCGCTTCCATGTATACATTGCCTCTCTTCATTGATTATATATACATTACACCCCTTTATTAATTCATAGTAAATATGAACAGTAATACAATAATAAAACATACCTACCAGGGATCCCACTTGATTATTTTCTGTAATCTTCAGGAATATGCAAAGCTGCTTTTGTCTATGTATACAGTAGATAAAACATTAATGCCCTCTGGCGGAACACAGTGGAAACTGCATGCAAGAGTGAGAATCCGGAAGCAGAATCAAGGAAAAGTCTGGTCCCCAATCAAATAAAATTCAATCCTTGCTTATAAATAACATGTAAAATCTCTTACATAAACTAGAAAATGTAACAGCTTATAATACAAGTTCAAAATCACAGCTTTGATTAGACTGTGTATTATAACCAGCAGTGCGACTGTGTGACATCACATGACCATGGAGCAGTGTTTATCTACAGGAAGTAACCAATGTAGCTTCTTGTTGCATGACAGCAAGCAGAGATCTAGGAAGTGATACAGAAAGTATATTGCAAAATTTTATAATTTTTCACTATACAAACAATATTTGGGGGATTGTCCTTTAAGTGAAGAACCCCTATAAGCAATAAACTGGATGCATCCTAAAGGGGTTAACAATAATCATACTGACAATGAACAATTACATTGTTCGAATTTTATGAAGTGTAATGCTATGAAATGCTGAGTCAACAAGAATGGTAGCATTGCAGGGCCACCCCTTATCCCCAGTGCACATTACAGATTCCCATTATATACCATATTATATGCATATTGTTGTATTGTCCTTTAAAGGAAACCTACCACTTCTGAAGGTAGGTATGAGATGCAAACACCGGGCACCAGCTCAGGGTGAGCTGGTGCCGGTGCTTAGTCTCGTTAGTGTTAAAACCGCGGTATCGCGGTTTTAACACTTTTTAAACTTTATAGCAGAAACTGCTTCGGCGCTGCGCGCGACCGTGCGCGCGCAACGCCTGCAGCATTTCCAATGTAGGCGCGCGCACGATCGTACGCACGCAGCGCCGAAGCAGTTTCTGCTAGAAAGTTTAAAAAGTGTTAAAACCGCGATACCGCGGTTTTAACACTAACGAGACTAAGCACCGGCACCAGCTCACCCTGAGCTGGTGCCCGGTGTTTGCATCTCATACCTACCTTCAGAAGTGGTAGGTTTCCTTTAACCACTTCAAGATTTTCAGATTTTTTCCTGTGTTTCCATTTTTCACTTCTCTTTTTTCACAAGCCTGAACTTTTAATTTTTTCCTTTTCAAAGTGATATGTTGGCTTGTTATATGCGAGACAAATGTTATTTTCTAGTGGCACCATTTAATATTTTGTTCTATGTACTGGGAAGCTGAAAAAAAATTCCAAGGGTGGGGGAATTGGCAAAAAACCCCCCACAGTTTTGTACAGCTTTTAATGTGTGGTCAAAATGACACCTTGTTATTCATTGGATCAGTACAATCACAGTGATGTCTCAATACGAAATTACAAAAAAAATGCCTTGCATTGACTTGTAACTTTTTCATATTTTAATGTACAGCGTAACTATTTGTAAAGTGTAACTATTTGCTGAAAGGGGTGATGTTTTCATCGACCTTTTGATCATTTTTTATTAAAATCTTTACTTGAGGCAAAATTGCATTAAAGTGGTGATTCAGACATTTAGGTGCTATTTACACTGCAGGTCCCCATAGCAGCGGTAGTTACGCTGCTGTAGAGGTACAGCTTCTATTGTTTGTATACTACTTATTTCATATAAAGGGCAAAAAACTTGTTAACCTGTGCAACCCTTTAAAGGGGTCTTAATTGTCTAGCAAGCCGACTGAGTGGGTAAAACAGGAATATTTCTTTTTCTTAATAGGAAAGGCTGGTTTCCATTTTCCTACACTCGTCCTCTTCCACCAGCAGATAACTCAGAAAAATTTGGCTCAAAGTAAGGACTTTCTTCTTTTTAGTTCATTTTAAGTTTCATTTTGTTGATGTATTGCTTTGACATAATGCCAGTGATCAAAAAGCTGTCCATACACATTCATAATACCTTCTGAATTCCTGGCCTACCACATTTAACCGTAAAACTGGAGGAGGCTATAGCAAAAAATATAGCAAAGAACTGGCAGAGGTTGCACCAATGTTTACTAGGAGGCCTGAGCCTATTAGTGGATACAGGCGCTGGATCGCCAGCGGGGGAGGGGGGGGGGGGTTAATGAATTCACCCCATTACATTTACAGTGACCAACTTGCACATTGCGATCAGTTGACCAACTAATGTGTAAGGGGACCTCATGGTCCTGCCTGGCGTGGAAATGCTATAGCCTGGGCCTTGACCTTCCACAGGCTATATCAAGCGCAGGGTGACATATACCCCATACATGGCCCCCTTCTCATTAGTCACAAATTAGGGAGAATTAGTCGCAATTCTGGCTCTGTGGCAGAAATTAGTCACGGCTTGTACCTTGGTATTCAGGTTACGTGGAGTAATAAATACCACCATGTACAAACATTAAGTGTGCATTTCCTGTCCGTCTTTTTAACTTAATCAAACTAGGAGTGTATAGCTTGACCCCAGTTCTCACTACACCGTATGACAAAAAAGGGGATAACGGGTGTTCAAGTATACCTTAGTAATCTATATCAACAACAAATCTAAAATCATCAAATTAATAAAATCTGCATTCAACATAGAACTTCCTATAAAATACATATGTGCAATTACTAAAATGAATGCTGTAGGAAAATATCTGTGAATGCAAAAGTGGCAGTGAAAAACATCTACCGGTATACACTTTTTTGGCTGATCGATACCTGGGCTGTCTTACACTAAAGCACATTGCATTTCAGTTTGAACAGATACTTTGAGATTCAACTCCTCTTGTTCTGATTATTTTAAAACCTAACAAAATTTGTCACTATACCTGTATCATAAGTAATGAAGTAATTTCCTGCAGTTTTCCACTTAGTAAATTAAACAGTAGCAGCACTGGAAATCTGGATAAAGTTGGTATTTCCATCCCTGAATCTGAAAGTGTTCGGATAGAAGCTATAAGATATACACCTTCTCCTCGCACAAGCACCTTCCGACAGCGGCCATACAGCATGATCAGTCCTGACCTGGTGCAAGTAAGTATACAGCCAATGCTCATGTCCATGAAGAGTCTTATATATAACAGGTAGAATTTCCTAATGTTTTCCTGTGGTGTGGTGAGACACCATTTACAATTATTATCTGTACAATTGATTTATACAATATTGTCTAAAGTTGAGTTGTAACATATGATATAGCAATTTACTGATAGGTTTATTTGTTTTTCAGTTAGCAAATGCATTTGGAAGCTCAGCATCATCACCCTCAAGGTAAGAAGCAAGAATTCTTTAGGCACTGTTTGTACACAAGAGGGCATTCATTAATTCACAGGGTGCTGTCCATTACATTTGCCAATACAGGAAGTCCCCGGGTTACGTACAAGATAGGTTCTATAGGTTTGTTCTTAAGTTGAATTTGTATGCAAGTCGAAACTGTATATTTTATGATTGTAGTATAATTTGTATTTTACAATTGCCTCAGTGACAATTGGAGTTTCAAAATTTATTGCTGTAATTAGACCAAGGGTTATCAATAAACTTCATTACTGACACCTTACAAGTAATCATTACTGTCTGGGGCTAATGTAACGGATCCAGAAAGTTTCCCCAGAGGTCACAGTGGGCAGAGAGGTCCGTCTTTAACTAGGGGTTGTCTGTAAGTCGGGTGTTCTTAAGTAGGGGACCGTCTGTACAAGAATTTTCTTGTGTCACATACACAATGAAAGCAAATACTTTAATAATTCATTGTAGAAGTGAAGATGTCCTGAAAGTTTTCCTGATAGGTTACAGTTGAAGTTACAGTAAAGGTGGCTGTACTCTTTGATTCTTTACTTTATCATTGTGTGTTTATTCAAACCAAAGGTTTTGTCAAAAGGGGACAACACCTATATATCTTCATAGGCTGAAGTACACTATGTTCATGCTTATAGAAGAATTTCCCTGGTCGCAAATGCAACATCCCCAACCAGGCCTGACTTTTGAGGCTTGGAGGCAGCTGGATTCCTTTTAGTACCTGAGTGGATGGCTGAGCGCGGCCTAATGCTCCAGGGCGTCATGGATGCTAGGTACAGGAGGAATAGACGTCGTCCATACTGGGCAGGTATCCTGCATGTAAAGTGCAAAAAAAGAAAGAGAGAGATGCTGCGGATGAATGATAGTTCTCCCTGGGGCACTCCCGATGTAGGGGTAAGGATCCCTGGGTGCATGGTAAATGGAGTGCCCTTGATGTTGGCAGCTTGTAGCAGGGATCACACAGAGACAAGGAATGTCAACCATAAAACTCACCATTCCTCCAGTACACAGCAAACTTCTACGTAGGCAACAGCAGAAGATAACCACTTAAAAGGGTTGGCCACTTTTCAATAAATCTCTTCCATTAGACATGTCTCTGTATGTTCATTTACCTTTAACTTTGCCTCCTGTGTAGAGCTTCAGTCTTTCCCTGTTATCCACATGCTGCACTTTGCATCTCCACACAACTTCCTGTTTCTCACTCCTGTAGTCTGTCCGCATCCGCAGCTTCCAGTGTGTCTTTTTTCTCTCAGTCCTCCTCACTGACATACACAGGGAGGTGGGAGGGGGAGCAGCCAGATGACTTACCATCTCCTTCTGCAGATCCCTCCTATTTATCAGTGTAGGATACTTATTTACATGCGTAGAGACTACACACTAATAAAGCAAGCATCAGGGATGATGAATCAATTGGTGAGCATTCAGGGAATTTTATTAAGGTATTAAAAGCACTAGGACAATTTATGTTAAGAGTGGCCAACTGGCAACTGGTTCAAGGTCGCTGGTTTGCTTGTGTTCGGCAAAGTTTTCCTACTGTCTGGTATAGGTAGCTTCACGGTTGAGATGAGTGGATGCTGCTCCTCAGCAGACACATAAAGACTTCTCAAAAATAACTCATCGCGGCAAAGACCTCAAACTTTCCAGCCACAATGTTTTTTTTAACTATCCTTGCAAGTGGTCAGTTCAGGGGTTATCAAACTAGCACCTTTGTACAATTTAAAGACTTACACTACATTCTATTGGTCACAATATATAACATTCCTCTAAGGCAGATAGAAAAGCTGCAGTACCGGATGGGGTCAGTAGACTGTGGCATTGCTAAGGGAAGGATATCTCACACTAAGGGTAAATTAAGTGTTCTTAAAGATAGTGTCTGTCAGATACCAGAGGTAGTGGACCCACTCACTGGACCAACGCGGACGATCACCAGAGCCCTGCCAAAAAGCAGTTTGGACTTGCTGTGGTGTGATACCACCAGGTCATTCCACAGTTGCGACTTAGTCTGCGGTGGCAGCCAAGGCGATGTACAAAGACGTTAAGCAGATTCGTAGTCAGGGACAGGCAAGAGGTTAGGATGGGCAGTATGGGATCGGAGTCAGGGACATAGCAATAGATCAAGGCAGGCAGCAGAGGAGCGTTGTCAGGAAACGAACCGGGGTCACAATGGGAAATCACAATAATAGCAGAGGGCATGGAACACAGCTTTCTCTAAGGCACAAGACACGAAGATCCGTCAGGAAACACAGGAAGTGGCTGGGAATTTATCAGAATTGGCAGCCGTCCAGGCCAATTATCGGCGCACTGGCCCTTTACATGTCAAGGATGTGCATGTCGTACTGCTCGACAATGAAGAACCGCTTCCCTCTAAATGTCTTCATATCTAGGACCTCCTTTACCACAAAGACATTGGTGGAATCAACCACACGAGTGGGAGGAGAGAAGCAGTTCAGGATGACTGGACTCAAGAGAGAGACGTGGAAGGAGTTCGCGATGCGCATGGAGGGAGGAAGGCGAAGCTTATACGCCACAGGATTGATGCACTTCAGTACTTCAGGACCGTGGAATCGAGGACCAAGTTTATAGCTAGGAATCTTCAAACTGACGTACCTAGGAGACACTACACCAAAAGGCAGTAGGGGTGAGTGAAAATCGGGCACACCCACTTCACCCCCACATGCAAAAAGCATGCACCAAAAAAGGAATACAATGTACTGAGTATACTGCAATAACCTTTATTATACACATATAAAAATGTAAAACTTATGTCCCCTATAGACATGCATGGGAACGAGTGGTAGACAATACTGGAACAACAAACAGACAAAAGCAAAGCTCTCTACCTTAATCAAAGATGCTGATAAATCCCTATGTATATGCAGACATTAAATCAATACCAGTACATCCACATAAGACAATACAGTATATAGGGCCTGGGTATTGGTAAAGTAAACAATGCCCAGGAAAAGCAAGGGAGGGTAGTAGGTACAAACCACAGGTAGGAGCAGAGACCTAGGAGACAGCCAAACTTTGTCACCCGGGGAGAAGACTGGAGGAGACCTGCACTTCTTGCCTGACTGTGTTTTGGTGTGTACCCACATGACGGTAGGTCGGACATAAGTCTTGCCAGGAGGAAGTTGCCAAAGGTCAGCCAGAGCAGCAAGAACCAGGAAGAACCATATGTCTGGGAGCAGGATCTTCCCCAAACAAATCCGAGCACAAGAGAGAGCATTGGCCTTAATAGTCTTCTCTACAGGACGGAAATGTATCAGAAAATTGAAATGGGAGAAGAAGAGAGACCAACGAGCTTGTCTTGGATCGAGACTCTGGACAGTCTGGAGGTACAGGAGGTTTCTGTGATCAGTATAGATACTGACTGAATGACAAGCACCCTCTAGAACATAATGCCATTCTTCCAAAGCAAGTTTAATAGCCAGAAGCTCCTGATCACCAATAGAGTAGTTCCTTTCTGTGGTTGAAAGATCTTAATGAAGAACCCACAGGTGAGAGTTTGGTCTTTAGGGCCCCTTCTGGGTGAGAACGGCTCCAACACCAACGGATGAGACGTTAACCTCTAGCAGGAACAATTTCTCAGTATCGGGCTGGGTGAAACCAGGAGCAGATGAAAAGGCAGACTTTAGCGTAGTGAAAGCTTCTTCACTCGCCGGAGGCCAGAGCTTAGGGTTGGCGTTCTTCTTGGTCAGCGCCACAATGGGAGATAACAGGTAGGAGAAATGAGGAATAAACTGCTGGTAGTTATCGGCCACTGAAGTACTGCAGACAACTTTGCAGGATCCATCTGTAGACCCTTGTCTGAGATAATATATGCTAGGAATGGGAAACTCTTATGATGGAATTAGCACTTCTCGAGCTTGGCATATAGGCAATTGGCCCTTCGGCACCTGAGAACTTGCCGTACATGGACCCGATGGGACTCAATATCCACGGAGAACACTAGGATATCATCTAGATAGACCACAACACAGGTATAAAGTAAGTCTCTGAATATGTCATTGACAAACTCCTGGAACACCACCAGTGCATTAGAGTCCAAAGGGCATAACAAGGTATTCACTTTGGAAGTGAGATGGTGGAGATGGAACAAGGCAGTTCCAGAAAACGTGACTGGCATTCCGGTCCCGAGCGGGGAACTTCACCTCTCTGCCAGTCGAGCACCGGCGCGTGGCGCTGAAACCACAGAAGGCCCAGAAGAACTGAAGACTTGCATCGGGTTAGCACAAAAAAGGAAAATCTCACCTTGTGCAAGACGCTGACTTGTAGACATAGGGGTTCAGTGCGGTCCTGGAACGGGATTTGGAGAATCTGCCCACTGACTTACGAGATGACCACCGGGTTCTGGAGACGGACCGCAGGAAAACAGTACTGAGAGACCATGGCAGCGTCCACGAAGTTTCCTGCCGAACCGGAATCCAAGCAGGCAGAGGCTGGAAAAGGATTACCTGTCCCGGAGCTGAGTAAGACAGGTTCAGACGTGGAGAAGCTTTGTTCTCACCTAGGGATGCTTCTCCCAAGAACCCTAGGTGTGTGTTTCCCGGATGCTGAGGACGGAGTGGACAGGTCTGAAGGAAGTGTTCCGGTCAGGCACAATAGAGGCAGAGGTTCTCCTGAGGTTGTCTAGAACGTTCCTGGGAAGACCGCCAAGCTCTGCCCAGCTGCATCGGTTACTGTCATGGCAGATGGCTAAAGTGGTCTTTGGAATGCAGGAGCCAGGTGAGGCCAACATCGGACCCAGACTTGCGCTTGCTCAGGGCCAGGGCCGGCACAGTGAACTCATGTGGCCGCATGACCCTGTCATCTGAGCTTGGACACATTAAGAGACAATCATATCTTTCAATTGCATCGGCGATAAGGATGTGGTCGCTGTTGTTATTACATTTTCTGATCAGAGGCTGGGCTCCATAGCAGACCTTTCCCTCAAAAACACATGCATGTTTATACACAATCACAATCATTTTTATACTCATACTTGTGTCTACAGATTCCTACATGTATACACACATACAGTATATGCACATCCAATTTACACCATATACAACATACACACAGATATACAGCATATATACACAAGCATCCAGTATGTAGAGAGCTTATATACACACACATCCAATATATACAGCATACACACACGCATCCAATATATACAAGATAAACACGCATCCAGTATATACAGCATATATACACACATCCAGAATATACAGTATATATACACACAGATCCAATATATACCCACAGCACATACACACAGATATACACACACATCCAGTATATACAACACATACGCAGAGATATACATCATATATACACACTCATCCAGTATATAGAGAATAATCACAGATATACAGCATATATACACAAGCATCCAGTATATAGAGCATACGCACCGATATACAGCATATATACACAAGCATCCAGTATATTCAACATATACGCACAGATATACAGCATATATATACAAGCATCCAGTATATAGAACATATGTACAGATATACAGCATATATATACGAATGTATCCAGTATATAAAGCATATGCACAGATATATAGCATATATATACAAACACATCCAGTACATAGAGAATAATCACAGATTTACAACATATATACACATGCATCCAGTATATAGAGCATACGCACAGATATACAGCATATATATACATACGCATCCAGTATATAGAGCATAAGCACAGATTTACATCATATATACACACAAATACATATACAGCATATATACACATAAAAACATATACATGAATTTATATACTGTATGTAGCAATTATACTCACCCCAGCTGGATGTCACTCAGTCGGGATGTGGTGGCAGGGTCAGAAAACAGACCGCATAGGAGAGGGCGGACAGGCCTGTGAGGCGCACGGACCATGCAAGGACGGACATGAGGTCCATCGTAGTGGTGGGCCCATTTGGAGCTCTGGGCCCCCGGCAGAGATGAGTTTATTACGAGTAGACGGCAAGTCACGTGCAGACAGTGCATCATTAGCTTGTCCCGAAAGTCCCTTTTAAAAGGTCGCAATTAGAGCTGCTTTGTTCTAGGCTAGCTCAGAGGCCACCTAACCACATAGTCACTAACAGATGAGTCCCCTTGATGCAGGTTCAGCAATGCAGTCTGAGCTGAAGATGCCCGAGCAGGTTCCTCAGCGAAGAAGGAGGTGATGTCAGCTGTAACCTGGTCTTTCCTGTCCCAGAGAGGAGTCGCCCATGCCAGGGCCTTCCCGGAGAGGAGGCTGATGATGAAAGCCACCTTAGACCTTTGGGTGATGAACTTAGTTGGCATAAGCTCAATGTGCAGGGAGCACTGGGTGATTAAGCCCCTGCACAACTTATTTTATTCACTTTTTTATTTTTACGTTTACAGAGTAAAAATGACAGTGTTAGTGCTTGTCATCGGCGGGACAAATTGTACTTTTTAGTGGTGCCATTTAATATTTCATGCAATGTGCTGAAAAGCTAGAAAAAAAATTCCAAGTGCAGTGAAACTGACAAAAAAACACATTTGTGGCGTTTTCCGTCATAGTGTTCACTACCGGGAACACTATATTTTTTGGGACCTGGCATTTTGGGACCTGGCATTTTATGGGCATATTTATGATTTTTACTGTTTGTTTATTTTATATATTATCTAGTAAAAGGGGGAGGGGAGTAATTAAACTTTCTTCTTTTTTTTACATTTTTTTTAATATTTTTTATAAAACCTTTTTACCATTATTTCAGACCCTCCAGGGTACTTGCAGGGTCTGATTGCTAATACTATATTTTGTAATGCTACTGTATTGGAGTACAGGCAGTCCCCGGGTTACATACAAGATAGGGTCTGTAGGTTTGTTCTTAAGTTTAATTTGTATGTAAGTCGGAACTGTATCTTTTATCATTGTAATCCCCGACCAGAACTTTTTTGGTCTCTGTGACAATTGGATTTTAAAAATGTTGGGTTTTCATAAGAATCAGGATTAACACTAAAGCTTTATTACAGACACCTGTGATAACTGTTACAGCTGATTATTGTAGCCTAGGACTAAAGCACAATAAATTACCAATATCCAGAGGTCCGTTTGTAACTAGGGGTCGTATGTAAGTCGAGTGTTCTTAAGTAGGGGACCACCTGTATATAGCAATATTACTGCTGATCTCTAATATCCTGCCATCTGCTGGCTATTAGAGATCATTACACATGGCAAGCCTACAAGTCTCAACCACCCTCCAATGATGTTGATCAGCCATCTAAGATGCCGGCACCTATGGAATGTGAAGTTAGGTGCCGTAGTCGGGTTCTCCAGTCCACAGATGAACTTAGTCTCTCCTAAACTCTTCTTATACTTGGGGTGGGAATGCTTGCCAGAGTATTGGAGCATTATTCTGTAGTCCTGCATAACATAACCTTATGTCTGTACAAAATCTGGTCATATGTACATCAAGTGACATTCTTTTACTCTCTCTGAACATCTGACACATTCATATTGCCCCAGTTTTCAGAATACTGAAGGAGAGACAACCAAGGTTTTATTATAATCTAATGTAGAGCTCCCTTGTTTGTTTCATTTGTTTGTGCTCAAATCTATAACATTTAGATGTCTTGGTTACACAGGGTTTATGATGCCGTTAAAGGGAACCTGTCAGGCACATCTAGCAGTCTTACCTCATTTACTGTAATGAGTTGTTCTGCATGGTGATATTCAAATGAGTGGGAAGCTCTTGCGAATGATAAAATGACCGTTTAAATCATTTCCTCTACTGGTCCAGTCAGCCAGTTCCACCAAGCTCCCACAAAGGATATATGGGTAGTGTACTCCTTTAAAATAAGTTCCTATCTCTATTAGAAGGTAGGATAATGATATACCCATTTTAAAGCACATCATATTACTGGTGGCAGACTGTCCTTACAAGCCTGCTTGTTACCTCTAGGGGATGATGGTACTCTTTAGCTGGTATCAGGACATCATTCCGCTGGAGAAAATAACTTTATAAAATGAGGTAAATGAGTGGTAGGTGCTCGGGGTCACGTCATCTGAGTGCCTAATGGCTTCACTAATTAAGCATCCCCCAGCCACTCAATATTCTCCCCTCCCACCCACAGCCTGTGACGTCAGAAGGCCGTCTGCAATTCTTACGCATGCATGAGAACTCATTCCTTGAGTAGCGGCTGCTCAGGAACACTTGGATGACTCAGTTCATAGGATTACAATGCATCTGGTTGTAAATGTCCTTTAAGAAAGGCATGGAACCCATTCATGATAATGGGGTCAGTAAGGTTTCATTATAGTGTTCACATGAGAGCACAGAGTATATGGTCTTAGTCTTATATTATGTGAAAGTGAATAGAATATGGGGGTTTCTGCTTCTTCTTTTAGAGAATTGTGATTTTAAACACTTTAATAATATTTTTCCAATGTATATCCATAGTAGCTTTAGAAAACACACTTAATTTGTACACAACATTAAATAAATACATTTTTAGTATACTTAGTTGCTTTCTTTTGTTTTTCAAGGACCAACCCCTTTGCTCACGTTAAGCTGAAGCGAACAATTACAAATGACAGGTCAGCTCCTGTCATTCAGTGACTTTGTGATCTCCTTCAAGAAGATGCTGCTTCAAGACCATTCTACAAAAGACTTTTATATCTTCATATTTCTCCTTAGACTGAAAAGGCCTAATGTACAAAACTGTGATACTTGGTCTTTTCTGAAACTAGCAAAAAACCTAACTAACTCTTGGAATATTCTGTTTACAGCAGTCATGACAAAGTTCTCTGCAATATGTGAGTTGACCTTATTGTCAGATGCATGGCAGCACATTGCTGTGAATACACATCAGCTGAACGTGTTCATGACCTCAGCAGTTATATATAAAAGGTGACCTTCTCTGATCATATGTGCAGAGTGCAAATTAGCTGTGCAAATTCCTGAGATTGCTTTATGATAAAATATAACAATGGCTTGTAAATGGATTATATATAAGAGATGCTAACACATGGATATGAGCATTTAAAGGCAAAACTCAACAGTCATACGAAGAAATAGAAGATGAAGAAGTCAGACTTTGCCTTTTCTCCTTTGCCTTCAGCTACAGTAAAAGCAGAATCTGTACAACCTGAAAATTATTTTATAAATTAATATGTATTATTTGTTCAGTATGTGTTTAGCACAATATTTGGGATGTGAATGTACCAATTGAAGTAAAAAATATGATACAGTACACAGAAAGTAAAGGGAAGTTGCAGAATGATTGGGGAAGAGTAAACAGGCTTTCAGTATAGACTGAGCAGAAAGTGCAGTGGATATGAAATAGTTAACAGGGCTGGATTCATATGGAAAGGGCAGTGCTTCATCTAGAGCACCATACATACATTGGGGCAGATTTACTAATCCTAATCTACTGAGTAAACCTCTACACAGTTTCCAGCAGTTAGTAGTACAGGTATTGGATGCCTTACTACCTCTAGGATTCTGGTTTTAGAGCACTTTGTCACATGCTAGTCCTTTCCGTCTTCTACTATACTACACCCTATGCTGCTAAGTCACCATTCTGAGAACAAAATTATGCAATAAACAAAACATAATGGCCCAGATTTATTAAACTGGATGCAGCAGTTTTATGTTTAAAAAAAAACTGTTTAATTTTGCACATAAATACTTGTATTTATGGTGTTCACGCCAGTTTTGTGTTGCAGCTGCACTGTGTCCACCGCAATACAAAACTCTGCACAAAGAGGTGTGACGCATTAATGTAGAAAGCTTGACAAAAAAAAAACCCTGGTGTATACAGTTTCAGTGCGATCGACACATGTTGGGTGCGCCAGATTATTGAAGACTGTGTGCCAGTGTTCAATAATCTGGTGCACTCTGCACATTAGTGAGGCAAACAGTTAGGCCCATTCCACACTTGCGAGTGTGATGCGATGAACTCGGATCACACTCGCAACGCATGCCGCTTAGAACACACGTCCCGAACGCTGCACACCAGGAGTGAACTCAGCATGTCAGTTCAGTCCCGGTTCGCAGTGTTCGGACCGCGCAATCCAATCAGCATGCGTTGCGAGTGTGATGCGAGTTCATTAGGCAAGTGTGGAACAGGCCTAATCCTCACTATTTATAAATCTGGGCTAATGGCCCTGATATATTATTCAGGCTGTGCCAGTTTTCTGTCTGTATGTGAAAGGTGCTCGACAAAAACATGCTGCACACTTCCAGAGCAGAGCAGGGTGTGCCAGATTATTGAAGACCGTGTGCAAGTTTTCAGTAATCTGAAACTTTTGATAAACCTGGGCCAATAAATGTAGTGCTCATGAAGTAGGCT
The DNA here is from genome assembly GCF_040894005.1 of Engystomops pustulosus. NCBI lineage: Eukaryota > Metazoa > Chordata > Amphibia > Anura > Leptodactylidae > Engystomops > Engystomops pustulosus. Next base: position 95,457,235 of record NC_092416.1, read on the forward strand.
AGGTTTTTATTTTAGTTAAGAAAGGATTCTAGCATATTTAGCTTAGTAAATCTGCTGCCCAATGAGTCTACTAGTTTTCTATGTTTTTTTTTATAAATGTAAGACTAAGGTTCATATCTGCATTTGCTTTCTGTTCCGTCAGTTATAACACCCATTGGGGGCATTTATTATTCAACAGATTTTAACTTTCCGACAGTTTTTTGGCTGCCTTTTTGCCTGTGCCACTTGCGCCATATTTTTTACAGCTTGCAACACCAATTTAGCTCCTTTTCCGACACTCGTGCCTTTTTTTTGTCGCTCAATGGGCACAGCTTTTCAATCTTGCACTTTCCCCAAAATCAGTTTCCCCAAAATATTTCTGGTTAAAATTAGACCAACAAAAAGCACGTCTACCAACTTCTAAACGCCATCATGAATTTGGTTTGCCTTTTCTGGTGCTCATTTGTTCTTACAGTGGCACAAACACACCCCAATATAACTTCACAGTGCCAATCACTGCTAAAATCGGTTGCCAAAAAACAACACCTAGTGCCAAAAATAATGAATGCCCCATTGTTTTCAGTAGATGTGTGAATTCATCAGTTGTCAACAGTTTGTCATCCATTTTTTCTTTAGTTTCCCCATTTGCTTCAAAGTAAAAAAAACTAATTTCCCCATCCATTAGCTTGACACAACTTTCCTCCTGACATATGAAGTACATTGAAGTAAATTGGAAAACTGATGACAAATTATGCAACATATGTGCCTTTCAAAATGATTCTCTGCAACAACGCAAAGCACAAAGTGGATGTGAACTTAGTCTTCAACAGTATCACAAAGCAATATCTTTAGACCTATGGTTTCTGAGATGTTCAGTACATAGTTTATATATATATATATATATATATATATATATATATATATATATATATACATATTCCTGCCCTGGCATGTTTCTAGAAATAAAAAATATTCTTGAAGGCATATAGAAAGTGTGAGGATGATGGTAAATGTTATGTGTTAAAGGATTCTCTATATGATGGGGCAGTCTTATATTGTCTTTGATGAGAGAAAGTATTGACCATCATTAGAAAGGACCAAATGGACATATTGTACATATTTAAAGGGGTTGTGTGGATTTGAAAAGACATTTCTGAAAATCCTATCAGGAAATTCTGAAAGGGCTTAACCCTCAACACATGGGCAAAGTGGAGTGAAGATGCAAAGGGAATATGTCACTGTAGAGGTTCCAACATATGCAAAGATTACACACTGTACTACGTAATATCTTATAAACCCCGTGGTGTGCTCAATGGACATGCCATTGACTATGTCAATGACATAGTTAAGAAGGCCTGATGTGTGGCAACATTGTTTTTTCTGACCCACCATACAGCCATACTAGGCTTTCATTTTGCATTTGCCATGGAATTACATGTACAGTGCCCCATTTGTTGGAGTGATGAAGGACTCCAGCAGCAGCTACCCTTCAGATCAGTTGCTCAGCAGATAATAAAAGTGAATGACACAATGGGGCACATTTACTTACCCGATCCTGCACGTTCCTCAATCCGGAGTGTCCGACGAGAATGCTCTGTGCCGCGATTCACTTACATCGTGCCCCCAATATCCTGCATGTGTCGCTTCCCCGATCAGGTCCACCGGAGTTCACCTTCTTCTTCCCGGTGCATGTAAGTGCTTGGGCTTGCAACACAATTTTAAAGTTAAATCCTGGCTGTCCGAATCAGACGGCCCGCCCCCCAATTTCTGTTACACGAAAGCAGCGCAGCCGTGCACAATTCGATCGCGTGCAACACTATCCCCTTCTAAATCCCTGTACCAGCTGCACAAATCCCGAAAAACGTTGGAAAATCCAACGGAAATACGGCCGCGGGACCCTTAGTAAATAACCCCCATTAAGTGGACAGCTCTTTTCTCTTTGTAGTGGTCAGAATAAGTTACTACAAACAGCTTCCATTTATTTGAATGAGATTTAATCTGTAATGACTTACACAAAGAATGGAGCTGTCTGCTTCCTTTTATGTTTTCTGTTTATCAGCTGGCGAGAACAGTTGATCTGTGGGGGATGCTGGCTGTTAAGCCTCACCAATTTCATATAAAAGGCCTATCTTTGGGATGGGCCCTCAGGTGATCATTTTCCTATGCAAATGTCAAGTACATGTATTGTTGCATTGGATGCCATCTTTATCTCTTTTCTTCCTCCTTTGCTAAAGAGAGATGAGTATACCATAAGTCTTCTGTATTGTCCAGTATAAGTGTATGCTTCAGTAATCTATTTCACAAAGAAAAATTTAATAGGAAACATTTTTTTCATTAAAAGCAAATTCTAATGTAGCTACTCCAGTGATTTTAGAAATTAATTTTTCCTTTATTGTATTTTTTACACAGCTAACATTTGACATATTTGTATGTACTGAACCCCTGACCTCAATGGACTATTTTTAGGAGGTTCCATTGTGTCGTGCTCTGTATGTTTCCTTAGCTATCCTCCATTATTTATATAAAATATGTTGTCATTTCTAAATCTAAAGACAGAGAAATGCATTTAAAATTATAGAATATAAAATATATGGGAAGCAATTGTTACTTCTTAGATATGATGGGAGGACTAAATGATATCTGTAAGATTTATTATAGACAGTGTATTGATTATTGAGTATGACAAGAAATGTTATTTTTATTTGTGGATGCTTGAAGGCCATGGATTATTCATGTTAACATTATTTTTAGCCAGTCTGGTTCTTATCATGCATATTGCTACAAGTAGTGTGTTGTACAACCTCTACACATGAACTGTTACTATTATGAGAACACAAAAGCGGTTCCTCGTTCAGTCTTACTTAGAGATAATAAATCATTTATAACTGGTGTCCTTGTGTTGAATCATTAATGTTTTTATGTAATAAGAAGTATATCAAGAATAAAATCTACTGTACCTGTTAGCTTGTTGTATCATAGTGCAAAACATTGTAACATATTTCACTAATTGGTCAAAGAGATATTGGGGGAGTCAGTGAATAGACCAGTGCAGAGTCAGACTGCACAGTCTTAGGCTAAATTCACACTGCCGTTGCCCGCCGTACTGTAGCACGGCGGGCACATGGCAGCGCGCGGGGAGAGGAGGAGGGCTGCTCACCCCCGCCCCTCTCCATAGGAACATATGGCGCACGTAATACCGTAATACCGGAAAAGATAGGACATGTCTTATCTTTTTCCCGGGTACGGAGCGATACAGTGCTGCACGTGTGCGCCCATTGCCATCTATGGGGGACGTATATTGGCCGCATATACGTCGGCCGTATATACGCCCCCCTGGTGGCAGTGTGAATGCAGCCTTAATCTGCAGCAAATAAATCATGCTGGATGATGTATCTGTGGTGGTTTAGAACTGTGGAGTTGTACTTTACACCAGCTATTAGTTTGTCTAGTTTATGTCCTCTAAGAAGAACATTCAAAGTCAGATAGAAGGTTTGTGTTTATGTGAATATGTGCCTGAAATAGAACACTTAAAATTAAATTTTATTGTAAACTTTTAATATAAAGTCCACTCCTCAGCCACTAAACAATCAGTTCAGGCTTTCAGTGTGCATAGGGAATAATGAGACCTAGGATGATTGAATCCTATAGGATCCCACTCTATCACAATAATACCCCCACACCGAACTAAAGTGATAATGTGAAAAAGTAGTCGGTTCAGGGCATGTGTCTCGAATAGCAGGATTTAGATATAGCCAGTTTAGCGGGATCTCGCTCTCATCAATTCCAAGCACACTGCACTAGAACACTATTTGGAAAAAATAAAAGCTAGGCTAAAATCAAATTCTTTTGCGGATTATAATGTTCTGCCTGTTCTGCCCAATATACCTTATGCCTGATGCGTTTCTACAGCCCCCCTATATGGTTGCTGTGCCATCAGAGGCATATGGAGGTATAGAAGGTATATATATTTAAGCGCGGCTGCACATCACATATTCTTGTGTGCAACTGCCGGCATGCTGTCGGCACTGTTAGAAACCATGTTTTTAAGTGTTCTATTTCAGGCAGATATAACTAGTTTATGTCCTCACCTGCAAAAAAAATCTGTAATTCTTTAAATTTTTCTTTGTGTAGAGCTCTGTGTAGGCTAGTATAATCCGAACCGTATATAAGCCGAGACCCCTAATTTTATCACCAAAACCTGGGAAAACCTATTGACTTGAGAATAAGTCAAGGGTGGGAAATGCATTGGTCACAGCCTCCAGTATATAGCCAGCCAGCCCCCAGTAGTATAAAGCCAGCCCCATGTAGTATACAGCCAGCCCCCTGTAGTATATAGTCTGCCAGTCTCTGTAGTATATAGCCAGCCAGCCCCATGTAGTATGCAGCCAGCCAGAAGATAGAAGAGGAGACGCACCGAGGATTGGGAGCCATGCCAAGGAACAGGGCGTCAGAGGGTGAGTATGTAAGTTTATTTTTTTTTATTGACTCGTGTATAAGCCGAGGTGAGGTTTTTCAGTAATTTTTTTGTGCTGAAAAACTCTGCTTATACACGAGTATATATGGCACTTCTTACTGATTGTACTTCTAAGCCACTGACACCCTGTTACAGATCTGCAGCATTGACAGGGAACTGATCATCGATCCCCTGCCCAATATGGGTGTACCCACGCACTGCCAGTGGCCTTGCTCACTGTAGTTAAAGGCTTAACACCTGCGATTGGTGGCATCACCTATTGTGGATGTTACCTGTGGGTGTTTGCTGCAATATGATGGAGCTCAGCCTGTGAGCATTTTCCATTACTCCCTTAAAGAGAACATGTCAGGCAAATTTACCTACAAAACAAAATATATTTTCATAAACTGCCATTAGAAAGCATTGCCTCTATCCTTACATTGTCCCTCTAGGTACCTGTAAACTATCAAACTATCAGGTTATAAAGTTGTATGCAAATGACCTCAGATAGGTCCAATGAGTCATTATCATATTCAGCTGTCCAGCTTATTCATGAGTGTGAGACATAGCCACACTCCTGCTGCTGACTCCTTTATGTGCTTCCTGGTTCTGGCAACCACGTCCCCTGCAGCCGGTGTGTGTATAAGATACTATTATACACATTACTGACAACCTGTATAATAATGTGACACTCCTGGTGCTGGCTTCCTGGTCTTGGTGGTCATGCCACCTGCACCCTGTGTGTGTATGAAATACTTCTATACACATGACTGACAGTCTGTATAATAATGTGAGACTCCTGGTGCTGGCTTCCTTGTCCCGGTGGCCATGCCCCCTGCAGCCTATACATATGGCTGAATCTTTTAGCAGTGGTAACAGCCTGACATGCTGTTACTCCTATACACTACTTAGTTTGAAAGTTTATGTGGTTGAAAAAACACACACGTCCATCAAGTTCAACCAAGGAAGGGAAGGGATTGGATGAGGAAGGGATTTAGGGGAAACAATTCTATATGACATAATTGTCAATGTTATTTAGGCATCTAGACTCTTCTTTAAGCTGTCTGCTGTCCCTGCTGTGACCAGCTCCTGAGGCAGGCTATTCCACAGATTGACAGTTCTCATAGTAAAAAAGCCCTGTCTCCTCAGGTTTTTGTTTTCTCCAGGAGGAGACAGTGCCCACGCGTCTTTTGATTTGATTTAATCTGGAACAACTTACCACCATATTTTTTGTATGGACCATTCATATATTTATATAAATTAATCATGTCCCCTCATAGTCGTCTCTTTTCCAGACTAAATAAATCTAGTTGTTTTAATCTTTTCTCATAACTGAGACGCTCCATACACCTTATCATTTTGTGAACCCTCTCCAGCTCCAGGGCATCCTTTATATGGACAGTAAAACTTGACAGCATATTCCAGGTGAGGCCGAACCAATGCCTTCTAAGGGCTTATTCACACTGCCGTCTGCGGGGCCGTACATGCGGCCGCATGTACGTCCCCATAGACGGCAATAGTGGCACAGCGGGGATCCAGGCTGCACACCGCAAAAAGATAGAGCATGCTCTATCTTTCGGCATGTGTGTGGCCGTGAGCCATTGTTTTCTATGGAGGGAGGAGTGGCCTCCTCCTCCTCCTCTCCAGCACATGGCGGGCATAGCGCGTGTGAATGTACCCTAAAGTGGTAATATTACATCCCTATCCTGAGAGTCCATACCACTTTTGATACATGACAAGATCTTGCTGGCTTTAGAGGCAGCCAATTTACAATGCATGGTGTTATTTAATTTATGATCTACTAGTACGCCAAAGTCCTTCTCCACAAGGGACTCTCCAAGATTTACTCCCCCAAGGACATATGTTGTGTCATGGGTGCCTCTGTGCCACTTGTCTCGGGTCGCAGGCGCGTCCGTGTACCTCCGTGTGCCCCGCTGTGCTCCCCTTACCTCGCCGGGTTCCAGCTGCTTCTCCCACAGCTCCTTGCATGCATTGCTGCAGCCTAGGGTGCGCGTATCCCGGCTCTGTTCTATTTAAAGGGCCAGCGCGCCGATAATTGGCACTGCGTTGACCTGTTGCTACATCCCCGACTCTGATCCTGTGCTGCCCGTCCTGACCTCCTGCCTGTTCCCGACCACGATTCTGCCTGACCTCTGTGTACCTCGCCTTGGTTGTCACTGCGGACAAAGCCGCACCTGTGGAACGACCTGGTGGTAGCATGCTGCAGCATGGGCGGGCTCTGGTGAAAACCGGGAGCCACTTAGACTCCGGTCCCAGGTGTTGTCTTACGTCATCATCCGCAGTGGTCCAGTGGGTCCACTGTCCCTGGAGTCTGACATTTTGCCTGTGAATTATTACCTCCCCCCTCCCTCCCCCCTGTGACAGTACCCCCGCTAAGGCCTCCCCCTCCTCCTGGCCTGAAGGAATTTCTGAAGAACGAACGGTCCCGAATGTTGTCTTCTGGCTCCCAAGACCTCTCCTCCGGCCCGAACTCCTTCCAGTCAACAAGAAAGAACCGCTTCCCTCTGACTGACCTCATACCCAGGACCTCTTTCACCTCATAGACATCATCTGCCCAGCCTCATTTACATAATAAGGAAAAGATGATTTACAATGATTAATGTATGAAATAACTAGATAAAGGCTGGAATTGAATCCTTGTAAGCTGCTCCAACAGCTGGGGTGACAGAATTAGTTACAGAGACTAGTTAAAGGTCTTCTTTAAATAATATCTATCATCAAGTCTCTGTAACTAATTCTGTCACTGCTACCTGTTGGAATCCTTACAAGGATTCCATTCCAGCCGCCACCACCTTAGGAGGACAAGGTCGAACCTGCCAGGACCATAAAAAAAGGTAAAGTTAGTTTATCTGTGTATATTTTTCTATATATGTATCTACAAGTGTATATATGTGTATATGCTGTATGGGTGTTTATGTATATTCTGTATATGGTGTCTGTACAGTATATATATGTGTGTGTGTATTAGCTGTATGTGCAGTGTGTAGATGCTGTATATACTGTTTGTATATATGTTTATAAGCTGGAAGTATATGCAGTATTTGTGATATTTATCAGAGCTTATATTTTGTACTACATGGCAATATACTGTATGCATTTTATACTACACAGCGATATGCTATATGTATTTTGTACTACATGCCGGTGCTCTGTATACATTTTATACTACATGGCGGCATGCTGTATTTATTTTATACTACATGCCGGTACTCTGTATGCATTTTATACTACATGGCAGAACGCTGTATGCATTTTACACTTCATGGCAGCACGCTGTATGCATTTTATACTTCATGGAAGCATGCTGTATGCATTTTATACTACATGGCAGCACACTGTATGCATTTTATACTACATGGCGATATGCTGTATGCATTTTATACTACATGGCGGTAAGCTGTATGCATTCATACTACATGGCGATATGCTGTATGTATTTTATACTAAATGGTGATATGCGGTATGCATTTCATACTACATGGGGGCACATTGTATGCATTTTATACTACATGGCGATATGCTGTATGCATTTTATACTACATGGCGACATGCTGTATGCATTGTATACTTCATGGCAGCACGCTGTATGCATTATATACTACATGCCAATATACTGTATGTATTTTATACTACATGGCGATATGCTGTATGTTTTTTATACTAAATGGTGATATGCGGTATGCATTTTATACTACATGGCAGCACATTGTATGCATTTTATACTTCATGGTGATATGCTGTATGCATTTTATACTACATGGCGATATGCTGTATGTATTTTGTACTAAATGGCAGTATGATGTATGTATTTCTTACGGTATGGTGGTATTCTGTATGTTTTTTATACTACATGGCAGCACACTGTATTTATTTTATACAGCATGGCGGCACGCTTTATGCATTTTATACTACATGGTGGTACTCTGTATGCAATTTATACTGCATGGCGGAACGCTGTATGCATTTTACACTTCATGGCAGCACGTTGTATGCATTTCATACTACATGGCGGTATGTTTTATGCATTTTATACTACATGGCGATATGCTGTATGTATTTTATACTACATGGCGGTACGCTGTATGCATTTTATACTACATGGAAATATGCTGTATGTATTTTATACTAAATGGTGATATGCGGTATGCATTTTATACTACATGGCGGTATGCTGTATGCATTTTATACTATATGGCGGCACATTGTATGCATTTTATACTATATGGCGATATGCTGTATGCATTTTATACTACATGTCGATATGCTGTATGCATTGCATACTTCATGGCAGCATGCTGTATGCATTTTATACTATATGGCAGCACACTGTATGCATTTTATACTACATGGTGATATGCGGTATGCATTTTATACTATATGGGGGCGCTGTATGCATTTTATACTGCATGGCGGAACGCTGTATGCATTTTACACTTCATGGCAGCACGCTTTATGCATTTCATACTACATGGCGATATGCTGTATGAATTGCATACTTCATGGCAGCACGCTGTATGCATTTTATACTGCATGGCAATATACTGTATGTATTTTATACTACATGGCGATATGCTGTATGTATTTTATACTAAATGGTGATATGCGGTATGCATTTCATACTACATGGGGGCGCTGTATGCATTTTATACTACATGGTGGCACATTGTATGCATTTTATACTACATGGCAATATGCTGTATGCATTTTATACTACATGTCGATATGCGGTATGCATTTTATACTACATGGCGGTATGCTGTATGCATTATATACTACACGGTGGCACATTGTATGCATTTTATACTACATGGCAATATGCTGTATGCATTTTATACTACATGGGGATATGCTGTATGTATTTTGTACTAAATGGCAGTATTTCATACTGCATGGTGGTATGCTGCATGTTTTTTATACTGCATGGTGGTACTCTGTATGCATTTTATACCACATGGCGGCATGCTGTATGCATTATATACTACATGGCGGCATGCTTTATTTATTTTATATTACATGGCGGTGCTCTGTATGCATTTTATACTACATAGCGGCACACTGTATGCATTTTATAATACATGGCGATATGCTGTATGCATTTTATACGACATGGCGGCATGCTGTATGCATTTTATACGACATGGCGGCATGCTGTTTGCATTTTATACGACATGGCGGCATACTGTACGCATTGTACTACATGCCGGTACGCTGTATGCATTTTATACTACATGCCGGCAAGCTGTATGCATTTTATAATACATGGCAATATATTGTATGCATTTTTATACTACATGGCGATATGCAGTTTATATTTTATACTGCATGGCGATATGTTGTATGCATTTTGTACTACATGGCAGCACACTCTATTTATTTTATACAGCATGGCGGCACGCTGTATGCATTTTATACTGCATGGCGGAACGCTGTATGCATTTTACACTTCATGGCAGCACGCTGTATGCATTTTATACTACATGGGAATATACTGTATGTATTTTATACTACATGGCGGCACACTGTATGCATTTCATACTACATGGCAATATGCTGTATGTATTTTATACTAAATGGTGATATGCGGTATGCATTTTATGCTACATGGCGGTATGCTGTATGCATTTTATACTATATGGCGGCACATTGTATGCATTTTATACTATATGGCGATATGCTGTATGCATTTTATACTACATGTCGATATGCTGTATGCATTGCATACTTCATGTCAGCATGCTGTATGCATTTTATACTATATGGCAATATACTGTATGTATTTTATACTACATGGCGATATGCTGTATGTATTTTATACTAAATGGTGATATGCAGTATGCATTTTATACTACATGGGGGGCGCTGTATGCATTTTATACTGCATGGCGGAACACTGTATGCATTTTATACTACATGGGGGGCGCTGTATGCATTTTACACTTCATGGCAGCACGCTGTATGCATTTTATACTACATGTCGATATGCTGTATGCATTGCATACTTCATGGCAGCACGCTGTATGCATTTTATACTACATGGCAATATACTGTATGTATTTTATACTACATGGCGATATGCTGTATGTATTTTATACTAAATGCTGATATGCAGTATGCATTTTATACTACATGGGGGGAGCTGTATGCATTTTATACTGCATGGCGGAACGCTGTATGCATTTTACACTTCATGGCAGCACGCTGTATGCATTTCATACTACATGGCGATAAGCTGTATGCATTGCATACTTCATGGCAGCACGCTGTATGCATTTTATACTACATGGCAATATACTGTATATATTTTATACTACATGGCGATATGCTGTATGTATTTTATACTAAATGGTGATATGCGGTATGCATGTTATACTACATGGGGGGGCGCTGTATGCATTTTATACTACATGGCAATATGCTGTATGCATTTTATACTACATGTCGATATGCGGTATGCATTTTATACTACATGGCAGTATACTCTATGCATTTTATACTACATGGGGATATGCTGTATGTGTTTTGCACTAAATGGCAGTATTTCATACTGCATTGTGGTATGCTGCATGTTCTTATACTGCATGGTGGTACTCTGTATGCATTTTATACCACCTGGCGGTATGCTGTATGCATTATATAATACATGGCGGCATGCTTTATGTATTTTATATTACATGGCGGTGCTCTGTATGCATTTTATATTACATAGCGGCACACTGTATGCATTTTATAATACGTGGCGACATGCTGTATGCATTTTATACTACATGGCGGCACGCTGTATGCATTTTATACGACATGGCTGCATGCTGTACGCATTGTACTACATGCCGGTACACTGTATGCATTTTATACTACATGGTGATATGCTGTATGAATTTTATACTACATGCCGGCAAGCTGTATGCATTTTATAATACATGGCAATATGTTGTATGCATTTTTATACTACATGGCAATATGCTGTTTATATTTTATACTGCATGGCGATATGTTGTATGCACTTTGTACTACATGGCGGTATACTGTATGTATATTATACCGCATGGTGGTACTCTGCATGCATTTTATATTACATGGCTACACGCTGTATGCATTTTATACTACATGGCAGCCCGCTGTATGTATTTTATACTACATGGGGGGACGCTGTATTTATTTTGCAATATATTGCGGTACGCTGTATCTATCTTATACTACATGGCAGCACGCTGTATACATTTTATACTACATGGCAGAAAGCTGTATGCATTTTATACTACATGGAGGCATGCTACATGCATTTTTTATTACATGGCGGCACACTATACCTATTTTGCATTGATTTATTTCCACACCAAACCAATATGATGGATTTGGTCCCGACACTCACTTATATATTACATATATGGGGGGGCTCTCTCCACTCTATGGCTCACCTCGGGCAGCAGACAGGCTTGGTTCACCCCTGCCTGCAAGGCTCCCCTTCAATGTAATGTGCCATGCAGAGTCCACCTATAATGGAATGCCCCCGGTAGTAGCACTCAGTCTAAAATGCATCCTTTCCTGAAGCTGCCCTTTTTCTATAGCCCCTCCTGATAGTGTTCCTTTTTCTATTGTTTGTCTAAAAAGAAGGGTCTACAGAAAAGGGGACACTATTTCCCCAATTGTATAGCCCCAAACATCTATAATGTCCCCTGGTCTTTGGCCGAGGTGCCTAATTATATCACAAGAAAATGTGAATCCTAATTGACTGGAGTATAAACCTAGAGAGGGAAATACAGCAAGTACTCATTAATGTAATGTCCACAGCAGGGCCTCCCTTTAATGAAATGTCCACAGAGGAGACCCCCCTTAATGAAATGTCCACAGCGGGGACCCCCTTGAATATAATGTCCACAGCAGAGTCCCCTTTAATAAAATGTCCACTGCAGAGTCCTCCCTTTAATGAAATGCCCAGTACAGAGCACCTCTTTAATGAAATGCTCCATGCAAAGCCCCCTTTAATGTAATGTCCCCTGCAGAGCCCCCCTTTAATGGAACATCCCCTGAAGAGCCCCCTTTAATGTAATGTCCCCTGCAGAGCCCCCCCCTTTAATGTAATGTCCCCTGCAAAGACCCCCCTTTAATGTAATGTTCCTTGTAAGAGTCCCCTCTTTAATTTATTGTCCCATGCAGAGTCCCCCTTTAATATAGTGTCCCCTGCAGGGTCCCCCTTTAATTTAATGTCCCCTTCAGAGTCCCCCCTTTAATGTAATGTCCCCTGCAGAGCCCCCTTTTAATGTATTGTCCTGTACAGAGCACCATTTAATGTAATGTCTCCTGCAGAGTCCCCCTGTAATGGAATGTCCCCTGGAGAGCCCTTCCCTTTAATGAAATGCCCACTGCAGAGCACCCCTTTAATGAAATGCACCATGCAGAGCTCCCTTTAATGTAATGTCCACTGCAGAGCCCCCTTTAATTAAACATCCCCTGCAGAGCCCCCTTTAATCTTCTGTCCCCTGCAGAGCCCCATTTTAATATATTGTCCCCTGCAGGTCCCCTCTTTAATGTAATGTCCCCTTCAGAGCCCCTCTTTAATGTAATGTCGCTTGCAGAGCCCCCTTTTATGTATTGTCCCATGCAGAGCCACTCTTTAATGTAATGTTCCATGCAGAGTCCCCCATTAAAAAAATTTTGTCCCATGCAGAGTCTCCCCTTTAATGTAATGTCTCCTGCAGAGTCCCCCCTTTAATTTAATGTCCCCTGCAGAGTCCCCCCTTCACTGTAATGTCCCCTGCAGAGCCCCCTTTTAATGTATTGTCCTGTGCAGAGCCCCCTTTAATGTAATGTCCCCTGCAGAGTCCCCCTGTAATGGAATGTCCCCTGGAGAGACCCCCTTTAATGTAATGTCCCCTGAAGATCCCCCTTTAATGTAATGTCCCCTGCAGAGCCCCCCTTTAATGTAATGTCCACTGCAGAGTCCCCCTGTAATGTAATGCCCACAGTGGAGATCCCGTTTAATGTTATGTCCCCTGCAGAGCCCTCCCCTTTAATGTTATGTCCCCTGCAGAGCCCTCCCATTTAATGTAATGTCCCCTGCAGAGTTCCTCCTTTAATGTAATGTCCCATGCAGAGCCCCCTGTAATGTAATGTCCCCTGTACTGCCCCTCCCCCTCCCCTTTAATGTCTATAGCAGGGTCCCTTTAAAAAATTTTTTAAAAACACTATATTCTCACCTTCAGCTTCTTCTCCCCAGCCCGGAAGCATCCAACTATGCCATCCCCCGGCCACGGCAATGCGTGATGTTATAATTAGTGCACCGAGGGCAGAAATAAGATGAGGATTTTGTGTTTTTGTTTTTAATTCACTGGCTATTTTACGGTGGGGGGTTCAGTGCTGACCCAAGATGCCGCTCCCTACATCAAGCAGCAGCGCTCTCATGGTTGGTGTACCCCCACTCCTTGTACTTAGGGACTGTCTGCTAATATTCAACTACAGACACATAAAGCTTATTAACTTATAAGAATTATTGTATACATTTTTTTACATGGTGCCTTGTCTTACATTCATGTCGTGTGAACTGACTACTTCTGCTCTCCTGTATTAGGCATGCATGGGTGCGACTGCCTCTGTAAACAAACAAGGGCACTGCATTGACAGAACTATATATTTTTTTACAGACCCCAAACCAGTTATAGTTTGTTTACAGCCCAAACATCCCTTTTGAGTGTACTAGGAACAATGGGGCACATCTGTTAAAAGTTTATAAAAAGCAATGCAAAGTTAGCTTGGTTTACTGCAAAATATTTTCTAAGACGTTTAAAATATTTTTACCTACTCATTCATTTACAAACGAGAGATGTGCAGATACAGAGAAAGTGGTCAAAACAGTCAGTATAAGATCTTATTTTAATGTTATTTTTTTCCTTTTTGGCAAACATTATTTTGGCGAACAAACACCATTTTGAATGAAAAAAATTTGTTTTCAATTTGCACTTAAGAACAGCAAATGTTTCTATTTACAGACAAAGTTGTCAAAATACATCACATTTTAACCATGTAAAAATAATGTGAGTTTCTGAGAGATAATACTGCAGTCTTTATGGTTTCTTACATATATATATTTTTATACTCGTCATCCATATTATACATGATGGTAGGGCAGTATTCCCTTATTTAATAAAGCTCTCCAATTCCAGATCTTATAGAACCTAATGAAAAAAAGAGAACAGTGAAAAAAGTCATTCCCCCTAAAATCTTGTTGCAACAATTGGGAAACCTTGATAGAATGGCATAAAGTTAAATCTAAAATCAGTTAGTGGTGGCATCATCTATTGTAACTGTCTTCATTACAAAACTATCACTCTAAACCCTCAACCAGGATGCTCACTCTGCTGCAAGTGACCTAAAATTCACATGCCATACCTGTTGCAAGGAATGTCACTTTTAGTTGGTGACATGTTCAAATAGCCTAAGATACTGAGTTTAAAAATGCCTTTGTCAGCATTTTGAATCATATTAAATAATTTATAATTTATTTTACATTACCTGGCTCCCAGCCAGCTGCCTGTGGTGAGTCCCGGGGGGAAGAGATGTAGCTGCAGCCTGTGTGTGCCTGTGTCTTCTCATGTATTCTTGCTCACCTCTACATCATTCCCCTCCTTTGCCTACTCAATGCACCTGACGGGAAGTGTGAAGGAGTGGGGGAGCTGCATGAGTGTGGATTAGAGGAGACTGACACAGGCTGCAGCTGTACCCAAACCCCTGCCCCGGGATCAACACACACTGCTAGCTGGGAATAAGGTAATGTGAATTAGAACTTATGGTGACTTGAATTCAGCTGAAAATAGGTAGATTCTACAATCCGACAGTTTAACAAAGACTCATGGGTGCACAATAAAAAATACTGTGAAAAAAAAAAGTACTGTAATCCAGACCTACCAATATCTGAGTGATCCTGAGTTTGGTCATTTCTGATTGATCCTGGGGGCTTAAGCACTTCTTTTGGTACATCAGTCATTGTAAATATCCCAAAGTCGATATGATACACCTACTTTTAATTTCTGATGCCGATACAGGACATGACTTAATAACATGTGTAACATAAATTAAAGCATGACATGTACACATCTAATGTCAGTAATAGTGTCTTCAATCCAAGCACTCTTGATTGGGATACATGATGCATTTATATCAGATCTGTTCACACTAACATTTCAATGGGATTTTACTACAGGCATCGTATAGCTCGTATTTCATCAGAAAACGTTTGTCCTGTAGTGCAGAATAGCACAGCCTGCTACACTATTCTATACAGTAAAGATCCAGAGAGCAATTAATTGGACACTTTTGTTATGCCATATTCTGAACATTAACAAGATATTGGTTCAGTTTGACTTTTCCCACGTATATATTTTAAAGAAGCAGTACAAGATATTTACACAATTGGCTTACAAAAAATATTTAGCAGATGGTCTTAATCGTGTTTGTGAACTGTAATTATACATATACATGCATATATAACATACACACATATATACAGTATATATACATAGTTTACAAACTTGTGGCCTTTAGCAGTATATTTAAATGTCTAAAATCACACATGTTGGATTATTGTTAAGTGTCAGAAAAATCTTGGTGACTATATTGTCAAGGTGCATTTTAGGAAGATTAGGATCAATTCTCTATGATAATTTTGATGCATTTTATATGCGTTGCAAAACGCATGCGTTTTTGCATGATTACCAAGCGTTTGGCTGGTTTGAATCCATTTTTCTTTCTTTCTGGAAATGTAAGCACTACACTGCATTTGTTTTAGTATGAAGAAAAATACCTACCGCTTGCAACATTAATTGAGTATATAGCACACTACAACACATAGGGGGTCATTTATCTTTAGTCTTTAGATCTTGTTCCTGTCTCATTTTTTTTCTTTTGGGTTTTGAGTTTGTTAAATTTATCCTAGAAAGTGATATTTTGGCTTTTTGAGTTTGTTGGTTTTTGCTACTTTTTTTTTTAAAAAGTCACCCAAAAGTTGTACCAAGGCCATAAAGTCTAGTGCTACCCATACCATTCCTATTTCTGCTTGGGACTGAAGTTATCTATGCAAAAAATTGAGACTTTAACGTGATTGCACAAAAAATATGCAACTTTTTCATAGGTCCACATTTGCATTTTGAAGATATAATAGGTGCAACACTGAAAAAAGGTGCTGCAAACTTTGCTGTGCATATAAAAAAGTTGCTGATTTTCACACATTTTTGAATGCAGCTAAAAAGGGACAAAAATAATAGAAAGATGAGAGAAGATAAATTACCCCATTAGCCAACTAGCAAAGACCTAAAAATAAGATTTTTCAGATTATAATCTTGGACTAAATACCACATTTAGGCTGTATTAACCCTGCAGTTTAATCTTTCAAGTTTTTTTTAATTTTAGCAGTTAAAATGACAAGTCATTATATGTCAATGGGAAATCAGCAAAATCATCTATTTAAGGGATCATAAGCCATACTATATTTGTCCTGGATATTTAAAAAAGGAATGCCAAGGAGTAAGTGAACATAAACTTGGGAACGCTGGTCAAAATGTTTGAAAGTGTTGAGTGGATGTTTTGTAGATCACTATTCCTTATAAAGTTGGGAAAATGGCTTTAATATTTAAAAAAATAGTATATATTGGCAACTTGGGGTAAAAATGACTATTCCTCCCAAATTTTCTGCCTAATCTTGATAATGAGCAATTCTTAGAGAGGTTGGCCACAAATAACAAACATTCAGTGAAGAAAGGGCCAAGTAATGAATTACACTAATTACTACATGCACACCTTCCTCGCTGAGCATCAGTGTTCCCCTAAAATGTTATCGCTCATTGGATGGGCATGCCAGATCAAGCACACACGCCTCCAACCAGATTCTTCATTCTAGATGGACACTAGTGTTCTCTCGCCAGAAGTGCTGCAGGATAAAGGGCATCATCGGAAGTCCTCAAGGTGGCTCCCGGAGGGTAACATGACCCAAAGATAGTTTTTCAGTGTAAGTATGGTATGTGTGAGCGTACTTACTTGGATCAACTTTGATATTTGTAACCAAGCCATTTAAAAAAAACATGCATGGGAATATACCCTATGCTTAACATACTCAGAAGTGAATAACAAGGGATTTTATTTAAATTTTGGAAGATCTCTCTCATGAGATTTCTCTCATTACCAACTAACTGTATACATTTACACGCAGTAATCATTGCTGCACTATAAGGTTGAATGAACCATTTTTGGTAACTTGCATTTGTTACAGCAAATATAGATTTGATGCTAACAAGCTATGATGTTAGGTGCAGCATAAAAATGTGCTTTGCTTGTTTACCAACTGACCACTGCCACCGTTACATGGGCTAAGAATCTGTGAATGTAAATTAGCCCCTCACCCTGGGGGCACAAAGAACCAAAGGAAAGGTGTCTCTCCTACCTTAGGTGTGTTTAAAATTTGTAACATGCATATGTCCTAATACTGCAATATTAATCTGCCACATTTTCTATATCATGTGAAATTTTGCATTGTTTGCGTTTGCCCTGTCTAGTACTGCTTCTTTAAAAAGGAGAGGTAACATACTGCTGTCTAACAATTACCTTTCAATATCCCACAGTTATTATTAAACAAATAAAAAAATATGATGATGATCTTAAAGTAAAAAAGTAACATACAAACACACATTCATGAAGCCTGAATTCCTACAATGCATTTTAAAAGGCATACTAATTTTGTAGTCAACATGATGAGACACTGGGTATATGCTGTGCCACTCAAAGGACCCAAAGATGATTTGGTGCTGGCCATGGACTGAGCTGGTAAACATCTTATCTATGTTAAGGAATCCTTTCACCGGAATTCATTATTAAACCAAGATTAAAGTAAAGTCTTTAGGTTTCTTCAAAGAATATCCAGCATGAAGAAGGAGAAATAAGATAATTCCCCAGTATCACAAAATTTCTCCTAATATGAAGCAAAATTGTTCCTTATGTCTCTGTTGTAGAGAAGGAATCTTTCTTCCAGTTGCAGCAGGGGTCATCCAGCAAGAGAACAGCCAGTTCATGTCTTTTGTATTGTTCTCAAGTCAGCTTGGGCAGAGTGATCTCTTAAAAACATATTAACACCACTCATTAAAAGCAGCTATTTGTAACCCAGTGTCCAACAGCACAGTCATTCCTATTATCCATCTCCATTTGACTCACACTTCTCTTCACAGTAAAATTCCAAAAATTGCTCTTTTATACATCTTGAATAGTCTTACTACTAACAGTGCAAACAATAAAAACACATAAAATCAATGTTTTTCATTGTACCGTTTGCATTTATAATAGTTCTCTATATAACACAAGTCAGTTATGTCATTGCTTTGACCAGTAAGGCTCCCTTTTGGGTTAATTTGGCACTAGGAGTAAACCAGATCACCTGTAGCAGGTTTATAGTCTGCATTTACTTTTCAGGTACTCTATGCAGGTGATGGCTTATAAGGATAACTGCAAGGGAAAGAGAGTGAAAGCATAAGAAACGGATTAGCAAACTACTGCCATTCACATCAGGCCAAGGCATTTAGAAAGCAGATATGGTCTTACTGTAGGGCCCATCTTCTAGTAATGGCTCACACAACCACATCTCTACAGCTACACAGGAGGTCACATTACTACTTAAAAGTTGCACAGAGAGCAGAGGCCTTGTCCAGCGCACATACCACCCATGGTAAAGGACCTGGGGACATAGTAACTCAGGCTGCCCCTTTTCAGAAGTCCCAACTTTAATACAAACATCTGACATTTAAATCCATGCAAATATATTTTCCAGGTTCGAAAAAGGAAAACTTTTCCTTCAATGCCACTTTAGGGAAAGTAGCTTCAGATAAGTCAATGCCTAAATTATAAGAAGCCTTGTGACATGACTTGGGAGCCAATCAGATAAACTCTTCTAGATTGAACATTTCTAAGAATTCCTTTTCATCATTGTAAAGCAGGGAACTGGTTTGGCTAGTTAAGAGGCCACAAATGTGAACCAAGAGAAGTTACACATCTCCTTGTGGAAACTGCCTTTTCATGTGACCTTTACAGGTGTACAGAGTCTTTAAGGCTTAAATTTATAATGTTAACTTTTCTAACATTTATCCTAGAGTGTGCAAACATCATTAATACACATTGCTATGCCGCTGCTTTCAATGAGGGACATCAAAAGCAACCAATTTTAGCAATATTAAAAATACGCATAACCTTTGCCGTCACAGTCATAAGCCTTTGATAGAATGGGTAGTACAGACGTTCCAAGCTTTTCCTTTCTCATCTCACCTGCACTATAAAAAGGGACGTCTATAAATAGTTTTTCTATATACACACCTTAAAAAATGTCTTTCTCTACCACATCTATTCCTGAATTATGAGTCATTTGCCAGTGCACAGTTGTTAAAACCTTTTTGCTAAACACCTATGAATATATATATATATGTACTTTACCAGCTATGAACTCAGTTGGAAGAAAATGTGGAGGAGACATTTCTCTACTTTTATGTAATAAGAAGACTGCAAGATGTAATACACATACAAAAATCACCTATGGGATCAAAAAATCTTACTGTAACCCTCTGATTCTAAACTGTGTGGACTAGCATAATGTAACATGAAGGGTAGGATACATTGTTCGGCACTCTGGGAATAAGGCAGATATCCAAACAAATTATTCCAAAAAATACTCCCAGTTTTAAAACTTACTTTGAAACTTCAGAACATTTATACAGCACTTTGTTGTGGCAGGACGCACAGATATATCAACATACTGCATAAGAGCAAGCCAAAATAAAATACATTGTTCACAAGGGTTACTAGATTTGCATTGTAATGAGAAGTCAATATGACTGGTGCTTTCATGGCCCAAATACCCATGTATGATAAGGAAGTTCTTTAGGCTTTGAAATGGATCATAGCTGAGAAAGCTACCAATTTTAAATAAAATGGTAAAAAAAGGCAATAAAAAAGAACTGTAAACCGAGGCTGTAAAAACTCTACTGTAATTGGATTCACTTTGGCCCGCAAGACACTGATGTACAAATTAAAGATGAAAGCTGGAACTGGACATCAAATAAAATGGAGTCAGTTTGGCACATTATTTTTTCAATATGAAGAAATCATCTTGCGCAATAAACAAGATAAGAGCTGATTTTCCAAGATATCTGATGAAGAGTTCCTATGCGGGTTTGATTATGAAGAACATGTATAGGACAGTCATCATTTTCTTATGCACCTTTTTTTCATCATTTTCTTATGAAAACTATAGTGCTTGTCTATGCATGGATCTTTATAATCCGAAGAGAATCTATGGTGGTGGAAAAGAGTATCTTTTTTCTCAGACACAGAGCTGGCCAAGCAGGAAAGGAAAGATAGAAAGTCCATATAAAAGTAGTAAGAGGCATCAATGATCCCCTATATGACAGCCCGATCTTGTTCTTCTTCATTTTTCAATTGTACCTGGAAAAAAAAAGTCATGTATTCCATTATCAGAGTTTTAACAGAGAATGTTTATTGAAAATTGTTACTGTTAGTCATCTCTTAATTTCCCAGGTTATATTTATTTAAATCAGTCAGTAACAATACTAACCTACAGGTGGAACGTCAGACTTGTCATCCTCATTTATCACTTAGCTGATATAAGTTTGCACATTTCACGTCCCCACTCAACTATAATCATTTATGTAAATGAGTCAGAAACAATACTAACCCGCAGGTGAAACTACATCTGAATCACATAATGGAACATGTGGTTCAACAGCAGGAGAGACAGTGAATCGAGTGAACCTCAGTGAGTCCATAAGGTTTCCTTCAACTCGCTTCGCTTGAAGTGAAGGAGATACTGATGTAGTTGGACTAATTGGTGACTTGAGAGCTGCTCCCTCAGCTGCCATGGGGAGGAATGTGGAGTTTTGGGTCATCAACGGGAAGTCATCGTCCCACTCAAAACTTCCACCTATCAGACAAAGAAAACAAATTATAGTAATACAGGTGGTCCCCTACTTAAGGACACCCGACTTACAGACAACCCCTGTTTAAAGAAGGACCCCTCTGCCCACTGTGACCTTTGGTGAAGCTCTCTGAATGCTTTACTATAGTCCCAGACTGCAGTGATCAACTGTAAGGTGTCTGTAATGAAGCTTTATTGATAATCCTTGGTCCAAATACAGCAGAAAATTTTGAAACTCCAAATTTCACTGGGGCCAAAAAATTTTTTGTCTGGAACTACAATGATAAAATATACAGTTTCGACTTACATACAAATTCAACTTAAGAACAAACCTATGAAACCTATCTTGTATGTAACCCGGGGACTGCCTGTACATTGAAACCTTTTATGTTGCTCCTTTTGTAGGCTGCTCCCGAGTTTACTGTGAAAGTAGGGTCAGACCTTTTGATTTTTTAAGGGACTGTTTAATTTAATCTATATCAGATAGCTGTCAGCTCAACTTACTTGACTGACAACAATTCTTCATGAGTGTAGGATAAACAAGAACACAGGACATTTATGTTCACCTAAAGCTAAAGATTAATGCGCTGCAAAGATTTGGAAGAATGTGAATGTCAGTGATAGATAGGACTTTTTACAAAAAGTCAGCACATTACTTACTAAAACCATCAGTCGATGAAAATACATCAAGACTTGACTCCAGTGAAGGATTCTGGGAAATCTGATCATTTTCTGTTGCATTCTGATTACTCAGTTCATTGGTAGGTGTCTCCTAGAAGAAAAATGAAACCACAGCAAAATTACAAACACATTGATTAAAGGGACTCAAGCAATAATTGAATAAGCTCTCATTTAGTTGCTACGTGCTATCTGTGTAAAAAAAAATCACATGGACAGCACCTATAATAGTCTATGTAACTACTCACTACATCTCTTTACAGACTGATAGGCCATAAAAAGAAATCATTATATGCAGTCGGTGTCCCAAACTAGTATGGCCATGGGCAAAAAAGGTAGACAGCACATGGGTTCCGTCTATGAATTTACCATTTTCTTGGACCTGCTAGAAACACCCCTTGTCTTTCTTCGTAGACTAAGAAAGATTTAAATGATTTTAATGAGCAAGAATATGTCCCTCTCTATATATATAATTGTATATTTTTACGGGCCGCAAATCAGATCATCTGCCTGAATAAGCCCTTTAGTAATAGAAAGCACCCTTTAATTTAATTGAAGGATACATTTTAAATGTCCATATAAATAAATGTCTATAGAATGACTGTATTTATGTTAATAAAGTTAGAATGAGCAAAAAAGAAGAAAAAAGGACAGGAGACACCTGGAAATCCTTAATGGAACATATGTCAAACAGATTTTCCTTCAAGAAAAACTGTTAGCTGTGAAAATGTAAAGAAGAATCACAATGTCTCATAGTGGGCATCTGGGAAATGAGCAGGGAAGTAAAACATTTTCAGTGCCAAATATAAAGTACCTCGTCTTCAGAACCTTTAAGGGTACAATTGTAAGGGTACAGTGCCTGAAGCAACACAGAAAAAAGTTTGGGGGAAAAAGTCCTTTTCGCTGTGTGGTAATCAAACTATTTTATTGCAGTTCAGCGCTAATTCGCCAGGGCTCTTGATAACAGCTTAGTCCAAACGCTTCATAGAGAATTGAGGTAATATATGAAAGAATTTTCTGCACTCTATTTTTTTCAGCATGCAGTGCTCTAATAAAGTTAAAGGGACTTGTGACCATAAAATGTAGTACAATCCATTACCGTAACATATTTTTTTTTCATTTTATTTATTTATTTATTCATATCTATGCTCTTACTATTAAGAGTAACAGTAATTTAGCAATGGGCTGGTCTTAACTGTAACTTTCTGTAGGATTGAACCTTTCCTATAACATGCTACCTGCAGCTGAGACCAGCATTGTACTGCCCTATTCTTGGTGTATAATGCACAGAAAACACAGCACAAAGAAGAACAAATAAGGAATTTTCTTACCAAGCAATGAAATGCAGCATGAAGATAGGAACAAAAATGACAAAACAATACATGGTAGTGGTATCATGACTGTATTGTTAATACACTGATGATTTCTTCTAACTGAATCCTACCTGGTCAAACAAGTAAACTGTTACATCATCAAAAAAGGACACCATTTTTCGCTTTCTATCAAGATCATCATCCACCTCATCAGCAGATTTTGGTGATTTTAGCAGACTCCGAAGGTTACGACCATCATCTGTCTCTGTTACCACAATTGGGACTCCTGCCACATCTACTTCAGCTTCTGAGCCTGTTCTCTGATGGTCTT